>NW_006922078.1:1474495-1485502 GCF_000298275.1 Orycteropus afer afer | reverse complement strand
GGAGCTCAAGGCTGGCAGGCAGTACACTGGCTGTTGACTCCAACAAATGATGAATCCAAGATCTCCAGGCTGAATGGTGGACTGTTCACTCACAGACAGTTATAGGCAGCACAACAGAATCCCAATCCACAGAAGAATGTCTCTTGTCCCAGGATGTCCTTGGATATACTGGAAGCAGGCCACACCCCTAGGGAAACTCCCTTTCAACAGATTGCCTGCTCAAAACATAATCATCTGATCCCATCATGGGAATAACCACATCACAACAGCTTAAACCACACAGAATTGTGGCCCAGCCAAGTTGACACACAGCTCCAACTATCACACTGACCAAGCTTAGAAAAGCTACTATTTAGTATTTTCATGTTTAGAAATACTAAAGGGAGTCATTCAAACAGAGAACCAATAACAACCTGAGATCAAGAAACATGACAACATAACTCAGAACCAACCCAGATAAAGAATTTTCAAAAACAAAAATAAAGCTACATGACTGAAAATAAGGAACCAGAGATGTTGATCTGTAAATGATGACAGCTTCAAAACAAACAGAAGGAATAGATGTTGAAGCTATGGGTCTTCCATACAGAGAGGAATTTAAGGTGATATCAAGACAAAACAGACTGTTTTAAACTTGTTGTTGTTGTTGTTATGTGCTGTCGAGTCAGACCCGACTCATAACTTAGGAAGATAAAAATAAGTTTCAGGGTAACCACAAAGAAAATTAATAAAATCTCTCACCAAATAGAAGGAAATCACAAAGACTCAATAAACACAAAATCAATGACAATTAAGGAAATGAAAAGAAAATCCATGCACAAAAATAACTCTGTACAAGAACACATACAGGACAAAGAAACCATCAACAACACACACACACACACACACACACACACAACAAAATGACAGCAGTAAATTCATACTTACTGATAATTACACAGAATATAAATGGATTAAATGCATCAGTCAAGAAACAGAGAATGGCAAAATAGATAATAAAACATGATCCATCAATATGCTGGGACTCACCTTAAATACAAAGATGAAAATAAGTTAAAAATAAAAAAGATGGAAAAAAAATATATCAAGCAAACAAGAACAAAAAAAACTGCAGAAGTGGCAATATTAATCTCTGATGAAACAGACTTTAAGGCAAAAACCAGAATAAGAGATAAGGAAGAGCATTACATAATGAATAAAGTATCAATCCAACAAGAGGATACAACCATAATAAACATTGATGTACCCACTTGCTTTTATTCTCTCCAGTGCTGCTTTAGAAGAGGCCACCCACTTCTCATAGAACTGGCCAGTGAAAACCTTATGAATAGCAGTGAAACACTGTCTGATACATTACTGGAAAACTTGATGAGTAACCTTGAAACATTGCCCTCTATAGTGCCGTGAGATGAGCCCCTCAGGTAGGAAGGCACTCTAAATATGACTAGGAAAGAAAGAGCTGACTCCTCAGGGTAGAGTCAACCTGTGGTGGTTATGTTTTTGCATCAATGTGGCTAGGCCTGGTTGAGTGGCTGGGCAGCAGGATGTAGTATTCCCCATGATGAAACTGGTAATCAACTCCATGGTGGAATCTACTGTGAGCAGCTGAGTAGCTGTCTTTGGGTTTGTGGTCTGCTTCCCATATATAAGCAGTAGCTTTGGGAATGGTCTCTAGCTTATGGCACACTTGGACCCTGCATGTAACTGTGTCATTGTTCAGCAACCTGCCATGCTCTGCCAATCTTGGGACTTAAAATGGACTATAATTAATGGCCTGCTGTGTGGTTTGGTAACATCCAGACTGTGCCTTTTACTGGTCAACCTTGGGTTTGTCAGCCTCAGCAGCCACCAGCTGTCTGAGTGAAGAAATGCCTCTAGCTTCAGTGGGCTGGGAACTGGACCCCAAGGTTGAGGGGCTTTCACCCAGCCCCTGGAGCCTGGCACTTTGAACTTGGACTTAAAGCCTCCAAACTGTGAGATAATAAACTCCTGTTTGTTAAGGTCATCCCATTTGTGGTACAGTCTTGTCAGAGAGGTACTAGGTAACCAGAGCACAACCTTAATGATGGGGATGGGGTAAAACTTTTGGGACCTCCATTTGTTGATTTGGCACTACTCAAAATGGGAAGAAATAGCTGCAAACATCCATTAATAATAAGAATATGGAATGTACGAATATGAGTCCAGGAAAATGGGAAGTTGTCAAAAATTAAATGGAACGCATAATGATGACATTCTAGGCACTGTTGTTGTTGTTGTTATGTGCTGTCAAATTGGACATGATTCATAGCAACCCCCTTTGGGTTTCTGAGGTGGTATCACAACAGAAGTAGATTGCCCACCCTTCCTTCTGAGGAGTGGTTGGTGGGTTTCAACCACCAGCCTTCTGGTTAGCAGTCAAGTGCCTTAGGCACTACACTACCAGAGTTCCTTTCTAGGCATTAGTGAACGAAAATGGACTGACTTTGGCCATTTTGAATCAGACAACCATATGATATACTATGCCAGGAATGACAAATTGAAGAGAAATAGTGTGGTGTTCATTGTCACAAAGAATGTTTCAAGGTCTATCCTGAAGTATAATGCTGTCAGTGATAGGATAATATCCATATGCCTACAATGAAGACCAGTTAATATCACTATTATTCAAATTTATGCACCAACTACCAAAGCCAAAGATGGGGAAATTGAAGATTTTTACCAACTTCTGTAGTCTGAAATTGACCAAACATGCAATCAAGATGTGTGGATTATTACTGGTGATTGCATTGTAAAAGTTGGAAACAAAGAAGAATCATTGGTAGTTGGAAAATATGGCCATGGTGATGGAAATGACATCAGAGATCACATGATAGAATTTTGCAAGACCAACAACTTATTCATTGCAAATACTTTTTTTACAAGAACATAAACGGTGGCTATACATGTGGACTTCACCAGATGGAACACACAAGAATCAGGTCATCTACATCTGTGGAAAGAGGCGATGGAGAAGCCAAAACAAGGTTAGGTGCTGGTTGTGGAACAGGCCATCAACTGCTCATATTCAAGTTCAAGTTGAAGCTGAAGACAATTGAAACAAGTCCACAAGAGTCAAAATATGACCTTGATTATATCCCTCCTGAATTTAGAGTCCATTTGAAGAACAGATTTGATACATTGAACACCTATGACTGAAAACCAGATGAGTTGTGTAATGACATCAAGAACACCATCCATGAAGAAAGCAAAAGGTCATTAAGAAGATGGGAAAGGAAGAAAAAAAATGGATGTCAGAAGAGACTCTGAAACTTTCTCTTGAACCGAGAATAGCTAAAGCAAGTGGAAGAAATGACAAGATAAAAGAGCTGAACAGAAGATTTGAAAGAGCAGCTGGAGAAGACAAAGTCAATTATCATAATGAAATGTGCAAAGATCTGGAATTAGAAAAGCAAAAGGGAAGAACACACTCAACATTTCTCAAGCTAAAAGAACTGAAGAAAAAATTCAACCCTTGAGTTGCAATATTGAAAGATTCTATGGGCAAAATATTGAATGATGCAGGAAACATCAAAAGTAGATGGAAGAAATACCCAGAGTCATGGTACCAAAAAGAATTGGTGATGTTCATCCATTTCAGGAGGTGGCATATGATCAAGCACCAATAGCATTGAAGGAAGAAGTTGAAGCTGTACTGAAGGAATTGGTGAAGAACAACAACTACAACAACAGTAACAACAAAAACCCTCAGTGCTGTCAAGTTGTATTTGACTCACAGCAACCCCTCCCTGGTTTTTTGAGGCAGTATCACTGCAGAAGCATATTGCCCAATCTTCCTTCCAAGGAGTGGCTGGGGTTTGAACTGCCAGCCTTCTGGTTAGCAGTCAAATGTCTTAGGCCCTACACTACCAGAGCACCTTGGTGAAGAAGAAAGATCCAGGAATTGACGGAATACCCATTGAGGTTTTTGAACAAATGGGTGCCATCTTGGAGGCACTCACTCAGCTATGGCAAGAGATTTGGAAGACAGCTACCTGTCCAGCTGACTGGACCCATTCCAAAGAAAGATGATCGCACAGAATGTGGAGATTATTGAACAATATCTTTAATACCACATGCAAGTAAAATCTTGCTGAAGGTATTTCAAAATGGTTGCAGCAGTATATTGACAAAGAATGTCCAGAAATGCAAGCTGGATTCAGAAAAGGATGTGGAATGAGGGATATAATTGCTGATGTCAGGTGGCTCTTGGCTGAAAGCAAAGAATACCAGAAAGACATTTACTTGTGTTTTGTTGACTATTCAAAACCATTTGATGGTGTGGATTATAACAAATTATGCATAACATTGAGAAGAATGGCAATTCCAGAACACTTAATTGTACTCATGAAGATCCTGTGCATAGACCAGGAGGCTGTTGTTCAAACAGAGCAAGGGGATACTGCATGGTTTAAAATCAGGAAAGAAGTGTGTCAGGGCTATATCCTTTCACCATACTTATTCAATCTGTGTGCTGAGCAAATAATCCAAGAAGCTGGACTATATGAAGAAGAATGTGGCATCAGGATTAAAGGAAGACTCATTAACAACTTCTGATATGCAGATGACACAACTTTGCTTGCTAAAAATGAAGATGTCTTGAGGCACTTACTAATGAAGATTAAAGACTGAAGTCTGCAGTATGGATTACACCTCAAGATAAAGAAAATGAAAATCCTCACAATGGGACCAATAAACAGCATCACGATAAATGGAGAAAAGATTGAAGTTGTCAAAGATTTCATATTATTTGGTCTCACCTTTAATACCAATGGAAGCAGCAGTCAAGACATCAGATGTCATATTGCACTGGACAAATATGCTGCAAAAGACTTCTTTAAAGTGCTGAAGAGCAAAGATGTCTCTTTGAAGACTAAAATGTGCCTAACCCAAGCCATGGTATTTTCAATCCTCTCATATTCAGGTGAAAGCTGGACAATGAATAAAGAAGACTGAAGAATTGATGCTTTTGAGTTGTGGTGTTGGTGAAGAATGCTGGATGTACTGTGGACTGCTAAAAGAGCTAACAAATCTGTCCTGGATGAAGTGCAGCCAGGATGCACTTTGGAAGCTAGAATGGCCATACGTCATCTCATCTACTTTGGTCATGTTTTCAGAAGAGACCATTCACTGGAGAAGGATATCATGCTTGGTAAAGTGGAGGTCAATGGAAAAGGGGAAGGCTCTCAATGAGATGGATTGATACAGTAGCTGTGATGATGGCCTCAGATGTAGGAAGGATTGTGAGCCTGGCACAGGACTTTGCAGTGTTATGTTCTGGTATACATAGGGTCATTATAAGTCAGAGCTGACCTGAGGGCACCTAATAACAACAACAGATGCTGTTCTAACAGAAGGCACCACAAATGTGTAGCTTGAATAAACAGGAGTTCATTCTCTTTCAGTTTTGGAGGCTAAAGGTCCAAGTTTGAAGTGCCAGGCTCTAGGGACTGGATGAAAGCCTCTCGACCTCGGGCTTCAGCTCTGTCTCATGCTCCTGGCCCACTGAAAGTGAAGGCTTTTTTTAAGTCAGGCAGCTTCTAGCTGCTGAGGCTGGCAAACCCAAGATCAACAAGTAAAAAGGCACAGTGCCAAGATTATTAAACAACATGGTAGGCCACTAATTCAAGTCCAGAAAGAGACCCAAGATCAGCAAATCATGGCAGGCTGCAGAATGAAGCCTCAGCTACATTCAGAGTCCAAGCATGTCAAAAAGCTGAAAAGCTGCAGACCATTCCCAAAACTTTTCCTTATCTAGTGGAAGCAGACCACATCCCTAAGGTAGCTACTCAGCTGCTCCAGTAGATTCCACCATGAAGTTGATTACAGATCTCACCATGGGGCATACGTAAATCCAGCTGCCCAGCCACTCAAAACCAGGCCCAGCCAAGTTGACACCTAACCTTAACTATTACACCAATGAGAGTTAAAAAATACATTAAACAAGCATTAACAGAATTGAAAGTATAAACAGACAATGCCACAATAATAGTAGGAGATGATTTTAACAGACCTCTTATGATGAAGGACAGAACAACTAGAAGGAACCTCAACAAAGACAGATCTAAATAACCCAATCATCCAACTTGATTGCATAGATAGGTACAGAACACTCCAGCCAACAAAGGCAAAGTACACATGGATCATTCTGCAGAAGAGATCACAGTTTAGGCTACAAAGCAAGCAGCAATAAATTCAAAACATTGAAATGATACAATGCATCATCTTGGATCACAATCCTATAAAATTAGAAATCAATAACAGGAAGAACAAGGAAAAAAAAATCAAATGCACAGAAACTGAGTAGCACCCTGCTCAAAAACCACTGGGTATTAGGAGAAATAAAAAAATAAGGAAAAAAAGAAAAAGAAAAACCTCCTAGACTCAAACAAGGATGAAAACACAATGTACCAAAACCTTTGGGACACAGCAAAAGCAGTGCTCAGAGGTCATTATAGCAATAAATACACACATCAAAAAAGAAGAAAGAGCCAAAATCAATACCTTAATCTCACATCACCCACAGATAGAAAAGAAGCAACCAAAAAGGTCACAGTTACCCAAATAACAGAAATAATAAAGATTAGTGCAAAAATAATGAAGTGGAGAACAGAAACAATAAAATCAACATGACTAGAAATTTGTTCTTTAAAAGGACTAATAAAATTGACAAACCAAATTAACAGAGGATATGAGGGGCAAGATGCAAATAATACAAGTAAGACATGAAATAGGTGATATCGCAATACAACAAGATGAAATAAAAAGAATAACAGAATTCTATGAAGAACTGTACTCCAACAAATTTGAATACTTAAAAGAAATGGAAAAGTTTCTACAAAATACTACATACCTAAACTAACACAGGCTGAGGTAGAAAATTTTAACATACCCATAATAAAAAAAGAAATTGAAGAAGTCATAATATATATATATTTTTTTAATAAAATAAAGCTCAACAACAAGAAAAATCCCTGGCCCAGTGTTTTCACTGACTAATTCTACTAAGCAGAAGAAGAGCAGACACAATACTATTCAAACCATTCCAGAGCATAGAAAAAGGTGGGATACTCCCAAGTTCATTCTACGAAGTAAGCATAACTCTGATACTAAAGCCAGGCAAAGCCACCACTAAAGTGAACATTACAGAGCAGCTTCTCTCAAGAAGATAAACACAAACATTCCCAACAAAATCCTAGTCAATAGAATCCAACACCATATCAAAAAAATAATACATCATGATCAAGTGGGATTCATGCCAGGTATGCAAGGATAGTTCAACATTAGAAAAGCAATCAACATAACTCACCACGTAAATAAATCAAGGGCAAAGAACCACATGATTATATCAATCAATGCAGAAAGGCATTGATAAATGTCAGCGCCCATTCCTGATTAAAAGAAAAAAAAAAAACCTCTCAGCAAAATAAGACTAGACTGGCATATACATAATTAACATGATTAAGGAGATATATTCCAAACCAACAGCCAACATTATTCTCAAAAGAGAGGTTGAAAACATTTCCCCTTGAGAATGGGAACCAGACAATGAGACACCTCATCAGCACTCATTCAACACTGTACTAGAAGTCCTACTCAGAGCAAGATGGCAAGACAGAAATAAAAAGCAGTCAGATTTGTGAGGAAGATGTAAAACTATCCCTATTTACAGATGACATGCTCTTATACATGGGAAATCCCAGAGATTCTACAAGAACACTATTGGAACTAATAGAAGGATTCCGCAAAGTGGCAGAATGCAAGATCAACATACAAAAACCAGTCGGATTCCTCTATACCAACAAAGAGAACTCTGAAAAGGAAATCAGGAAAACAAACCCACTGACAATAGCCACCAATACTAAAAAATAACCAGGTATGTGAAAGACTTATACAAAGAAAACTACAAAACACTACTGTCAGAAACCAAGAGACCTACATGAATGGAAGAAAGTGATACACTCCTGGGTAGGAAGAGTTACTTGTGAAATGTCAATACCACCCAAGCACTGTACAGATATAATGCAGCCCTGATCCAGATTTCGTCATCATTCTTCAAAGAGATGGACAAACTAATCATTAACCTTATATAGAAAAGAACGAGGCCTTGGATAAGCAAAGCATTTCTGAAGAAGAAGAAGAAGAAAGCAGGAGGCCTCACACTACCCAATTTCAGAACTTACTATACCAATATGATGGTCAGAATAGCCTAGTACTGGTGCAACAACAGACACATATACCAATGGACCAGAATTGACAATCCCAAAGTAAATCCATCCACACCTATGGACAGCTGAGCTTCAAAAAGAGGCCAAAATCCATTAAATAAGCAAGAGACATTCTAATAAATGGTGTTGGCAAAACTGGATATCCATTTGCAGGAAAATGAAACAAGAGCTATACTTCACACCATTTACAAAAACTAACTCCAGATAGATCAAAGACCATAGTATAAAACTTAAAACCACAAAGAGCATCAAAGTAAAATTAGGGGAAAACTTGCAGGGCCTAATTTATGGCATAAATAGTCTGTCAAACATAACTGAAAATTCACAAATAGCAGAAGATAAACTAGATGACTGGGACCTCTTAAAAATTAAACACGTATGTATATCAAAAGACTTCTCTAAAAGAGTACAAATAGAACCTACAGACTGGAAGGAAAAGAAAACTGGCAATAACATATCTGACAAGGGACTAATCTCTACAACTTATAGAAAACTTCAACACCTCAACAGCAAAAGAGACAAATAATCCAATTAAATAGTAGCAAAGGACATGAACAGACACTTTAGCAAAAAAAGGCATTCATTTTTTTTAGCAAAAAAAAAAAAATACACAAAGGGATGCTTTGAGATCATTAGCTGTGAGAGACGAGCAAATCAAAACAACAATGAGATATCTTATCACCCCAGCAATAATACCAATGATCAAAAACCAGAAAACAAAAAATGCTGGTGAGAGTGCTGGGGAATTGGAACTCTTTTACACTGCTGGTAGAATCGTAAAATGGTGCAACCGTTGTAGAAAACAGTACGGCACTTCCTTTAAAAGTTAGAAGTATCATATGATCCAGCAGTCACACTACTAGGTATATATCCTAGAGAAAAAAGAGCCATGACACGAATAGCTATATGCACACCCATGTTCATCCCAGGATTAGTCACAATGGCAAAACAATGGAAACAACCTAAGTGCTCATCAGTGCATGAATGGATAAACAAATGATGGTACATAAACACAATGGAACACTATGCAACTTAAAGAATTATCATCAATCTGATGTCTCACAAGATGGATAAACCTAAAGGACATTATGCTGAGTGAAATAAGTCAATCACAAAAGGACAACTATTGTTTGAGGTCACTATTATAAAAAGTCAAGGAAAGGTTTACACCCAGAGGAAACATTTTTGTTGTTTTCCAGGGATGGGAGAGGGAGGGAGGGAAAACCACTAACTAGAGAGTAGACATGTATTAACTTGAATGAAGGGAAAGACAATACACAAAAGGGGGAAAGATCAACATAACATGACCAAGGCAAAGGAAGACACAGGAACATATGCAAGAGTAAAAAGGAACAACTCTAAATACTATGACATACTGAATTCTACAATAATAGTAATACAAACATCAATAATACTATGATGTACACAACCCTACAAAAACAATAATAACAAACAGCTCTAAATACTGTGACATGCACATCCCTACAATAACAGTAATAACAAACAACTCTAAGTACTGTGACATACACAATCCCATAATAACAGTAATAACAAACAATAATTTACAAGTGCATACATAGGTAGATAGGTAAGCTGAACAGGTTTTGGGTAGTGTATGACAGTATAGCCACAAGCATACATAGGTTTGGCAGAAGATATTTCTACATGTATATTTGCATGTGCTGCAAATACATCCAGTTATATAGTCATCATACAGGGAGCAAGCTTATGCAAACTTCTTAGCCAGACCCCTTGAAGGACTGAGTCACTGGGCTTGAAAGCTTAGGACCACAGTCTCGGGATATCCAGGTCAAGTGGCATAAAATAATCCATAAGGACAATGTTCTACATTCTACATCCTACTTTGGTGAGTAGTGACTGGGGTTTTAAAGGCTTGTGAGTAGCCATCTAAGATACAACTAGTGGTCCTTTCCTGTCTGGAGCAAAGAAGAGTGAAGAAAATGAAAGACTCAAGGAAACAAGTAGTCCACATGAACAACAGGTTCCATTACCTTGTTGTTGTTAGGTGCCATCAAGTGAGCTCTGACCCATAGTGACCCCATGTACAACAGAACCAAACACTGTCCAGTCCTGCAACCACAAGAATTAGATGGTGCCCAGCTACCACTGTCAACTGCTCTGACCAGGATCACAACAGAAAGTTCTGGACAGAAAGGGAGACAAATATAAACCACAATTCAAAATCATTAAAGACGAGACATAATGGTCTGATAGAGACTACCTGAACCCCTGAGACTATGGCCCTTAGACACTCTTGAAACTTGGAAATAAACCCACTCCCAGAGATCACCTTTCAGGCAAACAATAGACGGGCCTATAAACTGAACAATAACACCTGTAAGGAACATGATTCTCAGAACAATCATATGAGACCAAAAGGGTAGAATCTGCCCAAAAATAGAATTCTGAAGGCAGGAAGGGGCAGGAAAGATGAGTGAATAGCAACGGGGAATTCAGGAGGAAGAGAGAAGAGCGCTGTTACACTGAGGGCACTTCAGGTAAAGTCGGGAAACACAGCTTGTATAAATGCTGAATGGAAAATAAGTTAAAAACAAAAGGAAAACAAGCATTCTCTCAAACACTGAAAAGAGGAAAAAATCCAACACAAGCAGGTATGCACCACAGGAAGTATTAAAAGAAATCCTTAAACCAGGGAGGCGGGGCAAGATGGCGGACTAGGCAGAAGGATTGCACAGACCCTCTTCAACAAAGAAAAGGGAAACCAATTAACACAGACACA
>NW_006922078.1:1456437-1467260 GCF_000298275.1 Orycteropus afer afer | reverse complement strand
AAAAAAAAAAAAAAAAAATCCTTAAACCAAAAGGAAAATGGTGCCCGACAAAATGGGTCTCCTCAGAGTCATGAAGGTAAAGGGAATAGCAAGTGCATTTGTTCTCACTGTGTAAGTGAAGTGGTATAATACAACTTGCAGGTAGAGTGTGAAAACAAAGTGTTAGAACTACCAAGAAATGAAACAATAAAATACATGTATTTAGTTAATCTATAGAAAAGGAAAGGTGAACAAATGACAGATGAAATAAATAGAACACACTGAGAAATAAGGCAGATTAAAATCTAAGCAGATAAATAATTAGGTGAAATGTAAATTGTCTGTTGTTATTGTTGTTGTTATGTGCCGTGGAATCAGACCCGACTCATAGCGACCCTCCTTGCGTTTCCGAGGCGGTATCACTATGGAAGTAGATTGCCCAACCTTCCTTCCGAGGAGTGGCTGGTTGGTTTGAACCACCATCCTTCTGTTAGTAGCCAAGTGCTTTACGTAAATTGTCTATATACTCCAATTTAAACAGTTGTCTCATTGGGTAAAAATACAAAGCCTACTTGTATAAAGTTTTTAGGTCATTCAATTCAATAATAAAGACACAGATAGCATCAGGAATTGAATCGTTTCCCCAAAAAAATATGTGTTAACTTGGTTGGGCTGTGATTCTCAGTGGCTTGGCAGTTATGTGATTAAGTAATCATCCCTTACAATGTGATGTGATGTTATGTGATGTGATGTGATGTGATGTGATGTGATGTGATCAGCCAATCAATTGTAAGGGGATTAGCATAGGATGCAATTCCCTGATTCCATATAAGAGAAGTTTCCCTGGGGTGGGGGCCTGTACCACTTTTTACAAGAGGTAAAAAGAGAAGTGAGCAGAGAAGTGGGATCTGACTATCACCAAGAAAGAAGAGCTGGGAGCAGAGCATACCTTTAGACCTGGGATATCTGTGCTGAGAACCTCCTAGACCCAGGGGAAGACTGACACCCACATATGTAGATCTCAGCTCAAGGCATGCTGAGCTCACAGATGTTGGAAAGAGACAAGACCTTTCTCCAGAGCCAAAAGAGAGAGTCTGCCTTCCCCTGCAGCCACCACTCATCTATCAGTTTCTCATACTGTGGTGGCTTGCATGTTGCTGTGACACTGGAAGCTATGCTTTTGGTATTTCAAACACCAGCAAGGTTTCCTATGGTGGACAGCTTTCAGCAGAGCTTCCAGACTAAGGAAGACTAGGAAGAAGGATGTGGCCACTGAAAACCCTTTGAATAGAAAAGAAACATTGTCAGAAATAGTGCCAGAAGATGAGCCTCTCAGGTTGGAAGTCACTCAAAATACAATTAGGGAAGCGTGGCCTCCTCAAAGAAGAGTTGACCTTAATGACATAGATGGAGTAAAGATTTCTGGACATTCATTTGCTGGTGGGTGTGTGAGACTGGCTTCTCTAGAGAAGCAAAACCAGTAAAGCTTATATGTACATGCAGAGAAAGAGAAATTTATCTTCCGAAAATGCTCACACACTTATAGAAGCTGGCAAGTCCCAAGTTCTTGGATCAAACATCAAGCTGGAAGCTTTTCCAGACTCACGCAGCTGCAGTGGCTGAGGAGCTCGAGGTTGGCAGACAGTATACTGGCTGTTGACTCCAATTAATGATGAATCCAAGATCTCCAAGCCAAATGGTGGATTGCTCACAGACAGTTGTAGGCAGCACAACAGGATCCTGATCCACAGAAGAATGTCTCTTCTTCTTCCAGGATGTCCATAAATATATTGGAAGCAGGTCACACCCCTAGGGAAACTCCCTTTCAACAGATTGGCCGCTCAAAACATACATCTGATCCCATCATGGGAATAACCCACATCACAATTGCTTAAACCACACAGAATTGTGGTCCACCCAAGTTGACACACAGTTCCAACTATCATAGTGGGGTACAACTCAAACTGAGAAGAAATAGCTGCAAACATCCATCACTAACAAGAATGTGGAATGTATGAAATATGAATCTAGGAATACTGAAGTTGTCAGAAATGAAATGGAATATGTAAAGGTTGATATCCTAGGCATAAATGAGATGAAATTGACTGGTATTGATTTTTTTAAATCAGATAATCATATGGCCTACTATGCCAGGAATGATACATTGAAAAGGAATGGCATCACATTCATCATTAGAAAAAAAAAAAACTTTCCAAATCTATCCTGAAGTGCAATGCTTTCAGTGATACAATAATATCCATATACCTACAAGGAAGACCAAGTAATACTACTATTATTCAAATTTACAGACCAACCACTAAAGCCAAAGATGAAGAAATTGAAGACTTTTACCAACTTCTGCAGTCTGAAATTGACCAGACATACAAGCAAAATGTATTGATAATTTCTTGTTATTGGAATGCAAAAGATGGAAACAAAGAAGCATTGTTGTTGTTGTTATGTGCTGTCAAGTCAGACCTGACTCATAGCGACCCCTCCTTGGGCTTCCAAGGCAGTATCACTACGGAAGTAGATTGCCCCATCTTCCTCCCGATGAGTGGCTGGTGGATTTGAACCACCAGCCTTCTGGTTAGCAGTCAAGTGCCTTAGGCACTATGCTACCAGACCTCCTAAAGAAGCATTGGTAGTCATAAAATATGACCTTGGTGATAGAAAAGATTTCAGAGATTGACCGATAGAATTTTCCAAGATCAAGGACTTATGCATTGCAAATACCTTTTTCAATAATATAAATGGCAACTGCAGAAGCAGACCTTGCCAGATAGAATACATATGAATCAAGTTGACTACGTCTGTGGAAAAAGATGATGGGAAAGCTCAATTTCATCAGTAAGAACAAGGCCAGCAGCTGACTGTGGAACAGACTGTCAATTGCTCATATGCAAGTTCAAGCTAAAGCTGAAGAAAATTAAAACAAGGCCATTAAAATACAACTTTGACTATATCACACCTGAACTTAGAGATTATCTGAAGAATATATTTGACTCCTTGAACACTAGTGACTGAAGTCCAGGCCAGTTGTAAGATGATGTCAAAGACATCATGCATGACGAAAGCAAAAGGTCATTAAAGAAACAGGAAAGGAAAAAAAAAAAGACCAAAGTGGGTATCAGAAGAGACCGTGAAACTTGCTCTTGAATGGAGAGGTAAAATGAATGGAAGAATTGATGAAGTTAAAGAGCAGAACAGAAGATTTCAAAGGGCAACTTGAGAAGACAAAGTATTATAGTGAAATGTGCAAAGACCTGGAGTTAGAACACCAAAAGGAAAGAATACGCTCAGCATTTCTCAAGCTTGAAGAACTCAAGAAAAAAACTTCAAACTTCTAATTGCAATATTGAAGGATTCCACAAGCAAAATATTGAACAACGCAGAAAGCATCCAAAGAAGATGGAAGGAATATGCAGAGTCACTGGACCAGAAAGAATGAGGTGATGTTCAACCATTTTAGGAGGCAGCACATGATCAGGAACTGATGGTATAGAAAGAAAAAGTTCAAACTGCTGTAAAAGAACTGACAAAGAAAAAACAAGACTTCAGGAATTCACGGAATACCAACTGAGCTGTTTCAACAAATAGATGCAATGCTAGAAGTCCTCATTTGTGTAGAATGAAGAACTTTGGAAGACTGGTACCTGACCAAACAACTAGAAGAGATCCATATTGTTCCCCTTCCAAAGAAAAGGGATGGAAAAGAATGTGTAAATTATGGAATGATATCATTAATATCACACACAAGTAAAATTTTGCTGAAGATAATCCATAACGGGTTGCAGCATTATATTGAACTGCCAGAAATTCAAGTTGGATTCAGAAGAGGACATGGATTGAGGGATATCATTGCCAATGTCAGATGCATCTTGGCTGAAAGCAAAGTATGCTGATGAGATGTTTACCTGTGTTTTACTGACTGTGCAAAGGCTTTTGATTGTGTGGATCACAACTAATTATGTGTATCATTGTAAAGAAAGGGAATTCCAGAACATTTAATTGTGCTCGTGAGGAACTGGTCCATATAACAAGGGACAATTATTTGTGCAGAACAAGGGGATACTGCATGTTTTAAAATCAAGAAAGGTGTGTATCAGGGTTGTATCTTTTCGCAATATTTATTCAATCTCTATGCTGAGCAAATACTATGAGAAGCTGGTCTATATGAAGAAGAACACAGCATCAAGATTGGAGGAAGACTCACTAACAACCCATAATATGCAAATGACACAACCTTGCTTGCTGAAAGTGATGAAGACTTGAAGCACTTACTGATGAAAAAAGATTACAACCTTCAGTATGGGTTACACCTCAACATAAAGAAAACAAAAATCCTCACAACTGGACCAATAAGCAACATCATGATAAATGGGGAAAGGATTGAAGTCACAGATTTCATTTTATGTGGATACACAATCAAACAATGTATTACATTGAGCTAATGTGCTTCAAAGAATCTCTTTAAAGTATTAAGGAGCAAAGATGTTACCTTGCAGACTAAGTGCATCTGACCCAAGCCATGGTCTTTTCAATTGTCTCGTATACATGTGAAAGCTGTACAGTGAATAAAGAAGACCACAGAAGAATTGATTAATTAGAATTGTGGTGCCGGCAAAGAGTATTGAATGTGTCATGGACTGCTAGAAGAATAAACAAATCTGCCTTTGAAGAAGTAGAGCAAAGATGCTCCTGAGAAGCAAAGAGGGTGAGACTTTGTCTCTCCTACTTTGGTCATGTTGTCAGAAGAGACCAATCCCTGAAGAAGGATGTCATGCTTGGCAAAGTTGAAGGTCAGCACCAAAGGGGAAGACCCTCAATGAGATGTGTAGACACAGGGGCTGTGGTGATGGGCTCACGCACAGCAGTGACTGTGAGCATGGCACAGGACTGGGCAGTGTTTTGCTCTGTTGAGCATAATGTATCTATGAGTTGACACCAACTCCGCAGCACCTACCAACAACCACAGAGCCAGGCCTCCAAATTCAGCACTCCTGAACTATGAGAGAACAGATTCTATTTGTTAAAGCCATCCACTTGTGGTATTTCTAGCAGTGCTAGAAATCCGACAGGTTAAAAGAAGAAAGAGAAAACAGAGTATATTCAAGTGGCTCTGTCAACATCAGATGATGTGGATTCCACAGTGAAGTATCACCAGGGCTAAAGATGGTCATCTTATAATGATAGGGGTCGCTTCATCAAGAGGGCACACCACTTCTACATGAATTACAATGAATGCACCTCAGAACAGAGATCCAGAATACTTGAAGCAAAAAGTGATATGATTACCAGGAGGAAAAAAAAAAAAATCCAATCCAGAAGCATAGCCAGGGATTGCAATAGAACAGAAAACCACTGACAAGTAGATAATTTTTACAGCCCTCTCAATTGATTTTATTTATTTAAAAGAAGTCTTTAGAACACCCACCAAACAACAGCAGTTTCTTTCAAGAACAGCATATTCACTCAAGTGCACATGAAACATTTAACAAGATACACTATATTCTGGACATAAAACTTGTCTGGGATTACTTGAAAGAATTCAAGTCATGCAAAGTATGTTCTCTGACAACATGGCTTAACTAGAATGCAATAAAGGAAAATCTCCCAAATGTTTAGAAACTGAACAACTCATGTCTCCTAATTGTTTTGAAACTAAATAACTCAGAGTTCAGAAGAAGATATCAAAAGGGAAATGAGAAAGTATAGTGGACTTAAGAAAATGGAAACATAGCTAAAGCAGTATATGGGGTGGCGAAAACAGTACAATTATCTCAGTAGACACAGGAAAAAATTTGTAAAACTCAATATAGATTTCGTATTTAAAAAATAAAAGAAAAACACCAAAGACCAGTACTAAAAAGAAAGTCCCTCAGCCTTGTAAAAGGTGTCTGTTCAAGTCTTGCAGGTAGCATCACACTTAATAGTGAAAGACTGGAGGTGATCCTTGTAAATTCAGAAACAAGACAACGGTGTCTGTTACCACCATCCATATTCAGTATTGTACTGGTGGGTCTGGCCAATGCAATACAGCAAGAAAAAGAAATAAAAGTCATTCAGATTAGACAGAAAGAAGTGAAATCGCCTTTATTCACAGATGTGATTGCTTATGTATGTTGATTCCAGTGGAATCAACCAAAAATGTACTACAGCTAATATGAGGTTTAACAAACTTGCAAGATATAAGGTCAATATACAAAAGTCAAATATCATATATACTAGGAAAAAAAATCAAACATGGAAATAAATCATACCCTTTCCCATAGTAGGAAGAGAGTGAAATACGTAGGAAGTAAATATGATGAGAGGAAAAAGATTTGTGCATTGAGAACGTGAAATATTGCTGAGAGAAATTGAAGAAACTCTAAATAAACAGAAACACAGTGTCCACGGGCAAGAAAACTCAATATTGCTAAAATGCCAATTATCCCTAAAGAGATTTTTAAGATAAAAGTAATCATGTATTTAAAAACAAAACAAAACCACAGCTGGCTTCTTCACAGAAATCAACAAACTGATTGTAAAGTTAATTGTTGTTGTTATGTGCTGTTGAGTCGGACCGACTCATAGCAACCCCTCCTTGGGTTTCCGAGGCGGCATCAGTACAGAAGTAGATTGCCCAGCCTTCCTTCCGAGGAGTGGCTGGTGGGTTTGAACCACCAGCCTTCTGGTTAGCAGTCAAGTGCCTTAGGCACTATGCTACCAGAGCTCCTGTAAAATTCATAAGGGAATGCAAATTAACTTGAAGTGCCAAAGTATTGTTTAAAAGAGAAACAGATTCAAAGGATTAGAAAACTAAACTTATTGCTATCCAGCCAATTCAGCTATAAAGACAAAGTAGAACTACCCCACGGGGCTTACAAGGCTGTTAGCCTTCATGGAAGCAAACTCCAAACCAAACCCACTGCCACTGAATCAATTCCAACTCACAGTGACACTAGAGGACTGAGTAAAACTACTCCACAGGGTTTTCAAGGTTGTAATACTCATGGAAGAAGACTGCCACATCTTTCTCCCACAGATTCGAACCAATGACCTTTCTGTTAGTAGCCTAGTGCTTAACCACTGCACCACAGGACTCCTAAGAGGTTCAATACCATGTAATTTGTAAGGCTCATAAAGTGAATGTAATCAAGATAATATGCTGTTAGCATGAAGGTGAACAAATGGACCAAGAGAGCAGAATAGAGTCCGCACAAAGACCCACACAAATACTTTCCAGTGAATTTGGACAAAGATGCAGAGGCATTCAGTGGGGAATGGGGAATCTTAATGAAGAAAGAAAGAAACAAACAGTGCTGCAACAATTGAATATCCATAGTAAAAAAGAATTAGACTTATAACTCATGTCACTTTGTTATGGATTGAATTGTGTCCACCCAGAATTCATGTCCACTTGGCTGGGCCGTGATTCCCAGTATTATGCAATTATCCCCATATTGCAATCTGCTATAATTATCTATGTGTTGTAAATCCTAACCTCTATGATGTTCATGAGACAGGATTAGAGGCAGTTATGTAAATGAGGAGAGATACAATCTACAGGATAAGATTGTATCTTGAGTCAATTTCTTTTAAGATATAAAAGAGATTAAATAAGTGAGCAGAGACAGAGAGGAACCTCCTACCTCCAAGAAGAGCCAGGAGCACAGTGTAACCTTCGAACCTAGAGTCCTTGTTCTGAGAAAATCCTAGGCCCAGGAGAGAATGATGACAAGGACTGTCCCCCAGATCTGACAGAGAGAGAAAGCCTTCCCCTGTAACTGAAACCCTGAACTGAGACTTCCAGCCTCCAAAACCCACCACTCATCTATCAGTGTGTTGTACCCAGGTGGCTTGTGTGTTATTATGAGGCTGCGGGCTATGCCACCAGTATTTCAAACCCCTGCAGGTACATAGGGTTGCTATGAGTCAGAGCCAACTCAGGGGCACCTAAAAACAACAAACACAAACATCCGAAGAAAACATACTAGAAATCTTTATGAACTTTGTTTAGGTAAAGATTTCTTAAATATGACACCAAAAGCACAAAGAAAAAAACAAATGGATAGATTGGACTTTATCAAAACAATAAACTTCTGTTCATGAAAAAATACTGTTAACAGAATGAAAAGACTAATCAAAGGTTGAGAGAAAATATTTGAAATCACATGCCTGATAAAATATCTGTGCACAGAACATATAAAGAATGGTCAAAATTCAATAATAAAAAATCAAAACAACCAACACAATTTTTTTTTTATAATTTTTCAAAGAATAGATACCAAAAAAACAAACAATTCTGACTCGAAGTGACCCCCTTTGGGTTTCCAGGGTGGTAAATCTTTACAGATATAGATTGCCCCGTCTTCTATCTGGGGAGTGGCTGCTGGGTTTGAACTGCCAAGTTTCTGGTTAGCAATCAAATGGCTTAGGCACTATGCCACTAGAGCTCCTACAAAGAAGATATAGAGATCGTGAATAAGCACATGAAAAGATGCTCACCATCATTAATCATTAAGGAAATGAAAATTGAAACCATACCGAGCTGCTGCTTCCCATTCATTGCCCAGTGCTGGGGAGTCCATTCCTACTTATGGTGATTTCATGTGTTACTGAGTGGAACTGGACCCTAAAGGGTTTTCTTGACTTTAATCTCTGTGGAAGCATGTCACCAGGACTTCACTTTATTGAATTGCTGTCTATGTTTGAACTGCCAACCTTTCCTTTTTAATTATCGTGTTGTTGTTTTTGAGAATATACACAGCAAAACAGACACCATTTCAACTCTTTCAACAAGTACAACTGAGTGACACTGGTTCCATTCTACAAGTTGGGCAACCATTATATTTTCCTGAGTTGTTCCTCCCCCATTAACATAAACCCACTGCCTCTAAGGTTCCTATCTAATCTCTGGCTGGTGGTATCAATTTCATCCCACATGAATGGTCCTTAAAGGAGCATAGTGCTCCAGCTTTAAGAAAGACTTACATGATATTTTTTTATTTAAGGTTTAAAGATAATCTCAGGGCAATAGTTTCAGGGCTTCATCCAGCCTCCATGACTTCAGAAAATCTGAAGTTGATGGGAATTTGGAATTCTGTTCTACATTTTCCCACTTTTGATCAAGGATTCTTTGATAGAATCCTTGATCAGATTGTTCAATAGTGATAGCCAGGTGCCAGCCAGTTCTTCTGGTCTCCTGGCCAAACAGCCATCAACAGCCCAGTCTGGTAATGTATGTAACTGGGTTAGTAGATGACTACTCTTTGAACCACTTCACTATAATAACAAAGGCTGATGATATTGTCCAGCAATTGCACTTCTAGTTACTTACCTAAGAGAAATCAAAACATATTTTCCTACAAAAACTTGTACACAAATGATCATAGCAGCTTTAAGGATAACAATCAAAACTATGAGGAACTCAGATGTCTATCAACAAGTAAATGTAATCAAACTGGTCTGTCCATGCACTGGAATACTGCTTAGCAACTGGGATCCATCTACTATTTACAGACACATTCAGCAACATGGAGAACCTCAAGACAATTAAGCTGAGTGAAACAGAGGAAAATAATATGCACCGTATGTCTCAGTTTCCTAGGGAAGCTGAAGATATGTGTTATCTCCCCAAAGTGGAAGACTTTAAGGAATAAATATCTTCTCACAGTTCTAGAGGCTAGAAGCCCAAATATCTCGTGTCATCAGAGCTATGGTCTGTCTGTTGGCTCTAAGGGGAGAAGTCTCCTGGTAGTTCCAGGGATGTCTCAGCATTCCTTGGCTTGTAAATGGAGCCTCATGTGTTGTATTCTCCCTGTGTGTGACCCTCTCTCCATGTTCACAATACTCAGCTATGACTTAACTGATAATATCTTCAAAGAAAAACTCTATTTCCCCAAACATGGTTACATACACATGATCCCATATGGATATTTCTTAAGAGAGAAGAGTGCTTCAGGTAGTCTAGAAAGACTATGAATTGGTTTTAAGGAGAATTTACAGGATATTTTTGATTTAAGGTTTAAAAATTATGTCAGGGCAGAGTTCCGGCAAGATGCAGGAATAGGCAGAAAGACTGCACAGACCCTCTTCAACAAAGAAAAGGGGGACCAAATAACACAGACCAGAAGATAATCCTGGACTCTTGAGCCTTGAAGTGAAGGATATAGAAGTGAACTAAACTCCAACTAGCAGAGAATTTGCATGAAAACACCACAAAAGGAGACATATGGAGCTGTGGTCTGGGAGAGATTCTGATGGCACAGACAGCTTGGATATTGCCAAGTGGTGGTAGGACCTAAGAATGAACCTAAAAATCAGCCCTGCTAGTCAGGGACTGCACAGAGGAGTGCTCTGGTGGCTGGGGAATAAAAGGGGAAACAGTGGAGAGGAAGGCAGGCTGAATTGTGGATTTTAACCTGTCTGGAGGGAGCAGCCATTTTGAATGTTTACAAGGGGTTTGACCATTTTGGATATTTAAAGCAACAGCATTCTCTCAGATTCCAGGTACATAAGAACAGGATCCACTTGCTGGGAACTGCAAGGGCATTACAGACATGGACTACTGAAAAGATGCGACATTCCCCTTGTTACTCTTATACCCCACACCCTCTTGGTAAATGGAGGTGGAGCCATCCCTCACTCCCATCCATCTTTGGGCCGGCAGGAACTCCATCCCAGCCTGTATGCTCAGACGGATCCTGGGTGCCCCACCTCGCCCTGCCCCAATTTTTTTTTCCTGTTTTTTAGTTTGTTTGTTTTTGTCTGTTTTAAAACTACTACTACTACTACTATTACTTTTTTTTTTCTTTTTTACTATGATTCTTTATTCTTCGTCTCCTAGTTTTCAGCTT
>NW_006922078.1:1444389-1453392 GCF_000298275.1 Orycteropus afer afer | reverse complement strand
ATTTGAAAATCTGGAAGAAATGGACAGATTTCTAGAAACACACCACTTACCTAAACTAACACAGACTGATGTGGAAAAGTTGAACAGATCCATAACAAAAGAAGAAATTGAACAAGTCATCCAGAAATTACCAACTAATAAAAGTCCTGTCCCAGATGGTTTCACCGGAGAATTCTACAAAACATTCAGAGAAGAACTGACACCAATCCTACTCAAATTATTCCAAAACATAGAAAAGGATGGAATCCTCCCTAATTCATTTTATGAAGCAAGCATAAACTTGATACCAAAACCAGGCAAACACATCACTCAAAAGGAAAATTACAGACCAATATCCCTCATGAATATAGATGCAAAAATCTTCAACAAAATCCTACCCAGTAGACTCCAACAACATATCAAGAAAATCATTCATTATGACCAAGTGAAGTTCATATCAGGTATGCAAGGATGGTTCAACATTAGAAATACAACCAACATCATTCACCACATAAATTAAACAAAGGAAAAGAACCCCATGATCATATCAATTGATGCAGAAAAGACATTTGATAAAATCCAATACCCATTCCTGATCAAAACTCTCAGCAAAATAGGAATAGAAGGAATATTCCTGAACATAATAAAGGGCATCTATGCAAAACCAATAGCCAACATTATTCTCAATGGAGAGAGACTGAATCCATTCCTCTTACAAACAGGAACCAGACAAGGATGCCCGCTATCACCACTTCTATTCAACATTGTACTGGAAATCCTAGCCAGGGGCATAAGGCAAGAAAGGGAAATCAAAGGCATCCAAATTGGTAAGGAAGAAGTCAAACTATCCCTATTTACTGATGATATGATCCTATACCTAAAAAACCCAAAAGACTCAGTTAAAAATCTACTGGAACTTATTGAAATATTTAGTATCATGGCAAGATACAAGATCAACATCCAAAAATCAGTTGGATTCCTCTACACCAGCAAAGAGATTGCTGAAAAAGAAATAAAGAAATCAAAAACATTTACAATAGGTACCAAAAAAATAAAATACTTGGGAATAAATCTTCCCAGGGACACAAAAGACCGGTACAAAGAAACTATAAAAAACTACTTCAAGAAAGCATAAGAGATCTCATAAATGGAAGAACATCCCATGCTCCTGGATAGGAAGATTGAACATTGTGAAAATGTCAATTCTACCCAATGCAATTTATAAATTCAATGCAATCCCGGTCCAGATCCCATCAACATTTTTTAAGGATATGGAAAAACCAGTCACTAACTTTATATGGAAAGGAAAGAGACCTTGGATAAGCAAAGCACTATTGAAGAAGAAGAACAAAGTAGGAGGTCTCACACTGCTGGGTCTCAAAACCTACTATACAGCCACAGTAGTCAAAACTGCCTGGTACTGGTTCAATGACAGCCACATAAACCAATGGATTAGACCTATACGACTATATATGGATAGACCTATATGACTATGTCTCACCTATTTTGGTCATGTTGTCAGAAGGGACCATTCCCTGGAGAAGGATGTCATGCTTGGTAGGGTGGAGGGTCGACAAAAGAGGGGGAGGCCTTCAACGAGATGGATTGACATGGTGGCTGTGATGATGGGCTCATGTATGGCAGGGATTGTGGGGCTGGCGCAGGATTGGGCAGTGTTTCGTTCTGCTGTGCATGGGGTCGCTATGAGTCGGAAACGACTCGACGGCACTTAACAACAACAACAACAATATGACTATGTGACCAGAAGAACTAGATGGTGCCTGGCTACCACTGTCAAACACTCAGAGGGCCATCTATGTAGGAGATCCTGGATATATAGAGAGAATAATGTGGAACAAAACTCAAAATCATTTTGGGGAAAAAAAAGGGGTTTGCTGGTCTGATAGATCCTGGTGGAACCACTGAGAGTATGGCCCCTAACTGCCCTATGGTCTAGAATTGAACCTACTCCTGTGGTTTCCAGCCAAACAAAAGACAGGCATATGAGCTGAACAATTACCTGAGGTAGATGCACTCCTTGGAGAGAACAATAATGAGAGAAAGAAGGGCTGCTTATGCACAGGGAGACAGCTCAGGGGGCAGGAGTGCATGGAGAGTTGGACACAGGGAAGAGGTAACTGTTGGGAGGAAGTGGGAGGGGAGCTGTTGCATTGGGGTAAATTGTAGTGAATGTCATGAGACAACGTGTATGTGAAGTGTTGTATGGAAAGTGAATTTCCTCTCTAAATTTTCACCCAAGTCACAATAATTAATTAATTAGTTAGTTAGTTAATGAAAGAATGAATCAATCAGTGAATAAATCAATAAATAAACCAAAAGAAAATTAAACAATCTCAGGGCAATAGTTTCAGGGGCTCATCCAGTCTCCATGACTCCAGAAAGTCAGGTACAAGGATATGAGGTTTGACATGTATTTGGAGGCACAGTTCAAGGCACAACATTGTTTCCATTGGTTGTGACATTACAGCAAATGCAAAATCGTGCACAATGACAGTAACCACAAGTTGCCTGAGGATGGAGGGAGAAGGAAGGTGTGGAATGGCGAGATCACAAAGTGCAAAAGGAAACTTTTGGGTGAAACATATGTTCATAAGCTTGGTTGTGGTGGTGTTTTCAAGCTTATCAACTTGTCCACTATAAATGTCTTCAGTTTATTATTTGTCAATTATGTCTCTATAAGCTGTTAGAAACACCAAAAGGTCCAACCCACCTTCCCCTGACAAAGCAGTTAACTCCCCTGGGGGACAACTGTTTATTGTGCATCCAACAAAGACAAACACAACTGACAACAAGGACTTGTGATGTATGTGTAAGACTTTCTACTTTCCTGCTATTGTCTTATTAATTATTTTCTGTATTTTCACATCCTCAAAAATAAAAATGGAGTAACTGAAAAAACACACACATGAGTTCCTACTAATTAGCAATAAAAAAAGGACATCAGTAGAAAACTTAGAAAAGCATAACCAGTTGCAGACGACATTCAAAGCATGTGCAGATGAAAGTTTCTCATCATCATTAGATGAAACACACAGATGACAACAACGTGGAAGCTGCTCGTCACCTATGAAATTGTCCAGGCAGGTCCTGCTGGTGATAACCTCCAGTGCTGATCTGGGTAGAGTGAATGGCCAATGTCAGACACTGTGGGTGGAAATGTAGGTTAATGTAACAGGTTTTGAGTATCTGATTGGTGCTACATAACACAGCACTCACACTGTGCCCTTGCCTCCACTTCACAATTCCAGCTCTACATTTCTGGCAAAATACCCATAATTGTTCCCAAAATGTAAGTATGAACATGTTCATTTCCAAAGCATTTCAAATTCTGAAACACTGGAGACTCTCAACATGCAAGCAATACAAGAGCGATAAGATAAACAGCAGCGTTCGTGTGTTGGAAAACGCTGCCATGAAAACAATGTTTTGGAAGAATACGTGATCCTGTGAAATAATGTTCCCTCATGTCAAGGACAATTACAAATGGTCTGGAGAATGAATGCCCACATGCAAATATGGTGGCATGTGAAAGCTATGAAACAAAATATCGAATGTGCTTAACGTTGGGTGGTAGGATTGGGCAACTTTGGTTTTGCCCTTTCCTTCTGTCTGTTTTGCCTTTTCTTCCTCAGAGTGAGCATTATGTAGAAGCTGGGGGCAGAGGAACACTATGGTTAGGAAAGAATCTCTGCAGTCAGGCTGCTGGAGTTTCAACCTTGTTCCGATGCTTGTTAGCTGGAAAATCGTGAGTGAGTCTTAAGCTCCTCTTCATCTCAGCGTCTCCATGAGCAAACACAGGCAGAAACCACTCCATCGCATTGGATGAACAACAAGGGAGTGGATATAGGGACAGAATCTGTACTAGTGCCTGGTACACACTATGACGTCTATAAATACTAAACCAAAGAAATAAACTCACTGCCATTGAGTCGATTCTGACTCACAGAAATCCCCATTGGGTTTCCAAGGCTGTAAATCTTTATGGAAGCAGACTGCCTCATCTTTCTTCCACAGAGCAGCTGGTGGGTTCAAACTGCTGAACTTTTGGTTAATAGCCAAACGCCTTAAGCACTACACCACCAGAGCTCCTTATATAAAATACTAGTTATTATAATTATTGATAAGACTGGACCAATAACATTGATCATGTTTTTTAAATACACCAGCATGCAAGTTATGACCTCTATGCCTGGAGTGTTTCATGTGCTGGTAGTTCACTAGAACACTGAGGACATTTCTTTTGTGCCCTGCACCTTGTTAGTCTCCATGGTTTGTGCATTTCACCCCCTCCAGAGTTGCTGCACCATCCACACCCTCTATCCTCACAGGTGTTTCTGAAGTAAGTACCACATCTCTCACCTGGGCTCCCGCACCCTTTCCAGCCACTGTCCTGCCCTCTCCCTCATCTTAACTTATTAGTGCTACTGTATCAGGAATGCCACAGGTGAGTGGTTTTAAAGAAGAAAATTTTATATTCTCCCAATGCAAGAAGCTGGAAGTCCTAATTCCAGGTACTTGCTCCAGGGAAGAAGGAAGGTTGGGCAATCTACTTCCATAGTGATACTGCCTCGGAAACCCAAGGAGGGGTCACTAAGAGTTGGGTCCGACTTGATGGCACATAACAACAACAACAGCTCCAGGGAGAGGTCTTGTTTATTTCAAACTCTAGAATCCAGCAGTCCTTGGAGTTCCTGGGCCACCTTTGGATTCTCAACCCTGGCTCTAGGGGAAGGCTCGGACTCATGTAGGGGGAAATCTCAGTGTCTCTAGAGCAGGGGCCCAGGACTGCTTTG
Organism: Orycteropus afer afer; assembly: GCF_000298275.1. Classification (NCBI taxonomy): domain Eukaryota; kingdom Metazoa; phylum Chordata; class Mammalia; order Tubulidentata; family Orycteropodidae; genus Orycteropus; species Orycteropus afer. The sequence continues at coordinate 1,448,599 of NW_006922078.1, read as the reverse complement.
TGATCTCCATGTGCCATCTACCTTTCCCTATTTATGCTTCCTTCTCTGCCTGTAATCTGGTTTTGTTAAAATCCCAAATGTCATTAGGTTTAAGACACATCCTACATTGATACAAACACATTAACATAACAAAGAAAAACTATGCTCAAACAGAATTACACTCACATGGGCACGGCTTAGATTTCTGCACATCTTTGGTGGGACATGATTCAGTCCATGACACATTCGAACCTCCTTCTTCTCCAACAGTCAGAGGGCTCTCTTTGTAAAGTGCATGTGGGATATGGGTGTGGAAGGTGGTAGGCCCTCAAAGGAAAGTAGGGAATAGTTTCCAGAAGGAAGAATAGACTTGGGGGAGGGTTGGGAAACAATGAATGTCCACCACAGTCCACCCCTTTAGCTTTCTACTGTATATCGTATTTGTGTGTCTGTTCTGTTGCTGTTGTTGTCAGATGCTGTTAAGCCAGCTCCAATTTACAGTGGCCCCATGTCCAACAGAATGAAACCCTGCCCAGTCCTGCGTCATCCTCACAACACTTTTATAAAACAGGCACTTCCTTCCCACTACCTCAATGGAGGCATCTCAAGGTCTCACCCAGTTGATATAGACATCTCTCAATTCAGGATTTCCGAGAGCTCTTTGGCAGCCTAAATGACAAATGCTCAATATGACTGAGTGGAGAAAGAACAGCAACAGCACAGCAAATCCCTGTTCTGAAAAGCAGAGTGAGATAGGAACAATGTGCACGTATCCTCGGAGAGGAGAAGCTAAGGTCTCCCGTGCAGGTGATGGAATGGGTGGCTTAGTCAACCACCCTCGTCTGCCATGTCTTCTCACTGGGAGACTCCCATTGCTGCTGTATCCATGGCCACTTGAACTGTCCACTAGCTAGGGTGCTCTTCCTATGGCTCTGGTCCTTTAGCAGCCAGTGACTGATCCTTATGGATTAAATACCTGCCGCTCTTGGATTTTTAGGCTTGAAGTTAAGGTAACATTACAATTCTCTAAAAAAGAAAAAAAAAAAAACAAACTTATTTAGGTTTCACTATTTCACACCCTGTCGGTTCTGGGTAATTAGCAAAACCATCCAATCAGCAACAACAACAAAACAAAAATGTCAGCTGATGGCACAAGTTGGGATCCAGAACTGGGCTCTGTTTCCTAGCAACAGAATTCAGCAGTCCGCTCATCCCTCATCCTCGATTCCCATCTCGGTCTGTCTCCCCAGGCCCTGGAAGTGGTGGGCAGGAACACAGCAGCACCACGCTACACCTGCCCTTTCTCCAGGCTGCATACAGCTGCCCCGTTCTCAGACATGCAGTGTCCATCGGGAGACATGTGTGGGGCCTGGGCTATCGCTCTTCTTGGGGCCCCAGTCTTATCTCTTCAGCGGTTCCCCACTCCTGACTCTGCTCTCTCTACCTATGCAACAGAACTGGATTTTTCCAGCCTTACTGGGTTGCAGGCTCTCAACCATTTTGGATTAAAATTCATAAACACCAAGGCCTTCTGTAATGGGTTGGATTGTGTTTCCCCAAAATAGGTGTTTGAATCCTTGCCCCCACACCTGTGCAGTCATCCCATCTGGGAACAGAGTTTTCTTTGTTGTGTTAATGAGCACAGGTGGGTGGAGGGGGGGTCCTGAACCAATGACTTTTGAGATGTGGAAACAGCAGAAGACACACCCACAAGCAAGCACAGATGGGAAAAGAGAAATGCCACGTGGAGATCTCTGAGAAACTGAGCAAGAGAAACTGAAAGAGACCAAGTTTTCCCCAGAGACAACTGAGAGACAGGCTGCACCTAGAGCCAGTGCCCTGAACTTGAACTTCTAGCCTCCCAAACTGGTAGAAAAATAAATGTCTGTTCTTGAATACCACCCCCTTGTGGTATTATTTCTGTCACAGCAGCATGAGGAGACTAAGACAGCAGCATTTTGATTTTTCTCTTATATGAATTTTCAGTGCAAGATATCAAGTAGTCACAGTCCTCCCACACCCTAAATTTCGTCCACCGTATCCTTAATGCTGCAGCCAAGGGAAGTATTGCTTGACGACACTTCACTTCAATCGTCTGCGTGTCCTAAGGAAGGTACCAAGAAAATCCTTGTAAAACCATCTCCTGGGAGCCTGCCCCTCTCCCTGTCACTTTGCCCTCCCCTTAGGCCCCTTCCCATCGAGATGGACCACCTCTAGTGTGGTCACCTGTTTCTTTGTTCCCACGGGCACTGCAAGTTTCTGGACCACAGAAACCGTTGGTCTTGTTCACTCCCCGGCCCCAGCACTTGGAATCTTGTTTTTGTTGTTAGATGCCTTGGAGTGGTTCTGACTCATGGCGCCCCCATGTGTTAGAGAGGAGAGACAGTGCTCCACAGGGTTTCCCAGGCTCTCATCTCTGTGCAACCAGGTTGTCAGGTGTTACCCACACAGAGCCACTGGGTGAGTTTGAATGGTTCCCCTCTAGGTTAGAAGTACCACATTTAACTGTGTGTGTGCCACCAGGGCTCAGTGCTCACTAAATACACGCTGAATGAAGGAATCTCTGTGCATACCAGTTCAGAAAATGGGAATGGGTAGATGGAGAGGAACCTGTAGCATTTCAAAAAGTCACGTCCTTTTTAACAGGATGAAAAACTCAACCCAGAGGAGGGATGTTGTAAAGGCAGATGTTATGGCATCCACCAGTGACCACATAGAATGTGACTGAGGAAGCACTGTTCTTGGGCCAGGGAGCAGACCCGAGCCCCACACACTCAGAGACAAAGGGTCCTGCCTGCACGTGCCCAGCCGGAGCTCCCAGGAGCCCTGGTCTCTGCACAGCCTCCGGCCTGCAGGGAAAAGGAAAAAGCACACTGTTCTGGGAAGATGCTGAGTGGGGAAGTCTGAGGCTTCTGGAATTGAAAATGTGTGAAAAACAGCAGTCACACAATCATGTCACAGGCAAGAACAGCACCACAGATCCTGGGGTGGCTGGAGTGAGGTGACTTGGGGTGACATTGCCCTTCTCTGCCTCAGCTTCCCCCCACAGAATCTGGAGGTGCCTGAGATGGTGGGTGGCCCTGTGGAGAGCTGTCCTTTCTCCCACTAACCTCCATCCACAGCCCAAAGTTCCTTAGAGACCTTCCAGACCTGCTCCAGGTGAAAGGTGATGACTTTCCCTCTCTGGATGGTTCTTTCCAGCTCAAAGGCCCTCTAGTGGCTCCCTGGGAAGGGTCCCCAGCTCCTTCCAACAGGACCTCCTCATAGGGCACTCGGGGCTGACCCTCCCCAGGCAGGACCCAGAAGAGCCCATAGGAATGATATTCCTCTGACAAGCATGTTGACTAAGGAGCAGAAAGGAACACAGGGAGGCTGGGTCAGGGTAGCTGTCAGAACCTCCTTATGTAGCACGGTCATCTAGGTGGGAACATGAACTTGGAAGTCATCTCCTGGGCTGTAGAGGAAGGGCTCCAGGGGCAGAGAAGGCAAGGGCTGGGAAACTGACCTCCATGGACTCCCTTCCTTCCTGTGCTTATTGATAGCAATGGGCCCGTTTTGCTGATGGCAATTCACCATGTACACAAAAGGGACTGTAGTCACCATTTTCCTGCTTAGGACACCCATCAGCGGCACACTGGGGTCCAGAGACATAAGCTTGGGGCCCTTGCTTCTCAGGCAATGCGAGAGGAGACCTCCCCAAGAACCAGGGCAGTGGGCAGACGCAGAAGAGCCCGAGTGGGGACAAGGAGCGGTCCCTGAGGCAGAGAGAGAAAGGCGGCCTGTGTGCTGGTGTCTGGCAGTGCCAGTGTGGGCACAAAGCAGAGCCGCCCTGGGAGCCCCTGGTGAGGACACCCCCCGCTCGGGCTCCTGACAGCGGCTGGCCTCAGCTGACTTCCCTGTGCTCCCCGCCTTCCCACAGGGACCTGGCCCCCAACCCAGGACAGAGGTGACTGGGCACGTGTGGAGCAGGGGCCCCAAGCACCCTCCGCTGGAATCAAGACAGGCCTGGGACATCTGGCATTCCAGGGCTGGACTGGCAGCTGGGAGCATTGGGGCTCCCAGGCCACGCTGCCGGACTCCTCAAACTTCCCCGCCAGTCCATCCTGTCGTCCCAGCGAGGGGCTCGGACTGCAGGCGCGCCATGCCTTCTCTGTCGCCATCCAGAGGCACGGCTGGGGCGCGGCGCCCCCGCCGCCACCCCCTCCATCCTCCGGGCCCGGGGCGGGACACC
>NW_006922078.1:1441098-1444289 GCF_000298275.1 Orycteropus afer afer | reverse complement strand
TTATTCTCCTTCTCTACCTTTTTCTCTTACTGCCCTCTCCCCAGATACTATGTTTTTTTTTTTTTTCTCCCCCTTTTTTTCTTTTTTGGTTACTGTTCCTGTGTGATTACATAGTGTGTGTATTGCCCATTTGCTTTTACTTTTTTGATGGTTATTCAATTGTTATTCTTGTCTAAATGAGTAGAAGACAGCAACAGTACCCATATGACATAACTGCACCCACACCTCCTGCAGCTTCACTTACTGAATGAGAGACACTGCTTCCTTCTCCACCAACAGGCCAAGGAAAAACAACCACCAAGAAAAGCCTGACTCACCCTAGGCTGCTCTTCACAAACAGTTAACAGAGATCTAAATATAACAATGCCACAATGTCTCAGAGAAAACAGACCATCACAATCCACACAAAGAAGCAAGATAAAGTGTAGGAACAAGGGAGCAGGATACAGACTCAGAACACATCCCTGAGGAAGAAGTAGAATTAGAACTCTCTAATAAGGAATTCAAAAGAATTATATTTAAGTATCTTCAAAGGACTGAGAGACAGACCAAGGAAAACACAGACAAAACCCTAGAAGAAGTTTGGAAGAAAATACAAGAACAAAATGACAAAATAAATGAACAATTATAAATGATTTGAAATCTATGGATAGAAATCCAGAAGATTAATACTAAATTGTCAGAATTAGATAACACATTGAAAGGGCAAAGGAGTAGAATTGATGCAATGGTAGACAGAATTAATGAGATTAAAGAAAAATACCTGGATACTTTTTTGGAAAGAGATGAATCAGAAAAAAGATCAAAACAAAACGAAGAAAGCCTAAAGTTCATGTGAGATACCATCAAAAGGCATAACCTATGTGTCAATGAAATTTGAGAACAGGAAGAGAAAAATAAAACCATTGAGAAAATTGTCCAAGATTTGTTGGAAGAGAACTTCCATGATATGATGAAAGATGAGAATATATCCATTCAGGAAGTCCAACGAACCCCCAACAGGATAGACCCCAAAAGAAAATCACCAAGACATATCAGCATCAAACTCAGCAAAACCAAAGACAAAGACACAATCCTGAAAGCAGCATGGGAAAACAAAAAGTTACTTACAAAAGACAACCAATAAGAATCAGCTCTGATATCTCAGCAGAAACCATGCAAGTGAGAAGGCAATGGGATGGTGTATATAAAATCCTGAAGGAGAAAAATTTTCAAACAAGAATTATATACCTGGCAAAATTGTCCCTCAAATATGACGGTGAAATTAGGAGATTTCCAGATAAGCAGAAACTAAGGGAATTTGTTAAAACCAGACCAACCTTACAAGACATCCTAAAGGGAGTCCTTTGAACAGAGAACCTAATATAGCAAACAACTGACCATTAATACACAGGATGACATAACCCAGATGCCACAGTTATGGACATATCCAAAGTAAAATAAGGTTATAAGATTGTAAACAGAGAACCAGAGACAACAATTGGCAAATGAGAACAACTACAAACCTAAAAGAAGGAAAATACTGTGTAGTTACAGAACTTCTAAATGGTGAGGATGTCAAGAGTGCTGCAAGATAGGATGGACTGTTCTAAACTTGGGGAGAAAATTATAAATCATAAGGAAACGTCAAAGAAAAGTGATAAAGCTTCACATCACAATAAAAAAGAGGGCAAGCACAAATATTCAGCAAATACTAAAACAACAGCAACAAAGGGAATGATAACATGATTCATAAACATAATGAGCTCAGCACAGAAAATAATATGGAACAAAGAAACCAGGGACACCATGAAAAAAACACATAACAAAATGACAGCAACCAATTCATACATGTCAATAATTACATTGAATGTTAATGGATTAAATGCATCACTCAAGTGATGGAGAGTTGCAGATTGGATAAGAAAACAAAACCCATCAATATGGTATCTACAAGAGACACACCTTAGAGACAAAGACAAAAATAGAATAAAAATCAAAGGTTGGGAAAAGATATATCAAGCAAATGGCAATGTAAGAGAGCAGGAGTGGAAACATTAATTTCTGATCAAATTAACTTTAAGGCAAAAGTCACCATATGAGATGAGGAAAGACATTATATAATGATTAAAGGAACAATTGAACAAGAAAATATAACCATAATAAATATCTATGGACCCAATGAAAGAGCCCCAAAATACATAAATCAGACTTTAAAAGAGTTGAAAAGTCAAATAGTTGACTCCACAGTCATAGTGGGAGACTTTAATGCACCACTTTCAATGAAAGATAAAACAACTGGAAAGAAACTCAGCAAAGATGCAGAAGAGGTAAACAATACAATCCACCTACTTGACCTTATAGACATCTACAGAGTACTTCACCCAAGAGCAGCACATATACATTCTTTTCCAGTGCACATGGTACATTTTCCATGATAGACCATATGTTAGGCCATAAAGCAAGCCTTAATAAATTTAAAAACTTTCAAATACTGCAAAGCATCTTCTCAGTTTATAATGCTATCAATTAGAAATCAAAAACAGGAAGATCAACAGAAAAAGAATAAACACATGGAAACTGAACAACACCCTCCTTGAGAAACACTGAGTAAGAGAAGAAATAAAAATTGAAATTCAAAAATTCCTTGAATCAAACAAGACTGAAAACACAATATACCTAATCTTTGGGACACAGCAAAAATAGTGATCAGAGACCAATTTATAGCAATGAATGCACACATCAAAAAAGAAGAAAGAGCCAAAATCAACACTTTAAACCAACATCTCCAACAATTAGTTAAAGAACAGCAAGAAAAGCCTACAGTCACCAGAAGAAAGGAAATAATAAAAATTCAAGCAAAAATCAATGAAACAGCAAACAGAAGGGCAATAGAAAAAAATCAATAAGAGCAGAAGTTGGTTTTTTTAAAAGATCAATAAAATTGACAAACCACTGGCAAATTTAACAAAGGAAAAGTGAGAAAGGATACAAATGACACAAATAAGAAATGAAATGGGTGACATCACAACAAAACTAACTAAAATAAAAAGGATAATATCAGGATACTGTGAAGAACTGGGAGCTCTGGTAGCATAGTGGCTAAAGGCACTTGACTGCTAACCAGAAGTCTGGCAGTTCAAACCCACCAGCCACTCCTCGGAAGGAAGATGGGGCAATCTACTTCCGTAGTGATATTGCTTTGGAAACCC
>NW_006922078.1:1410428-1432113 GCF_000298275.1 Orycteropus afer afer | reverse complement strand
TAAGCCGAGCTGGCGGCTTCCCCGCCGGGGCTGCGCGCGGAGTCGAGCTCGCGGGGCCGAGGGAAGTCCCGGGAGGGCGGCAGCGCTGCCCGCCGGCGACACTCCCGCCGGGGACGTGGGGACGCGGCGGCCGAGCCTTGAGCGGGGCGCCTTGGGCGGGAGCGGGGCTCAGGCTGAGGCGCGCGGCGGAACAGCTGCCTCCGGGGACAGGAGTCGCTGGGCGCTTTGTCGTAAAGCAGGAAAAGTGAGGAGTGGGTGCTGCCGGGGGCCCCGGCCGCCGCGGGCTTGGCGCGGGCCGCGGGCTTGGGCTGCTGGGTTCCCGGGTGCAGTCCGGCCGGGGGCGGGTGGGGTGACCGGCGCCCGGGCTCGGGCTCGGCTCGGGAGGGCGAGGGCTGGTCTGCCCCGCGGCCAGGCTTCGGATCCGTCCCATCTCTGTGAGAGGGCAGGGCGGTGGTGAGGAGCACCTGTCATGGAGAATTGCCATGGGCGCGGGAGGGAATGAGAAAAATATGGATTCTTCACAAAAAAAAAAAAAAAAAAAGAGGCCAGTGCCAAGCCCGCTCCCCCGCCGCCTCCGGAGCGCGGGCCTCTTGCCCCCAGCGCCAGCTGCCTTCCACCGTCTCCAGAATGAGACTGCCGCCGAGCACCGAGCCCAGGCCCGCGGCTTGCCCCAGTCCTGGGACAGCCCGGCCCGCCAGATCGCCCCCGCGGCGAGGGAAGCTGATGCTGAGCATGGTTGCGCCTACTGGCTTCCCCTGGCAGCGCGTTTCCCTGCAAATGCTGGCATGGCTGTGCCACCGCGTGGGGAGGGGTCGCTTAGCAGAAAGGGTCTGAGTGGGGGTCGTAACCTGGGCCGCCCAGACGGACCGCCGCCATCGGAGTTAGGCATGGCGCGCCCGCGCCCTTCAGATCTCGCCAGCATCGCCACAGGGAGTAGGGTCTGGGGCGGTTGAGCGGCTTTTGCATCCGCAAGCGAGTACCCCGGGGCCATCTCCGGCGGCCTTCCCGCATTCCCTAGCAGAGGCCTGAGGGCAGCTTTCTGGGTGATGCAGAAAGGGTTAAGGGCAGGTAAACTCCCGCTGCCTGGCAGAGGAGCTGTTGTCTGGATGCACTGCCTGGTGGCATCACAGGGGTGGGTGGGGGACGGAGAAGGGGGCACCAGGAGCAGTCAGCCCTGTCTGGAGAGGATAGGAGCGAACGCCCTAAACCCCCAGCCACCGGTCCCTGGCCAGCTCCAGCGCTGGAGTCCTTGGTGCCCACGCGGAGAAGCCTTGGCAGCCAGCTGGCCCAGGAGGCGCTCTCCAGGTGGGGAAAAGAGCAGCTGATGATCCTGGTTAAGTACCCGACAGCCTGGCCCTGTTTCTCAGGCACTAGGCTCGCCCCGCGCTGCACAGGGGAGGGCACTCCTGGCACCCACACCCACCTCACTCCAAATATGCAGCGTCAGCCCACTCCCCTCCGCAGCCCCCTCCCTGCCCCAGTGCCCTAAGCAGCATCCATCCGCTGATGGCTCACACCTTCCAAAGACTGTCGCCTGCTTTGCAAAGTCAGGTGTCAGAGTGGGGCTGTCTCCCGGCCTCCCCAGCTGCTTAGACACAAGGCTGATGAGAGAGCCCCTTGTGCACACTCTCCCTGCACTGGGAGGCCTCCCTGTCTCTGGAAACGGGCGCTTCCAGCACCCACAAGGACGTTTGCGTGCATCTCACCAGGCACAGCAGGAGCCTTTGGTAACAAGCTCTGGTCAAGCAGGCTCGTGGTGCATTCCTTCTCCTTGAGATGGAGTAATTGACAGTAAGATAACGCTGTGTGACATCCCCATTACCCCGGAAAGATGCCTGGAGAAATTAAAACTTCACCAAGGTGGAAACCCGACATCATAATTTATAGCTAGGAACTGCAGTCCCAGAGGAAAAAAAAAACAACTTTTTTTTAGGAACTGATAAAGCAAATAAAATGCCAGTGGAACAGTTCCTGTCAACCTCATTGTCCTCTCCAACAGATCTGGTGCAAAGACAAATGTTTGGCATCCGTGTTTGTGAATTGCTTTTTGTAAGTAAGGATATTTATGAACCCAGATGTGTGTGTGTGTATGTGTGTGTGTTATGGTGCACGTCTGTTGGTCTCTTATTAGTTCAAGAAACTCTAAGTACCATACAAGATTCGGTCATGCTGCCTGTTAAGGTTGGGTATTTCTCTGCAGCACAGACGGTGTTCGCCTCCTGGCACTGCTGGAGCGGAAACGGAATGCTTTCTTGGCCTGCTTCTCAGGCCGGGGGTGTTCTGCTCTGGCCAGGGAAAGCGGGTCCTGCCGGGCAGGACACAATTCACAGTCCAGAGGATGGGCTCCACCCTCTGGTGGGAGACAGACCTGCAGTCCGCCAATTAGGTTAGTTGCTATAGTGACGCCACCTTGGCGTTTTCTCCACTTGGGGAAGACTTGCCAGCAGAAGCACAAAGGGGAAGGGGTGGACGGCTGACCTGTAGATGCTGACTGTTCCGACTGTGCAGCCGCACACGCACTGCTGGGCGGGTTGCCTGGGCAGCCAGGCTGCCTGTGCTCAGGGCTGGCAGCGATGGACAGACATGGGCGACCGTGGCCTCTGATGGGAAATTGGAACTGTCCTTCCTCCAGGTCCCTGAGGACAGCTTGGGTGGTGCTTCCAAAGAGCTGGGCTAAATTGTTGTCCACTTACACAGAGGGAACAAGGAGGCCTGTGAGGACCAGGCTCTTGGCTAGGGTGGGGACTGCCCCAGATGCAATCTCTGCGCCCTAGCTTACAGGGCTACACAAAGTCATAGGGTAAGAACAGGGGCTCAGAGGGAAGGGGAGCTTGTTGGATCCAGAGGACACCTAGGCTGTGACTTTGATAGCTGGTAACACAGTGGTTAGGGGCTGGCATGCTAACTGAAAGGCCGTTGGTTTGAACTCACCAGCAGCTCTGAGGAAGGAGGACTGACCTGGTGACCTGCTCCCCTAAGATGGCAGCCGAGGCCATCCCACAGGGCAGCTCTCCTCTGTCCACCAGGGTCACTACGAGTCCGAGTTGACTCACAGGCACACTAAGCAGCAACACACAGTGGTGTCGTGACTGACAGGACGCCCCCTACTCAGAAGGCATCGTGGTCGTCCCTAGCACAGAAGGCCAGGGTGGGGGAGTTGTGTTGTGTTCTAAAGCCCTAGCCATGTAGGGGAGGGGCCGCTTGACTGGTTTTGATGTGGATTTTGTTGTCCCAAATAACATTTCATCAACACTGAAGTGTGTCTTTAAGTTAACTCCCCGTCTCCAGCCACAACTCTGAGCAGAAGTAGAATCCAAGGTCTGAGCCGTCTTGAATCCATTGGAGCACTCACTGAGCGTGAGCACTTTGATGTGGTCTTTCTTTGACGAGTGCGGTATGTTGCATGTTTAGGAGACATTAGGGTACGCTGCTGTCCCACTGCTGACATTTTCCTTCTGGAGTTCTTAGAGAGAAGAAATGAACGCCGAAGCCTTGATGAAGGGACGCCTCTTCAGTGTTTATCACCTGAGCATTTTGTGTGGCTTTTTAATTGCTTCTGTGATATTAGATTAACTTCTGGCACGAGATGTGTCCTTAGGGCTTCTGTGCGCCGTAAAGATCGGTGACCTTGGTGTGTGAAATTTCATCAGCCAGGAAGTGGCACCTTTGCCCTCTCCAAGGGTTCTCCAGGGCAGAGACATGGTGGGACGTACTTCTAGAAACTTCTGGAAAAGCATTTGCAGGGGTGGAGAGCTCCTGAGGGCCGGGGAGTCTGTCTGGTCCTCTACTCCTCCCCTGATGAGGCCCGACCCTGGCTCTTGCCCCGAGGATACCACCAGGAAGGTGTTTGGCCCAGATGTCCAAGTGCTTGAGGCCAGAACACACCTCACCCAAAACAGGGGCAAGACAGCCCGCAGCTTGGCCGGTCTTCTCCCCGGGGAATTCTGCCCAGGAATTCTCCTCTCATCCTTACACCCAGTCTTCACCATCTGAAATGTGTGGATCAACTCTTGTGGCACGGAGTATATTCAGGTGACTTTTATGGGCATAATTATGGAAAAATGTTATGATAATGTGGCACTAGAAAAAGGAAGAAAAGTGAAACATTAAAGGCCCATTTCTTTATATAGCATTGCAGCTGCGCGAGGGAGAGGGGGTCGATTCTGCATGAAAATGTGGTGCTCTGGAGTTAATGACCTCCATGGAGTGCCACCTGTCACCCAGCGTGCTGTCAGGGAGGGCTGTGGGATGGGTGTGGGAGCTGGTGGGGAGGACTCAGGGGAGGACTCCGGCTGGGGCTCTGGCCAGGGTGGGACCAGCGTGTGGAGGCCCGGAGAGCCCCTCCCTGTGAGCTGGCAGCTGGACAGTGTCAGGCAGCACCCCTTCTGGATGCTGTCTTTCCTGTGGTTCAGGGGGCCCCCCTCAGACGGGACAAGAGGCAGGTCTGAGGAGGCCCACCTGCCCACAGGCTCCAAGCGCTGACCTGCTCCCTCCTTCCAGATTCTTCTCCACAGGTGTTCCAGGCCTGGACCTAGAAACACCAGGTGGGCGGCCCCCTCTGTCAGGTGATGGGTCCCGGGTGCCCTTCTTCTCCCTCCTCCTCCCAGGGGCTGTGGCAGAGGGTTCAGCAGGCTGGGAGATTGCATATTTGCTGGAATGGGTGTCTGGGCTGGTGGGTGGAATTACCCCTGTCTCCAGTGACATGAGCGTGGTTTCCCTGGGGCCCCTTTACCCTTCTGCTCTTCAGTGGGTTCCGGGTGCCACATGCCCAAGGACAGGGTCCGCCAGAGTGGAGACCGGGCCTAGGGGAGCAGTGGCACCTTGAGGGACTCACATGCTGGGCGCAGAGTGTCTCACCACCACCGCACAGCCCCAGGGTCAGGTCAGCTGGCCACTGGCCCCCTTGGCTGCGATGGGCTCTGTTGTGGGGCTCCATGGGGCCCCATGCCGGATGAGACAGTGGCAGGAAGGCAGCTCCAGGCACCCATGTGAGGCTCCCTCTGCTGGCCTCTGGCTGCTTCATTTCCTTGGTGGGGATGAGCTGTGGGTGCTGGGCACAGGATCAGGGAGAGGGTGGCTGGCCTCTGTGTCAGCTGGGTACCTCAGGCAGGTCTCAGTGTCCCTCGGGTATGGCTTGGCTCCTTCTCTTTGCCAACACTGACTGATGGGTGCTGTACACACTGGGCAGGGGTGCTGTGAGGGGGACAGACACCCCGAGGGCTGGAGTCAAGTGTGTCAGACGGGAGAGGAAACCCATTCCACACAAACGCCAACCCCGTGGGCATGGGGCCCAGGAGTGCTTGGTGGCGCTGTGCTGGACTTGAGGGACAGGGGTCTGCTCGTGCACTGGTGTTCTGTCTGATGCCCCCTTGCCAGGGCACAGAGGGGACCACTGGCTGCCTGTGTCCTGCAAGCTCATTAGTGAGCTATGGTTTCCCGACCCCACTGGTGATGTCTGACTCCTGAAACATGGGCTCTGTGAGTAGGTAAGGCCTCCAGTCCCCTAACTCCTGCCACTGTTGCCTTCCTCTTTTTCATCCAGGCTTGGCCCTGCTGGTGGTGGAAGGCGGTCACGGGGCAGAGGGCTGGATGCTGCCAGTCACAGGGTCCTGGTGGGCATTCTTCATCTCATTCAGGGATGTGGCCTCCCTGGCCTGCCGTGGCACTGCTGGCCCCAGTCTGGATGAGGGTGGCCCTGTGTTGAGACAGCGGGGAGCTGGGCGGAGGAAGCAGCAGGCAGAGCTCAGGGTGGGAGGTAGAGGGGCACTCGTCTGTCTGGGACCGGGCACAGAGGAGTCATCTCCCTGAGTGTCAGTCCTCCTTTGGAAAATGAGGACGCCATGGCCCCAAGGGTCCCTCTGCTTCTGTCTGCTTGGAAACAGAAAGGTCCTATGGACTCGCCATGAAGTGCTCCCGCCTCATCCAAGGTCCCTTTCCTTCTCTAGCCCTCTGGGCTGGGTGTTCTCAGCCTGACACTGTGGACACCAGGCCCAGTGTAACCGGTGTGGTGGACGTGGTCCTGCACACAGTCAGCCTCTCTGGCCTCTTCCCAGGGAGTGCAGTGGTACTGCCCCCAGTCGTGACAGCTGGCAATGTCTCCAGACACCACGTGGCCCTGGAGGCAGAGCCACCATTGAGGACCTTATTTGATCTTCCCATTTTGTCCCCCCTCCCTCGTCCGGGAAGCAAGAATGGCCAGACTTCATCTCTCGTGCTTTGGCCACGTTGCCAGGAGGGGGCAATCCCTGGAGGGGGACACCACGCCTGGTGAAGGAGAGGGTCAGTGGCTGAGAGGGAGACTGTCCACGAGGTGGACTGACGCAGTGGCTGGGACAGTGCACACAAACATGGCTACCCTGGTGAGGATCGGGCAGGATAAGGTGGCATTTCGTTCTTGGGCATAGGTCACTGCGAGTGGGGGTCGACTCCTCGGCACCCGGCCAGAGCACCGCGTCCGGGCTCCCTCCTGATCGCACTTGCCCCGGTGATGGTGGTGGTTAGGCGTTGTCAGATCAGGTCCCATTCGTGAGCGCCTCCACGCGCAACCGAACAAACACTGCCTGGTCCCACACCTTCTGCAGCGGAGGCGCTTGGGGCCTGGGGTCCAGAGGATAATACCTGGGTGTTACCGTTCTGCGGCGCTAAGGTGCCAGCCTCCACCCCTTCCCCTGCAGCCCCCATCCCCCCGGCTGGCCCTCCTGTCTCCGCTGATGGCACCCAGCGCCGAGTAGCCTGTCCCCACTGTGGGAGCACAAGCCTCTGGGCGTGTGGGGAAGGTGTGCAGGCCCCTGCCCCACTTCTGACTTTCAGAACTTGCAAGCCCAGAGGCAGCCTGTGAGTTGCCTGCGGTCTCCTCCGTGCACCTCAGCATTTCCACGTCTCACACGTGACTGCATTGCCGGTGCAGACAAAGGCACTGGGAGGGTGACGAGCACTGCCCCCCCCCCCATGTGACAGCAGGCCCATCGGCACCGCCCGCGTCTGCCCACCTGCTTCATGATGCACCTTCGTCAAGACGCGGCCTCAGCCCCAGGTGTGATGTGCAGGATTTCTGGGGTATTTCGAGTCTGCCGAAACCAAGCTCAGGGGTGCTGTCTTCTCTGGAAAATTTCGCCACTGGGGTCTGCCTGCTGACCAGCGGCCACACTACTCACACACCTGCAGGTCTACCTGCAGCCCCAGGTGAGTCGCAGTCACACACGCCAGGCCGGCCTGCAGAGCCCAGCTCCTGCTCGCCATCACTGTACGTGACTCTGTTTGAAATCCACGCTTCTCCATCAGTGCCACCAGAGCGCCCTCTCTGACAATTCAAGGGAAGGTTTTGGCCATCCTGTCCCCGAAGGCCTTCCTCACCGACTAGTTCTAATTGAGATGGACTCCCAGGGTGGTCGAGCCCCTTCATGTCGCAGATGGAGGTCGGAGAGGACAGGCTTGAGGTCACCCAGTGAGTGCGGTGGAGCTCCTGCTCCTGGACCACTACATGCACTGTCCCCATCACTTCCTGCCCTTGCCCTGCAGCCCATCCTCACAACCAAGGCCACTTAGAGTGGCTCATGTGTTCTTTCTAGCTTCGGGGGCTGGACTCCCAGCCAGCTGCGGCTTGTGGTTTACGTGATGGGCTGAAATCCATCCGACAGTCACTCTGCTGTGTGTTCAGAATTGGAGATCATCAGCCAGGACCACTAGGCTGATGTCCAGGCATCTTTCAGGGACAGTGTGGCCAGCTGGTGCCCTCCAGTGCTGCCCCCAGGCCCTGGGGGTCCCCGTGGTGGCCGACGGCACCTGGGCTATCGCCTTAGCCCTGCCCGAGCCTCTCGGTCCCCAGCAGGAGCTGCTTGCTCCCCGTGGCAGTCAGTCATCGCTTGTCCAGCCTGTAGCAGTAACTGGGGAGCTGGGCCCCTTGCTGCTCACTCATGTCCTGCCTGACATCCCACCTGGTCCCGGCACCTACCTGACCCAGCCATCTCGGCACCCCTGGCTGAGCACATGGGCACAGTGCCTGGGAGGCGTGCCAGCCTGAGGGGGCTGCTGCCTGCTGGGTCTGCCCTTTGCCCTGGGAAGAGCAAGGGAGGAGAAATGGGGCAGATGTTGTCACACATTGGCCCCTGGCTGCCAAGGCCATGTCCTCCAGTGGCTCTGTCACTTTGAGCTGTTACTTCCAGTTTCAGAGCCCACAGTGACCTTTCCTGGGAGGATGGAAGGATGCAGCCCTTGGCCTGGTTCAGGAGCCTCCATCCACTCGGCTTGCCTAGCCCATCTCTCACTACTTCCCCCACCTGACCCTGCCAGCTTTGACACCTGGCCTTGTCCAGCAGTCGCCTGACCAGTCCCTATCTCTGCTCTCCTGCCAGGCCAGCGGGCCCTTACCAACAGCCTCAGGGCACCGTTCACCAGTCTCAGGATGCCCACTGACACCATCTGCTTTGGGAACATGTCTGACTCCTGGCCTGGAGCCCAGATGCCTCTGACCAGGCAGCCTCACCCCAATTTCCTGTTCCCTGTGCCCCAACCTCCTAGCATTCCTTGTGGGCCCCAACAAATGGCTCCCTGTGCCTCTGCCCCAGGGTGCCTGGGGGGCCCCTCCCCTTTGTGATGCAGTAGATGCCAGTCCCTTCTCTGTCTGCATGGTCCTTGTCCTCAGCCATGAGCAGGGCTTGGCTTTCCTGTGGTTTCTTGTGATGAGTTCCCAGTGATGCAAATGGTTAAATGCTCAAGTACTAACAGGAAGGTTGGCAGTTCAAATCCACCCACAGGGCCTTGGACAGAGGAGTCCTGTGTAGCTCAGTCCTGTGGGGCAAACACACAGGCCACTGTGAAGGGACTCGGCCTGATGGCAGCTGGGTTGGTTTAGTATTTGGTGGTTATGATGCAGCGCCTGCCCCCGTGACTGGGCATCTCCAGGGCAGCAAGTCCTCTTGTCTGTCGTCCTTGCTCCCTGGCACAAGCACAGGCCCCCTGTGTGCTGATGGGATGGGATGGGAAGAAGACCCAGCCTGTTCTTCAGGACACCTGTCCATCCCCCCGACCCAACCTACCTTGTCTGTAGGTCTGGGATTTTGAGTGAGAGGGGTCAGATGGTGCCAGCCTGTGGGCTCAGCCACAGCCATAGCTAATGGTCTGGGACTGGTTTCGCGTGCTTTCACTCACTCCGAGGAGCTCCTTTTGTGATTGTGAAAATCCATAGGAGGGTGATGCCAAGGAGTGACTTTACGCTTACATAATTTGTTTTTTAATTTTTATTTTTTGGTGAAACTATGCACAGGGAAAGACAGACCACTTCAACACTTGCTGTTTAGTGACACAGCATTCTTCAAGTTGCTTCCCCATTCTCGGCATCCTTTTCCGAATTATTCCACCGCTGTGAACATAAACTCACTGCCCCCTAAGCTTCTCCTCTGACCTTCCTAGTTGCTGTGGTCACCTTGGTCCCACATAGATAATTATCTGCAAAAGCACCATGCTCAAGACACACATTTGTTACTCATTAAGCAAGTGTTTGGTTCCCTGCTATTACAAAGGGGATCCCACAGAATGTGGAAATTATTGAATATCATCATTAATATCACACACAAGTAAAATTTTACTGAAGATAATTTAAAAATGGTTGCAGCAGTGTATGGCCAGAGAGCTTCCAGAAATGCAAGTTGGATTCAGAAGAGGACGTGGAACAAGGGACATCATTGCTGATGTCGGATGGATCTTGGCTGAAAGCAAAGAACATCAGAAAGATGTTTACCTGTGTTTTATTGACTATGCAAAGGCATTTGACTATGTGGATCATAACAAATTATGGCTAACACTGAAAAGAATGAGAATCCTGGAACACTTAATTGCGCTCATGAGGAACCTATGCATAGACCAAGAAGCTGTTGTTCAAACAGAACAAGGGGATACTGCATGCTTTAAAATCAACAAGGGTGTGCATCAGGGTTGCATCCTTTCACCATACTTATTCAATCTGCATGCTGAGGAAATAACCTGAGAAGCTGGACTATATGAAGAAGAACGTGGCATCAGGATTAGAAGAAGACTCATTAACAACCTGCGATATGCAGATGACACAACCTTGTTTGCTGAAAGTGAAGGTGACTTGAAACACTTACTGGTGAAGATCAGAGACTACAGCCTTCAGTATGGATTACACCTCAACATAAAGAAAATAAAAATCCTGACAACTGGACCAATAAGCAATATCACGATAAATGGAGAAAGGATTGAAGTTGTCAAGGATCTCGTTTTACTTGGATCCACAGTGAACACTCATGGAAGCAGCAGTCAAGAAATCAGACATTGTATTGCACCTTGATGGATCTGCTGCAAAACACTTCTGTAAAGTGCTGAAGACCCAAGTCTCTTTGAAGGCTAAGGTGCACCTAACCCAAGCCCTGGTATTTGCAGTCACCTCATATGCATGTGAAAGCTGGACGGTGAATAAAGAAGGCTCAAAAAGAGTTGATGGTTTTGAGTTGTGGTCGGTGAAGAATGCTGAAAGCACCATGAAGGGCTGGAAGAAAGAACAAATCTGTCCTGGAAGAAGTGCAGCCAGAATGCTCCTTGGAAGTAGGAATGGCCACACTTTGTCTCACCTACTTTGGTCACATTGTCGGAAGGGGCCATTCCCTGGAGAAGGATGTCATGCTTGGTAAAGTAGAGGATCAGCGATGGATTGACACAGTGGCTGCAACGATGGGATCAGGGATAGCAAAGATTGTGAGGATGGCGTAGGACCGGGCAGTGTTGTACACAGGATGGTTTTGAGTCAGAGCTGACTTGACGACACCTAACATAAACAACGTTGTTTTGTTCAAAGAAGACTTTAGGAGATAGTCTTAGTTTGAGGTTTAGAGTTTAAAGATTGTCTCAGAGCCATAGTTCCAGGGTTCATCTATCCTTAATGATCCCAGAAAATCAGGATTCTGTGAGAATTTGAAATTCTGTTCGACATTTCCCCCCTTTTGATCAGGATTCTTCTATAGTATCTTTGATTGAAACACTTAGGAGATTTTAAAATTCTCCTGGCTAACAAGACAACTGAAGAGTCATCCCCGCAGGGTAGACCTGGAGCAGATGTGTGAGGACCTGGGACCCGTTGAGGGTCTGGCACCGGCACACTTGGGCGACCTGGGGACGAGCCGCTTGATTTGGAGATACCCGTGTGCTTTGGACTTTTCTTACTTGCTGAGGAGTGTGGCTGTAAGCCATGCCCATGGCCTGAGGGCTGGTTTGTGTTTTTGGGGGAAGATCTGAACGGTTCTCTGGAGTGCTCTTATGTTACAAGTTTTAGTAGTTAAAATGCTAATGACCGTGAAACCGTCTAAAAGACCGCCTGGGCTCCCATGAGTGGCCTCTTTCAAAAAGACACTCTCGTTGTAGTTTTAAGTATTTTCTTCTGTAGCATTCCATCGCCTGGTAGCACTTCCTGTGTGTGGCTAAATGTGAGTCATTGTGCAGGACACAAGCTAACTAATCGATGCTCCCCCCGCAGTGTGGACAGGATACAGACCACAGGAGTCATGTGGGACCTCCTGGGCCTTCTCCCAGCCCTGGGCATGTCTGTCCTCATGGGCTTGTTTCGGGCAGCTATGCCTGCTAGAAGTCGGCTGTCGCTCTGTGCCCTGTATGTGAGGAGGAATGGGTTACATTTTCATGCTCTTGTGTGCAAGCTGGAAAGTACCTCTGTTCACCCTTCCTGTCCCTGAGGACACAGGAGCTTCCAGAGAGAGAGCAGCCCTCAGTTTGCTTGAGAGGGTCAGCTTGTGTTGGGGTGGAAGGTGGTACATTTGGCTAAAGATGCTGCCCAGTGATGGGGCCAGCGTACTGCTGGCCACAGGCTCCCTGAGGCAAGTAACCTGAGGCAAGTAACCTGTCAGCCTGATGGAATGGCTGTCACCAGTTGGAGTTCATTGGGCCAGAAGCAGGAGCCTTCTGGTGAGTTTGGGGAGGTTCTGACCCCCCAGGCCTCCAGGTGGGAGCTCCCCACACTGAGAAGGGAGCACTGAGGTGGGTGCTGGGCACGTGGCTGGGGCACCTGGTGTCCCAGGGCTGTGCACTGTGGAACATGGGCCCGGTCACAGAACACGCTGGAGCCCCTGCAGGGAGACCACGCTCTGAGCAAAGGTGGGTTTATGCTGGGAACAGAAGCGCATTTGCTGAATGGTGGTCCTGTTGGCTCTGCCGTCATCACCTCTGGGGGTTCTGAGATGAAATGGGCACTGGACGGAGGTGGGGTGGGCCAGTGCTGTCCAGAGGAGTGTGAGGAGGGCTGGGGGTCGGGATACATTGTGTGACGGAGTTCTTCCCACAGACAACCCGCCCTGTCAGCGAGACTCAAGGTGGGCACAGGGGTGCTGGCGCTGGAAACTCAGACAGCTGGAGTGACCACTAGCCTCTCGGGCAACTCGCTTCCTGGTTCTTTCGAAAAACTCTTTCGGGCCTGTGTTAGGTCTCTCTAGAGGAGCAAAACCAGTGAGGTGTGTGTGTGTGCGTGCACGCACACGTGTGTATGCAGGTATCTGTATGTGTGCATATGTGTGTATGTGTATGCAGGTATCTGCATGTGTGCATATGTGTGTATATATGCAGGAATCTGTGTGTGTACATGTATGCATTATGTATGTATGGGTATATGTCTGCATGTTTAAGAGATTTACTTCAAGGAAATGGCTCATGCAGTTGTAGGGCTACCGAGTCCCAAATCTGCAGGTTGGTTGGCAGGCTGGAGGCCTCGGCAGGCTTAGGTCCAGGACCCCAGGTCAGGGGACGAGGAGAGTGCGGGGTTGAGAGAGAGTGGGCTTTCCCACAACAGCCATTTGCATATTGGAGACAGGCCACACCTCCTATTTCCCCTGATTGGCTGCCCACATCAAATTGCATCATGAGAGGTGATTATATTATATTCCGTATGGAAGAGCACTGGTGGACCAGTGTTGGCCAAACCGCCAGGAAACAGCTGGGCCAGTTGGATCCGCAGCATTAACCATGGCAGGGGCCCTCGCTTTCTTGGGGGGTCAGCACATTCTGTCTGCCACCCTGGAAGACAGCCAGGACGTCCAGCTCAGGGATACCTGCCCACCCACAGTGCTGATGACTAGTGCTGTGATGGTGCTGTGGGAAGGGGCCTGGTGACCTCTGGAAGGCTCATGCCCACCGTGGGCAGTGAGCAGGGGCAGGGGCTACGGCCAGGGCTCACAGGGGACCCCTTAGAGAAGAGATGGGCCCCTACGTGTCAGGTGGAGGCCTTCCTCAGTTCATGCCATAGACAGGATCCCATCCTGAGCCTGGGGCCCCATGTGGCCTCCAGGGAGACAGAGCCAGTAAGAGATTGTATACATATGTGTAGAAGGAAAAGGAATGAGATTTGTTTTAAGGGAGTGGCTCTGCAGTTGTGGGGCTGGCCAGGCTGGAAACTCCAGCAGGTCTGTGTTCAGACTGTGACACAGGGTTCCTGAATTCCTCTTCTGGAAGCCTTCCTTTCTTAACTCATGAGCTCCTCACCTGATTGGGTCAGGCCCACCACATTATGGAAGATGAACCATCTTTACTTAGAGCCAGCCGACTGCTCCTGTCAATCACAAGATACCTTCTGAGTACATCTGGCCCAGTGTCAGACCAAACACCACCACATGGAAGTTGACATTGCTGCCTGCGTTTGACCTCACTTTTGGCTCCAGAGGCGGGCTTGGGGCCACTTATGGAAAACAAAGAAGGAGGATTTGGCAGCGTGGAGCAGACGGCAAAGATTCTGTGCTGGAGGCTCGGGAGGGTAGGGTCTATGGTGAGCAGAGGGGCCGGGCTGCCTGTGACTGTCCAAGACGCTCAGCAGAGCCTCGTTGGGTCCTGCAGGGATCGGAGCCCCTGTGAACTGAGCAGTACAGTGGTGGAGGTGGCTCTGGCACACAGTGGCCAAGCCCTGTGGCAAGAAGCCTGAGCTGGGGTGAGGGAGCTGCAGAGTAGCCCATGCCCTCCCTCAACCCCCTGGACTTGAGCTGCTCAAAGACCCTCGACCGGTGCCCCTTTGTGGTCTTCAGGAGCCTGGCAGGGGCTCTGGCCTTGGCCTTGGAGATGCCATGAAGCGTGCTGTGGGCTAGGAGCAGGGCAAGGGCTGGACACATGCTCAGCTTGGAAATTGGCACCTGAGGTCCAGCTGGCGTTTCTCCACAGCTGTCCTTGCAGCCACGCTGGGGCACGAGGAGGGCACAGGCCTCCTTGGGATACCTTCCAGGGGCACTAGGAACTCTGAGCTCTCAGGGAACACCCATAGCTCCCTGGGGATGTGAGTGTGCTCTGGCCGCCGGGCCTCTGGTGAAACACCCCAGGGTCAGATGGCTCAATGTCCAGAGGTGACACAGGAGAAGGTGACTCCATGCACACCTGGGGACGCCTGGGTCCCTCTGGGCAGTGTCTCCGGCTGAGATGCAGGGATCGTAACAGAGCATGGTGGAATGTGGGTGCTGCTGTGACCTCTGTGGAGATACTCCCCACACAACCACCATGGAGGTCTCAGGCTGGCCAGCGGACTTGGCCCCCAGTCAGAGGAGGCAGCCCCTGGCTGAGGCAGCCCTGAAATGTGTGTCCTCACTGGGTCAGAGGGTTCCTCCTGGAGCCTGAGCTGGTCAGCATGGCCCCCTGTTAGGATGCTGATGGGGACAGGCCATGCCAGCTCGGCCCCTGGTTAGGAGTCTGGGGCATGGACAGGTCATGTCAGTGGGGCCCCAGGTTAGGACTCTGGTGAGGACAGGTCATGTCATCATGGCCCCCTGTTAGGACTCTGGTGGGGACAGATCATAAGCAGACATCTTGGGAGGGCTCAGGTTGGCCCAGCTGTGTCTCCCCAAAGACTTCACTGGCCTGTGATGTGGGGTCCTCGTTCCCAGCCTTTTCTGACCACCCGCCTGCATTAGCAGGGCCCTGTGCCGACGAGGACGGGCCCCCACGAAGAAGCACAGGGCCTCTGGTCCTCTCGTATCCACTCTGCTGGGCTGAGCTGGCCCCGAACAGCCTGGGGGCATGGACTGAGGATCATCGCGACTGTATCTTCCAGAGCAGAGAGCAGCCAGGTCAGAGGCCTGTACAGACAGGAGCAGGACAAAGGTTCAAGTGAATTCAGAGCTGCCAGTCATTTACACTTGAGTATAAATGAGGCTCTGGCACGGACTTTGCTGATAAGGGGGTAGTGTGAGGAGACAGATTGTCCCATCCTGGCTTTGAAGACCACACAGGAGTTTTTCCACCTACGTAGTGGAAAGGCCTTTTCACAAACATAAACAAACTGGCTGCCTTTCAGTTAGTGCTGACTCATAGTGACCCTGTGTCCAATAGAACGGATGCCCGGTCCTATGCCACCCTCACGGTGGTTACTGTACCTGAGCCCATCATTGTCGCCACTGTGTCAGTCCACCTTTTCACTGACCCTCAAGTTTATCAAGGAGCTCTGGTAGCATAGTGACGAAGCACTTGACTGCTAACCAGAAGGCTGGCGGTTCAAACCCACCAGCCACTCTTCAGAAGGAAGGTTGGACAATCTACTTCTGTAGTGATACCACCTTGGAAACCCAAGGAGGGGTTGCTGTGAGTCCGGTATGCCTCGACGGCACATAACAACAACAAGTTTATAGGTCCTGACATCCTTCTCCAGACAATATGCCCAAAGTCCACGAGGTGAAGTCTCCCCATCCTCACTTCTAAGGAGTGTCTGGCTGTACTTCATCCAAGACAGATTTGTCCATTCTTCTGGGGGTGGTGACCTCTAGTCACCTTCCGATTCACTAACTTTCCTAAGAGGAAACAGACCGCCTGGAGCCCACAGCTGCTGCTGTCCGTGGGGTCGGTTCCTTGAGGTTTGTCTTTGACTGAGGCTGGACTAAGAGCGTGTTTGCCTGGGGTCTCTCTCTCCGGGGTTCCTATCCTTCCACCCGAGGGGTGCCCTGGTTCCAGAACTCTGCCTCCTATGATGGCAGGAAGGGGGGATATAGGAAGTCTGTACTGTTTTGCTCCATTTGTCTATAAACTGAAAATTCCTCTAAACTGAAGTCTATTTAAAAGAGAGGGGGGAGGACAGGGCCCAGGGATGTGCTCCATACCACCTGCTGTTCTGAGAATGCCTCAGCCTCTTGAAGGCTCCCCGCCGTCATTGCCACGCTGGCAAACGGAAGGTGAGTCAGCCCTGTCGAGTGTGGTCACCTGGCCCTCCCCTGGCCAAGGTGGACAGGGCAACGCCCCTCAGGGGACCCTGGGCCCCGCCCATCCTACTCCTGAGAGACCCCTCCCTGTCCTCTGGACTCCATGGCCCCACTGCCTGCAGGAACTGTCCCCAGGCCCTTGGGAGCGTGGTGCTCCAGGTGTGGGCCTGGGTGATAGGCGCCAGCAGGACCTGGGCATGGTGCCCATAGCATTGTCGTCGGTGAGGAGCACGTGGGTGGGCCCCCGTGTGGCTGTGCCTCGGTCACCCCCCGGCCTTTGCACCTGCCTCGCCCATCAGAAGAGCCCGGGCCCTGACAGAGCAGGCCCTGCCCACAGCAGAAGCCCCGTGAAGACGCCACAGCCAAGTGCAGGGCAGCCGTTAGTTAGGGACTGATTGTGCCCACGGCTCCGGTGGTGGCTCAGACACTGTGGGCGCGGTGGCCATCACAGGGGTTTGCGCTGGCCTGTCTGAGTCCGAGGGGGGTTTGCACAGCCCTTCAGGATACAGTGTGGTGCATATCTTTTGTTTGCTCCAGTGACAAGACAAATGTCTGTGGCAGTAAGTGTGGAACCTGGCTAAAATGCACACAGAGCCGGAAGCAAAGTGCTGGTGGCCTTCTCGCTCAGAGCTGCCCTGGGAGCCATGGCTTCATCCTACAGCCCGGCCTCTCACGTGCATGTGAGTCCACCAAATCGGCCCCCGAGCCTTTGAAAGCATCGTCTTTTAACAACAGCAGACCGGCGTCTTCCCCCAGGAGGGTGGACACTCTGTCCCCGACTGAGGCAGGCACCTCTGGGTCGGGGACATTCAGACCGCAGCTGTGGTTATTTCAGTCCCATTTCCCCTTCTGTCCAGAGTGGGGCAGTGAGTCTGGCCTCCTGCTGTGTGGCCTTGGGGACATATTTGTTGGACGTTCTTGGACTTAGTGTTTGGGGGGAAAGGTGCGGAGTTGCAGCGACAGGTGTCTGGGCTGCCAGGGCCGAGGAAGAGAGGGGCCGAGTGGCATAGAGCAAGATAAACACCCAGTCGCCTTGCTGTCAAGCGCACTCCACACAGGGAAGAGCTGCTCTCCGTGGGGTTTCCGGTGGTCGCCATCTTACGGAAGCGGGCTACGAGGGCTTTCTTCAAAGCGCCACAGGGCGGACTCCAGCTTCAATCTTTTGCTTAACAGCTGGGCGCACTAAACTAATAGCACCACCAGGAACCTAACCCAGAGCTGTCCATTGGGTCCTAACTTGGGGTGCCCCATGTGTGGCAGGTAGGACTGGGCTCCAGAGCTCTCGATGGCTGACTTTCAGTTCATTGTCAGGCCTTTCCTCTGACGTGCTTCTGGGCGGGCTGTTACCTCAACCTGTTGGTGAGCATCTGGGTGCCACCAGGGACTCTGATGGCATTTTCCTAGCTGGCCGATGTCACCCTCCTGTGCTGGTGGGAACACTGAAGGAGCGGGGGTCGGGTAGAAAGCAGCCAGGGGGTTTGGGAGCCATGGCTCCATGCAAAGTGCTCTCCCTAGGGTCCTGGGAGCCCCTGTTGGCCTGGAACAGGAAGTCTCACCGAATCACAGGGACGGTGCATGGCATCGGTATGAACCTCCCTCCTGTTTGCTGCCTTCCTGAAGCCTGTGGACTCAACCTCCATTCCATGGTCCACATTCCCAGGCCAGCAGGGGCTGGGGGCTGGAGGGGCTGTGTGGGGTCAGGGAGGAGAGGAGAGAGGGGCTGGGAGGGGGCGCTGGGCTCCTGAGCCGTCCAGGGGTTTGGGCTTGGAGAGTCCCTTTGAGGACGTGGGAGACCAGGTGGCTGGGCGCCCTGAGAGGTCCTGGGACCCGAGGCCTGCTGGGACCACCAGGGCTCCCTCAGACTCGCTGTCTTTGTGCTGGTGGTTCAGTAGCCATTGACCTGGGGTGAAAATGCCATTAGCAATGACAGCTGTAAGAATTAAATTGAAGCACAAGCCTTCATTCTGTAGGGATAGACTGTGAGTTGAATAATGTGATTCCATCAGCTCTGAGGAAGCCTGAGGTGGCACAAACGGCTGGGGTGCCTGGCTGCTCACTGCCAGGTTGGTGGTCCCAGTCAGTCCACCCAGTGGTGCCGTGGAAGACAGGCCTGGCAATCAACGTTCAAGAAATCAGTCATTGGAAATCCTATGGCACGCTGTTCTACCCACTACACGCGGGGCACACGTGCTGACTGTTTGGCCTTGTCTTCTGTCAGCCCTGAGCTGCTTTGGGAGCTGTGCTGTATCCTGGGAAGAGGCCCCACTTGCCAGGTCATGAGTCGGGCTCTGGCCCTCTGCTTGCCTCCCTGGCTCCCCCTCCCTGTGGGAATGTGGGCTCCATCCTTGCTCTCTGCACCAGGAGCTCCCTGACACTGTGGACTCCAGCAGGGACCTGGCGTCACACGGGTTGTGTGTCTGTCCATCCCACATGCTCCTCTGGAGTCACCCCTCCCACGCCTTCCATGGGTGGTCCCTGAGATGGACATGACGGTCGCATGTACAGAGGCATGCTTGTCTGGCGGCCCAGTCTCTAGGGCTGCCGTGACGAAATACACAAGTGGGTAGCTTTGAAATACAGCAGTGTGGTCTCCCCATCTCAGAGGGCTCCCAGGTGTCAGCCAGGCTTGGCTCCTGTGCTGGTTCCAGGGAAGAGGCTTCCTGTCTCCCAGGTTTGGGGAGCCCAGGTGTGCCCAGGTGCCTTGGTGCATAGTGATTATGTCTGTCCGTCCTTCTGTGTGAGGGGATGCCACTCAGAAGGCACTAGGTCGAGGATGACTGCCCTCATTTAACTGAACTGATAATAAAAGAAAACCTTCATTTACAAACCAGATCACTTTTGCAGCACAGGGTTGGGTCGTGAACCCACCG
Source organism: Orycteropus afer afer (assembly GCF_000298275.1). Lineage (NCBI taxonomy): Eukaryota > Metazoa > Chordata > Mammalia > Tubulidentata > Orycteropodidae > Orycteropus > Orycteropus afer. The sequence continues at coordinate 1,413,065 of NW_006922078.1, read as the reverse complement.
TTTGGAAGGACACGGTTCAGCCCGTAACATGTGGTGACAGAGCCATCGTTCAGGATGGCAGCTGACCAGAGCTGGTCCGTCTCCACTGGAGGTGGAGGTGGGGAGAGGTGGGGCGGCCAGGGTTCTCCTGGGGGGAGCTGAGCAAGGGGTGTGGCCGTGGATTTCCCAGTGGATGGGTTTGCGGATCATGAGGGCAGCCACGGGGCTGTGCTTCACTCTGTGCAGTCCACCGGGCTGTGTCTGTGACCCGATCGAGGCTGAGGTGCGGGGCTTTATGCAAGGATAGGAGTGGGGTGCCGGTGACCCCCGGCTCTGGAGGGAAACCCTGTGGTGGCTGAGCCTGGCCTCCCACTTCTCTGCAGACACGGAACAGCTGCGTCACTGCCCAGAGGTCGGCATCCTCCTTGCTGCAGGGCCTCAACCTCCCAGGCCCCACATCTCCCAGTGAGGCTCGCTGTGAGCCCCCAGGGGGGGGTGGTGTGACAGAGAGGCCCACAGTGCAGGCCTGCCGGACAGTATGCCCAGCAGTGCACCCCTGGTTCCTGCAGGGAAAGCTGTTTCTAAGCTGCATTTCACTGAATACAGTTGCTGAGTTGTTGTTGTTGTTGTTATGTGCCGTCGAGTCGGCCCCGACTCATAGCGACCCCTCCTTGGGTTTCCGAGGCAGTATCACTACGGAAGTAGGATTGCCCAACCTTCCTTCCGAGGAGTGGCTGGTGGGTTTGAACCGCCAGTCGTCTGGTTAGCAGGCAAGTGTCTTAGCCACTATGCTACCAGACAGTTGCTGAGAGGAGTCCCAAACTCCGTCTGTCTGTCTTCTCTCCCAAACAGACAGAGTTCTCCATGTCACAGACCCCTTGGGCTTAGCCAGTCCTGGTCCCCTCCAGTCTGACTGGCCCACAGGGACCTCCTTGGTGCTTTGCGGAGGCTCCGGACCTCTCTGCTGCCTGGTTTCCTGAGAGCAGGGCCAGCCCTGAAAGAGCTGGTTACGCCCCGGGGCTGAGGTACAAGGTTGTCCTCAGTAGTGGTCAGAGCAGCCCTACTGGTCACAGATCCCCAAGGAGGTGAGAAGTCTCTCCCCATGTGCCCACAAAGGTGGCACAGTGCACAGGGCGGGCCGGGACTATGGGGAGAGGGCCCCGGGGAAGGTGCGCCCCCCGCCCCCCGCCCTGCCGCGCACAGGCTGGCGACGACGGGATTTAGGGGCGTGGCTGAGGGTCCCACAGCCTGACGCCTGGGAGCCTGGATCTGGGCTGCTTGGGGGCTGGGCTGCAAGGTGTCTGCTGTCCCAGTGCACGGTGGCGGCAGGGCTGCCCCTGACTTGTATACTCCCCTCCCCTCCACTCACTCTCAGGCTCCTCCACACTCCAGCGAGGAAATGACCCCTTTCTGCTCAGCTCACAGAGACAAGGGGTAATTTTAACAAGAGACTTTAAAGGAAAATAACTAAGTCTGAAATGAAGACAGCACCAAAACAGAGTGGTTTATAGACCACGAGTGTGAGTGTCTGTGGGCATGTATGTATGTGTGTATGAGTGAGTGTGTGTGCATGTGTGTATGAGTGTGTATGAGTGAGAGGTGTGTGTGTGACTTGTTATGAGTGTGTATGAGCGTGTGTCTGTGTGCATGTCTGTATGAGTGTGTGTGGGTATGTTAGCTCCACCATCACCGCACATTCAGTGGGCAGTTTTCCCCTTGGTGGAGGGTGGATTGCTCTTGGTGGGCTTCCTGGAGGAGGAGAGAGGCCTTGCATAACCCCTTGCACTTGACCGGCCTGTGCTGCCCCAGCCCCACAGAGGGGAAAGCCCTACATTCTGTGGGTTCAGGGCTCCTCAAATCCCACAGATGACCTTGGTCCACAGGCGGCAGTGGAAACTAGACACAGAATCAGCCATTACTAGTGAGGGTCCTACCAGATGCCCACACACACATGCACACATGCACATGCACACACTCACATGCTCTGTTGTCCCTGTTATCGATGTCTTGCATTCCTGGGGTATGTTGGTTACCATCAATAAACATTATTACTCACAACTCTATTGTTACATTAACCATTCGCCGGTGATTCCGGCACACACCAGCCCTCTGTGCCTCAGAGGGAACTTCACTCCATGGGGGTTCCAAGGGCTGATCCTTCAGACCTATGTGGCCAGGAATTTCCTCCCTGGGTGGACTTGAACCTCTGACCTTTAAGGGAGCAGCTGAGCATGTTCACCATTTACACAACCCAGGGAATCCTAGTTCACAATTAGGGTTCATTCTTTTGTTTTTACAGCCCTATGGGTCTTCACAAAAGGAGCCCTGATGTGCAGTGCTTAAAGCATCTGTCTGCTAACCAAAAGGTCTGCAGTTTGAACCCACGAGCCACTCCGAGGGAGCAAGATGAGTCAGCCTGCTTCCATAAAGGCTGACAGTCTTGGAGACCCTGTGGGCAGTTCCACTCTGTCCTCTAGGAGCGCTGTGGGTCAGAATGGACTCCAGGGCAGTGGGTGTGGTTTGGGCTTTGCTTCTGTGAAGATTGACAGCCTAGGAGACCCTCTGGGGCAGTTCCACTCTGTCCTCTAGGGGCGCTGTGGGTCAGAATCGACTCCACAGCAGTGGGTGTGGTTTGGGCTTTGCTTCTGTGAAGATTGA
>NW_006922078.1:1406077-1410328 GCF_000298275.1 Orycteropus afer afer | reverse complement strand
AGTGGGTGTGGTTTGGGCTTTGCTTCTGTGAAGATTGACAGCCTTGGAGACCCTGTGGGCAGTTCCACTCTGTCCTCTAGGGGCGCTGTGGGTAGAAATCAACTCCACGGCAGTATGTCTTTTATGGCTCTTCAAAATGCCTAACGTCTCCTATCGGCATTACACCAACATGCCGAGCGTTTCATTTTTGTGTGAGACCGCAGACCCAGAAGGGACCTAGGAGCCATTGAGTGAGAATGATCCTTGACACACAGGAGGGGGAGGCTCCCATCTGAAAGCTGGGGACCCCAAGGCTCAGAGAAGTGGGTGATTTGCAGAGATCCAGCTGGTGACCTGGCTCTCCTGCCCCACCAGCTCCCAAGCATGGCCTGCAGTGTGGGGCTCCACATGGCTGCCATGCACAGCACACAGGCTCAGTGAGGGGGGGACACTCTCCAGGCCCATGGGCACCTCTGAGATTCCAAAGGGCAAGGCATTCATATCAACTGAAGCATCTGTGTGCTCGCAGAGTGGGCACAGCGTGCAGTGGAAAATTCCATGGCACCATCTTGGCATTTCACGTTGGTGAGAAGGCCAAGTGATTATTTTTATATTACAATTCCAGGGCACTGTCAGACTGATTAATAAATTCCTTGGAAACCAGTTACCCCTTAATAACTTTAATCTCCTTAGTTTGAGGCTAAGTTTCCTCTAAGCATTGGATCTTGGCTGTCTTTATGTGAGAGTCAGGTGGGATTAACATTCACCCATGTCAACAAGTGGAGTGCAACATGGCAACCGTTTCTGGTCTTTAGGAAAATGCAGCTTTCCTCCTGGGACCAAGGGGAGGTTCTCGTTAGTCACCTTTCTGTGAATGTGGGCTTGAGATGGGAGGCCACCTGGAAAGCACCATTTGGATTCTCCTGACAGGATACCCTGTTGGCCTAGCCTTCCCTCGGGCTGAGAACCACTGTTGTTGTTGTTGTTATTTGCTGTCGAGTCGGCCCCGACTCATAGCGACCCCTCCTTGGGTTTCCGAGGCAGTATCACTACGGAAGTAGGATTGCCCAACCTTCCTTCCGAGGAGTGGCTGGTGGGTTTGAACCGCCAGCCTTCTGGTTAGCAGTCAAGTGCCTTAGCCACTATGCTACCAGAGCTCCTCGGGCTGAGAACCACTAGCTGCTGAAATTGAGTGCACAATTGACCTCTGATCTTCTTGACCAACTAGGCAAAAAGGGAAAGTGGTCTCATTGATGGTTAATGATGCTGATGTGCCCCCAGCTGTGTGCCCCTGGACTCCTCTGGGCAGATGTTGCAGCAGTGCTATGATGAAGAAAGTAGCCCCGGAAACCAGAGGAGCAGAACCACGGCCTCCACCTTTGCTGGGAAACACAGGAGCCCCAAGACAGACCCGCCCCAGGCACGTCCACTGGCAGGGGCAGAACCTCAAACATTTTAAGAAGTAGAAGCCCAAGCAGCTGGCTGAAGAACAAGGACACTTGACACAAAGATGAAAATGAAGCTGAGAGGCAGGCCAGGCCTTCTGCGGGACAGGGAGTGCATGAGTGCAGGGGGAGGCAAGGAGTCTCCAGACCACAGCTAGGGGCCAGAGCAGCCCCGCTGGCAACATCAGTGCCCTGCCCTGCAGACAGGACTGAGGGGCGGGAGGGCCTGGCTTCCCCTTGCTTCTCCTCACCCTTCCTTCTCCCTCCGCCCTGAGGTCTAGGCAGCAGAGAGATTCGGCTTAGTGCCCTCTGCTGGGTGTACACCCCCCCGACCCTGGCTCTTCCTCCTCACCCTCTGTCCACACATGCCATGTCCCCGCCCGCCCATCTCCTGGGAGGTCTCTGGTCAAGGTCACGTCGGTGCACTGGGCAGCTAGATGTCCTCGCCACCCTGCGCCAGGCCCCTCAGCCTCCACTTGATGCCTCTCCCCACCCTCAGTTTCCTCCTTTGCCTGCCACGGAGAGACCCACACCCAGGCCCTAACCTTGTGCTTCAGGGCTGACCCCTCAGCTTCATCACTGAGCCCCCTCTGCTGGGGCCTCTGCTCTGACGGACTGGAGAGCCTGACATGACAGATGTTGGTGGTAGTACCGTCGCGTGGGTATCAATAGTCCAAACCCCATGTCACAGAGTGGAACTGCCCTGTAGAGTCCCCTGGGCCGTCCTGTCTGCATCCCAGAGTGGCACTGCCCCATAGCGTCCCCTGGGCTGTCCTCTCCATGTGACAGTGGCACTGCCCCGTAGCATCCCCTGGGCTGTCCTCTCTGTATGACAGAGTAGACCTGCCCCGTAGCGTCCCCTGGGCTGTGCTCTCTGTGTGACAACGTGGAACTGCCCCATAGCATCCCCTGGGCTGTCCTCTCTGTATGACAGAGTGGACCTGTCCTGTAGCGTCCCCTGGGCTGTCCTCTCTGTGTGACAGTGGCACTGCCCCGTGATGTCCCCTGGGCTGTCCTCCTTACAGGTGTAGATTGTCAGGCTTTCTCCGTGCAGCTGTGGCTGAGTTTGGACCACCGTCCTTCTGGTTAGTAGCCCAGCTCTTAACCATTGCGGCAGCAGGGCCCCTTGACGTGGGAGACGGCACACACTGTCAGGAGGGGTCTGAGCTTGGGGTGGGTGTCTCTGGGGAGCAAGGAGGGCGCAGCACAGGGAGGGGGCCGTGTGGGGGCTTGGGGAAGCTGGCAGAGGGGCTCCTGGACCCGCACCTCCGGAATCAAACCTGTTGATGTGGACTCGACCCTGACTCACCACGTCCTCAGGTGTGTCAGAGGAGAGCCGAGCCACGAGGCCCTCATGGCTGCCTCTCTGGAGGCAGGCACCTTGGGGTGGACTGCGACCTCTGAGCTCAGCGAGCAGCCCTCGTGTGGACTGTCTGCGCCACCTGGGACTCCACCCTCCAGGGGTGATGGAGACAGCCAGGGCCACCGGGGGGTTTCTGCCGGTCCGTGTGGACAGGGCTCCTTCTCCGAGTGTGATGGAACCCCGAGACCCTCCGCCTGCCCGGGGCCTAGGCCACCCGCGCAGCAGCCTGACACCCACTGCAGCCTGCCCCGCTCGGCAAAGCCTTGGCCCTGACCTTCATACCCTGGTTAGGGGCAAACGAAGTGGGTGAAATAGTGCGCTGCAGCTCGCGTTCCGATTGGCCCAGCCGTGTTCCCGCCATTAACTTTACAGCACGCCACCCGAGGACTAATTAAAACAGATGGTGGTAAAACCCAATTGGAGGCATAGAGACATTTTTACATTTAAGTTGATCAAAATTAGGTGGAACGGCATATGCTCATGGAGATTAAGAATTTTTTAACTACATATTAACGGCTTTTCGTAGCTCTCTTCCCGGTGAGCTCAGCACAATTTCCCCCTCCAACGCCGTCTGATTCCGACTGTGGCCGTCTCCTGTCGCGGGACCTCGGGCTGCTGGGTTTCGGGGTAATTCCGTGTGACATTAGAAGCGATCAGATGGCGCCAGCCCCCGACTCTTCCTGCTTGCTCCCAGCAGGAGCCCACGGTGCCGCCGTGGAGACGCGGATCACGGGCGCCCTGGGGCATTGCAGGAGGCGGCCACGGAGCCAGGCAAGTGTCCGGTTGCCATGGCGCCTGTCCTTCCGGGGGTGTCTGGGCTCAGATGCTGCCGCCCTTGTGGCTGCCCAGGCGGGGCTGCTGAGGAGGCCAGTGTGCTCCTGCCTGGCGGGCGCCATGGCCCCCAGGTGTGCGGGGCTATGTGCCCGGGGGGGGGCTGGGAGGCCTGCGGTGTGCACTGCCTGGCCAGGAGCCCTCGGGCCTGGGAGACCCTCCCACAGGCACAGCACCCAGCTGCCCGCATAGGCCCCCTTTTGCTTTTATAGACATGAAATCTACAAAAGGTAAAATTAATCTTTGTAAAAGTGAGAGTGGTGAAACGTGTATCACAAACGTTTGCCATTTGAGCCACAGTAGATAAGGGCTGGCCTGGCAACCCAGGGCTGGAGGCTGGAGCCCACCTAGAAGCACCCGGGAAGACAGGCCTGAGGGTCTGCATCTGACCCCTCACAGCCTTGGAAACCCTGTGGAGCAGCTCTCCCTGCACAGGGCGCATGGCCATGAGTGGGGATCCACTAGATTACCCAAACAGCAACAAAAACAAAGGACACCCACTGCCTTGGAGTCGATTCTGACCCACAGCGCCCCTAGAGGACAGAGTGGAACTGCCCACAGGGTCTCCAAGGCTGTCAGTCTTCACGGAAGCAAAGCCCAAACCACACCCACTGCCGTGGAGTCCATTCTGAC
>NW_006922078.1:1397191-1405977 GCF_000298275.1 Orycteropus afer afer | reverse complement strand
CTGCCGTGGAGTCCATTCTGACCCACAGCGCCCCTAGAGGACAGAGTGGAACTGCCCCACAGGGTCTCCAAGGCTGTCAATCTTCATGGAAGCAAAGCCCAAACCACACCCACTGCCGTGGAGTCCATTCTGACCCACAGCGCCCCTAGAGGACAGAGTGGAACTGCACCACAGGGTTTCCAAAGCTGTCAATCTTTACAGAAGCAGACTGCCTCATCTTTCGCCTGTGGAGCACCTGATGGGTTCGAAAAACCTCCCACTTGGTTAGCAGCTGAGTGTTTTAACGCTGTGCCACCTGGACTCCTGCACTAACAAGGAGTGTGCAGTCCAGTGGCATTCCTTATGTGCTCCATGCTGTGTGACTCTCACCATCTATTTGCAAAATTTCAGCGTCTCTGCACGTGAAAACACAGCACCCTTCAACACTAGCCACTGTCCCTCTGGCCTCCCACCAGGGTGGCCACTGGTGAACCTTTGTCCCCCTGCATTGCCTGTTCCACACAGTCCACGTGTAGATTTCCCTGTTGCACATGGTACATTTCCGCAGATGTGCCTTCCTGTGCTGTGCCTCCAGCCAGTTCCAGGCCATTTTCATCCCCTAGAAGGAGACCCTTCTCGCCAGTCACTCCCTGCTCCCCAGCCTCAGGACCCAAGCTCCCACAGCTTTTTGGAAGCAGAGGCCGGGAGCCCTGTCTAAACAGGTGGGTGTCCACACAGCACACACCAACTAGGTTAGAGGAAGTGGTGGTCTCCGCCTTTGCTGCCCCTGGATGGAGGGCAGTCACCTCTCCTGGGGCACTGGGTTCCCCTCCATTCCTTGATGTGAGTGATATTGGGCGCAACCTCCGGGGCTTCCAGCTTTTCATCTGAAGAGGCCTGGGAGCACCTGGCAGTCCTGCGCAGCATTCTCAGGGCCCAGGTCCCCTGGCGCTAGCAGGGGCTCAGCAGGGGAGGCCCCTTCAGTCCTGAACTGAAGCTGTGCCCCAGGCAGGCCACGCCACTCCCCACCAGGCAGGGTACGCCCCACCCACCCTGAAGCTGCTGCCCCTACTCACCAGGCAGGCCGCGCCCCCACACCAGGCAGGTCACGCCCCCACCCTGAAGCTGCCCCCTCACCAGGCAGGCCACAGCCCTTGCACCCTGAAGCTGCACCACCTCCCCACCAGGCAGACCACGCCCCCCACCAGGCAGGCCACTCCCCCTATCAGACAGGCCATGCCCTCACCCTGAAGCTTCTCCCCCCACCAGGCAGGCCACTCCCCTTATCAGGCAGGCCACGCCCCCACCCTGAAGCCGCCCCCTCACCAGGCAGGCCACACCCCTTGCACCCTCAAGCTGCACCACCTCCCCACCAGGAAGGCCACACCCCTCCCCACCCTGAAGCTGCCCCCCCACCAGGCAGGCCACTCCCCCACATGCCAGGCAGACCACACCTCTCCCACCCTGAAGCTACCCCCTCCTGCTGGCCACGTTCCCCCACCAGACAGACCACGCCCCACCCACACTGAAGCTGCCCCCACTCCCCACCAGGCAGGCCACGCCCCCAGACACCAGGCAGACCACGCCCCTCCCACCCTGAGGCTGCCCTCAACAGGTCAGCCTCAGGGTGGTTGAGGACGTGCCAGGGTGGCTGCTGAGCCCAGGCCCGCCTGAGGGAAGCAGTGCGGCATCACGCCTCCTGGGGGCGCTCTGCCTGCCTTTTCTCCTGCAATGCGTGAGCGCCTACTGTGTGCTGGGCTAGGTTTCAAGCAGGGGACTTGGAGGAGCGGAGTGTGTTGCGCCTTGGTCCCTGGAGGCTGGTCTGAGCCTGGCTCAGCAGGCAGACCTCAAGGCTCTGAGCCGCAGGGGTGGCTCGGGGCCTCCCCGGGCTGGACTGGCTCCATGGAAGAAGTAGACCCCGTGCTGGCACGGGCCTACCTGCCGGCTCCTGCACCCAGACAGCCGGCCCCACACCCACTCCACTCCCTGCGGGGTCCCCAGGCCTCCCAGCTCCCTGCTCCCTTCTCCTCCCCTCCCCCATCCTCTCTGAGCAAGCTCGAGGTAGCGGAATCCCTGGCAAAGCGTGCACTGTTTTCCAGCCCAGTGACGCTCACATGTGACAGCTCAGGGACAGTCCTCATGAAAAGCCCCTTTGTTCGTTCTGGCTAATTAAGAAATTGCAGAGCCTCGAACTGGGCCAGGCCTACAGGCCCTTTGGACGCTGGCCATGGCCCTGGGGGCTGGCGGGCGTGGCCACAGGGAGCAGGATTGCAGTCAGCCCCCTGGGCTTGCCCAGCCCCTCGGTTCCCCGCGGGCCCTCCTACCCGAGCTTCTTTGCTGGGCTTCCCCTTCAGGCTCAAGAGGAGGGAGGGCCTGGGGCTCAGTAGGTTTGCAGGCACTGCAGACCCAAGGCTGCTCCCGCTGCTGCACAGCCAGGCTCAGGTGTGACTCCCTGCCCTTCCCTGAGCTTCAGGTCTCTGTCTGTGAAGTGGGGACACTGACACTCCCTTCCACCTGCTCCCTGTCCCTGTGTCCCACCACAGTGGGCATCCGGTGCTGTGGTGCTGGCTGCATCTCAGATACCAGCAGGCTCAGTCATGGCGGACAGGTTTCAGCAGAGCTTCTGAACTGAGCAGACTGGGGAGAAAGGCCTGGCATGGACTTCAGAAAACCAGCCTGTGGGGTGCAGGCCGGGTGTCAACTGGGCCGGGCCTGGGTGAGCGGCCGGGCCTGGGTGAGGGGCTGGGCATCTGGAGGTAATTATTCCCCATGATGAGACTGGCAATCAGCTCCATGGTGGGACCTACCACAAGCAGCTGAGTAGCTGCTCTAGGGATGTGGTCTGCTTCCTGTGTATAAGGAGAAGCCTTGGGGAGTCTCTGGCTTATGGCACGCTTGGACCCTGCATGTAGCTGTGTCGTTCAGCAGCCTGCCAAGCTCTGCCTACCTTGTGACTTTTAATGGACTTGAATTAATGGCCTGCCATGTGGTTTGGTAATATCGGGACTATGCCTAGTTACTTGTTGACCTTGGGCTTGTCAGCCTCAGCAGTCAGCAGCTGAGTGAAGAAAAGCCTCCAGCTTCAGTGGGCCGGGAGCAGGAGGCAGAGCTGAAGCCCAAGGTTGAGGGGCTTTCACCCAGCCCCTAGAGCCTGGCACTTTGAACTTAGACTTAAAGCCTCCAACTGTAAGAGAATAAACTCCTGTTTGTTCAAGCCATCCCATTTGTGGTATATTATTGTCAGAGCGGCACTAGGTGATCGTGACACAGACCATGAAAACCTTCCATCCTGTCACTTGCTTTGGTCTTGTCACCAGGAGTGCTCAACTGTAGGAAAAGGACATCGTGTTTGGTGAAGTAGAGGGTCAGCGCGGGCGAGGGAGACCCTCAGCGAGAGGGACCGGCTCCATACAGACCCACGAGGATGGCCTCCAGCCTGCTGGCGACCCTGAGGATGAACGGCACTGGCACTGTTGCGTTCTGGCGTGCTTAAGGTTGTGCGGAGTTGGAGCCCACTTGAGGATGGCCAACAGCAGCCACATAGTGCTAGAAAATGACCTTGGATTGGCAGGCGCCCCAGACAGTGGCCGCCGCATGGCCCGGAGCAGACCAAGGGTGGGGAAGATGGCGCAGGACCAGGCGTCGTGCTGTTCTGTCGTTCGTAGGTTGCCGTGAGTCAGAGTCCGCCCCCGCAGCCACGGCCAGGTTCTCCCAGGTATCACCCCCCGTTTCCCAGTGTGCTGTGCTGACGTGTTTCCTGACTGCTCACCTTTCCCTCTGTGGCCCTTCAAGGAGCCCAGAGGAGGGAGGACGGAGCCATCGGCGGTGCAGGTCAGGAAGGCACTGGGGCCTCTGCATTCAGCTGGGACCAACGTGCAATCAACAGCCTCTTAGTGGCTGACCCCAAGCAGAGAGCTATGGGGTACTTTAAATTTGAAAATTAACATGAAATCAAAAGAGACAGAGTAATTTTTCATTCTGCTTGAAAGGTTATTTGCTTTCTCAAGAGATGCTTAGTAGACTGATCCATGATGTCAAAAGGTAAATGATTTTAACCCAGATTCAATTTAAATTTCATTACATATTTGTAGGAGATAGCAGCTTCAGGAGCCTTGCCTGGGCTTAGAGGTCTTTCACTTCTGATCACTCTGGTGTTGAACACCCTAATCTGTTTATTATGTGCTCCTGGGTGGGGCTGCTGCTTCCCACGGTCCCTGAGACACCTTCAGAGGGCTGTGAGCAGGCTTGTGTCTCAGAGGCCACCGTATGGGGGCAGTAGCTCCGATCCTGGGTCTCCTGCTCCCAGCATGGCCTGGCATCAATGAGGTGAAAACATCCTCTTCAGGTGAGTGGAGAGATGGCCTTTGAGAGAGTACACTCGGAGGTGGGCATCTGCTTGGTGTGGGCAGGTGCACACAGGGTGCCCTGAGGTCTGGGTCCATGGACAGCTCTGCCCCAAAGCACCATGTGACTGCAGACGAGTCTGGCCCCTTACAGCCTGGGTCTGTCCATCTGTGGCATGGACGGCAGGAGCCAAGGGTGAGGTGTGCAGTCAGCCTGCCAGTCTTTCCTGTGTGGAATCTTGGAACCATGGCCCTGCCTCTGTGTTCCCTGGGAAGTGGAGGCCGGGATAGTCCACCACGGGGGATCGGTGAGGTCACGTGAGTGGACATTTGTGTGGCCCTCGGGCCATGCTCATCCAGAGACAGTGCGACAGATGACTTTGCCTCATCCATGCTGGGTCTCCGCATGTCTCCTAATGCCGGTTCCAGCTCCACTCCGAGGTCTTGCGATCAGTCCCACAGCGCTCAGATCAGTCCCACAGGCTGGATAGGGCATAGCTCGCAGTTCTGCTCCATGAAGGGACTGGACTGGCTCCCCCCGGGAGGGTCAGGGGAGCCATTTTGGGGAAGCAGTGAGTGTTTGCTTCTGGTTAGAAAATCCAGCCACAATTAGGGCTAACAGTTGTCCAACATGGTTAATGTCCTGCTATCACTACACTGCACACCCAAAAAGGGTTGAGTTGGTAGCACCCACCAATACATCCCTGGCCTCCAAGACATCTGGTCTGTGGTTTCTGCGTACCCAGCATCCTGCTGGGGACAGGAGCAGAAGCAGGACATTCCCCTCAAGTGGGCGAGGGGTAACCTGGACACACAAGGACCTGCTGAGATTTTGAGTGGGGGGAGACGGAGGGGTGGTGGCAAGTGGCTGGACTGGCTTTGGAGTAATGGGCAGGATGAGGTGACGAGAGGGGCTGAGAGGACTCCCCTGGCCAGAGTGTGGGGGTAGGGGAGCATGGTGGGTTCTGGGGACAAGCCGATCTGCCTGGCATTGCCCGAGACGGGCCACCATGTCCTCCCGTCAGAGCCTCTTGGTCTGGGCCCGCTGAGAAGGCTCGCTCCCTGCCCCCGCCAGCTGTTCCTTCTCAGCAGGCAGTGCTGAAGGTGGACCTCAGGGCCTACCCAGGCCATGCTTTGGGGAGAGATAATAGGTGTCGTGCTGTGTACCGGGAGTTGTTGACTGATGTCCAGCCAAGACAGAGGACAGTGCTCTGCAGGACCAGGGGGACCTGGCCAGGCTGCCGCTGGCAGCAGGGTTTGGAAGCAGGTTCTGGAAGGTTCCATCAGGACAGACCTGTGTTAACAGATACATACACACCAGTGTTCTTTGAAGCATTGTTCACAGCAGCCGAAAGGTGGAAACAGCTTCAATCCCCTTCAAGAGATGATGGATCATCACGTGGTGTTGTGTACATGCCCTGGTATCCTCTCCATCCAGCAGGACAGATGAGGGCCTGAGACGGGCTGCGACGTGGACCAGCCTTGAGCACATGGTGCTGAGAGACGCCAATCAGAGAAGGGCCGATCCTGTGGGCCCTCTCTTCCATGCTATTAGAACAGGCAACTGCATAGAGACCACTGTTCATTAACCGTTCGTTAATGGTGGCAGCCTGGGATGGCGAGGGGAGCCATTCTGGGGAAACAGTGTCTGCTTCTGGGTGGGAAATTGGCCACAATTATGGCAAATGGTTGTCCAACATGCTTCATGTCGTGCTGGCACTAAACTGTACACCTGGAAAGGGAGGGTTGAGCTGGCAAGGGTTGTGTTACAAACATTTTTACAACGTACGAAACAACCAACATAGAATATTAAAAATAAAAAAAGAAAGAACAGGCCCACATTTGCTAGCAGATGGTGGGCCCCTGAGGGACCAGCAGCCCCTCAGGGGCCAGCCTGGCCCTGCCGGGGACCACAGGCCTCAGCTGGTGCCCAGGAGAGAGGGTGTCCCCAGCCCTCCGCGCTGCCCTCAGCCTCCTCCTCAGCACGCTGCTGCAGGAGCCCCGGGAATGAGTTTGGGTGCCTGCGCTCAGACAAATGGCTGTTTGTAGGGGGAACACGTGCGTGGATGGAATTTTCTTTGGAAATTAATTGCCTGGTGAATTCTTCCCACCACGGCCGTAACAACGCAGGATCCAGGGCGTGTTAGGAGAGCCATAAATGGGTTTAGTCTAGCCCATTTCACCAATGATTGCGTTAGCATCCTTCCTCCGGCTGGAGTTACCCAGTAGGATGCAGTGCGTAAGTGCACATCGGGGCACTTTTGAAAAATCATGTCCGTGCACCTGGGGAGCTCTCTGCCCCGATTTGGGTTTGCTTTATTTTGCAGCATCCCACGGTGGAGCGCGGGGTGGTTCCAGACCACGGCCCGGAGCTCTGAAGGGTGAAGTCTGCAGGCGTGCTCTCTGCCTGCTGTGGGCCTGGCTGCTGGTCTATCTTTGAGGTTTTTCTGAGTCTACGTGTCTCTCAGGCGCTCATTCCCTCTCCCTTTCTGCAATGCTAATGATATTGTTTGTTCCTCGTACCACACACAAAAAGCACAAGATAATCACCCAGGCATTAGTCATCATTAAGCTGGCGATAAAAACAAAACAAGAGAAACACTCCCAAGGCCTGTTTGCAGGATGGGCGTTGTGTCTGCAAGGGGTGGTGTTTGTTACAAATGTGGGGCTTTGGAGATCTATCCAGGGAGGGAGCGTGGCTGCAAAGGGCATCGGCTCCATTAAGCGGGAAAGGTAAATGCAGGGAGCAGGTTGAATTGCTGCGTGGGATGACCCAGTCCTTACTGAATCGGTCATTAAACGTCATATTCATTTCTCGGTCTTGTTGGCCCCATCAATGCAGTCGTCCTTGCCCCTCTGTGCCTGTCAGCTTTGAGTCACTGGGGAAGCCCGGAGCTCCAGGGATGCCGGGATCTCAGTGGGAACATGTGTGTCCACTCAGCTCACTCTTCTTGGTGCCTTCTATGCGTGAGCTGGTGCTGGGGGGCTCAGCTGGAGCCCTGGCCAGTGGAACCCTGACTCCGATGCATTTCTGCAACTCTCTGTTGTGGGTTCAGAAGAAATTGATGACCACTATAATGTCCAGAATTTGGAAGAGTCTTTATTCAGCTGTAGCCGGGCTGCAGGGAGCTAAAGCGTTCTCTCCAACTGCAGCCCTGAGCCTGGCTTCTGGCAGGTTTGTATAGCTTAGGACTGCAAGCAGGCAAGCAAGCGTGTTACAGAAGCGAGATACGTTGTCAGGTTATTGTTTAGGGAAGATTAATGGTCAGCTTACTATTTTGAGGAAGATTGGTGGTCAGCTTATTATCACAACGGAAACACACAAGGCTGAGTGAGGGTCCTCAATTCTGAGAATTTCTGTTGGCAGGATGTGGGCCCCTAACTCTGGGAATTACTATTAACAGGGTTCTCAGGGAAAAGAAGGGGTGAGTGGGTTCTCAGGGAAAGGAAGGGGTGAGTGGGTTCTCAGGGATGTTTGGTTTAGAAAAGGAAGAGGGGAGTGGGCTCCTCAGGGATGTTTGGTTCAGATAGCTACTGGGCTCTGTGAGAAGGGTAGGGAGAAGTGGAAATGCTGTTATGCTGGAGTGCTTGTGAAATGAACTTTGCTGCAAAATGGAGTTTGAACAAGTCATTACAAAATAGAAATCATCTCCTTCACATCTAACAGGAAGGCCTAGCTTCCGGGGACGCTGGGCGTTGCCGAGGGGAAGCTGGGGCTGAGGAAGCTTGGATGTTGTGTCTCTCCCGTTGCCTTTCAGTTGTGTCTGAATTCCTTAGGAATGCCCCCGGCTGCAAGTGACACAAAGCTCCCCGCAGCCCGAGCACTGAGTTGGTTGGTTTATGTCGTTGTTTCTGAAGAAGCAGCCCTTCAGTGGCTCGGCTGTGGGCAGGGCTGACTGACTGAGGTTATCCGAGACGTGCACCCTTCCTTCTTCCCATCCACTTCTCTGAATGTCCCACGTGCTGTCCCTGGCCACAGGGAGCTGAAAGGAGGCAGGGAGGACAGTGGCATCCCCTCTGTTGCTTTTCCCAGGTGGGTGGAAACTTCCAGAGCCCCCAGGAGATGGCTGCCTCTCTTTCTGGGCCAGGTGGCAACAGAACCCGGCACCCCCAGGCCTGCCCCACAAGCCTTACGACCAGGGGGCTTGCCCCCAGCAACTGAAGAACAGGTTGGTGGAGGCGGCCAGCAAACCAGGCCGGGGTATGGCAGGGTCCTCCGCACAGCGCGCGCGGCGGCAGTGCCTGGGTCTCACCTGGCCTCACCTGGGCCTCACCTGGCCTCACCTGTGACTCACCTGTGCCTCACCTGTGACTCACCTGTGCCTCACCTGGGCCTCACCTGGGCCTCACCTGTGACTCACCTGTGCCTCACCTGTGACTCACCTGTGACTCACCTGTGCCTCACCTGGGCCTCACCTGGGCCTCACCTGTGACTCACCTGGGCCTCACCTGTGACTCACCTGT
>NW_006922078.1:1375298-1397091 GCF_000298275.1 Orycteropus afer afer | reverse complement strand
TCACCTGGGCCTCACCTGGGCCTCACCTGTGACTCACCTGGGCCTCACCTGTGACTCACCTGTGCCTCACCTGGGCCTCACCTGGGCCTCACCTGGCCTGCTCTGTGGCTCTGCAGCGGCTGGCCCGTCTTTCCTGTGAGTCCGACGGTGCGTGCGGAACAGGAGAGAAGTGTTGCCCGCTGAAGGGTGACCTCGTTTCCACAGCCACAGTGAAGGGCACAGACTGAGGGCAGAGTTGAGTCGGTCCCAGAACTGAAGCTGGGCACGCCATCCGTGTGATGCCGTGTGGGCGACCGTGAACCAACCAGGCCTGCCAGGTCCTGGCCATAGGTCAGAGCAGAGCGGAGCTCCACAGCTTTCACGGCTGGCTTTGCCCGAAGCGGGTCTCCAGGCCTTTCCTCATAGGCACCTCTGGGTGGGCGGGCCCCTCCCACTGTTCACCTATCAGCGGCCAGCTTAACCGTTTGGACCCCCAGGACTCCTCCTCTGGTGTGTGCCGCCTGGGTGAGAGGTTGGAACCAAAGGTGTGTTCTGGATGGAGAACAGTGGCCGCCTTCCCTCAGAAGAGTCCTGAGCCTGGCTTTCCTGCGTCCCCAGTCTGCAGGTCCCCAAAGGGCGCTTTATTGATTCTCACACCTGGGCCCTAGCCCGGCAAGTTGCCTTGGGAAGGACAGAGCATAAGGTGTCTCTGTGTGCGCACTGTCCTTGAGCACGTGTCTGAGGGGGGTGGGCCAGATGTGGGGTTCACTCTGCACTGGGGAGTGATGACCAGGACATGTGCATAGGCCACCCTCTCTGCCTGTAAGAGTGTCCACAGGGGCTCTCTCCTTGAACTCCCAGGGGCCTCCCCCTGCCAAGGCCTCCCCTGGGGGCTTTCTCTGAACCAAGGGTCTGACCCTGCCCCGTGGGTGAGGCCTGCAGGGCCAGCTGTGCTTGTCCCCCGGCCCTGCCCCAGGACCCTGGTCAGAGCTGAGGGCTGACTCCCCTGCCTGTTGCTCCCTGTGGGCTGAGCCCCTCTGCAGGGCAGCAGAGGCCTCCTCGTCCGTCACAGCAAGGACAAGAGCAAGGAAGCTCCATGGCTGCAAAGCTTCCACGGGTCCTCCCTCTGAGGTGTGGCCCGTGGGACCGGGGTGAGTGGTGGGTCCCAGGGAGGTGGGCCGAGTGCCCTGAGGACCACCAAGGTCTGGACAGGGGCAGTCACAGGGCTGCCAGCCCAGCGTGTCTGGGGCGGAGGAAGGAAGAAGACAAGTGGGAGGAGGGTTTAGGAGAAAAAGCAGGTAACTTGGGGTAAAGGTACTGGCAGTCCTCCCAGCGAGGGCTGTGGGGGGGATGGTCACACACGTCGCACCACACCTCAGCACAGTGTACACACGCACACACAGCACACATGGTGCCACGTGCATACCCACGACACACGCACACAACACAGGTACACTCAACACACACCACACACTCTACACACGGGCATGCATACACACATGCACACGCCCTGCCCCCAGTCTCTGAAGAGTGGGTGCCCCAATTCTGCACAGTAGCAGCAATGTTCCAGTAGAGAGCAGGAAGCCAGTCACTCTGCAGGGACTTGGGGGTCAAGCCCCCCGAAGTGTCCTTCAGGGAGCCTGGGAACCCTACTGCAGCCCACCCTGATACCAGGAAGATGGAAAATGGCCCATAGACACCAGTGCTGGGACAGACAGGGTCTCTGGGATGCACTTGAGCCTGGGGGGTGACGGGACCCGGAGAAGGAGCCAGACTTCTCAGAACAGTGAAAACATGTTTCCTCGTGTGGCTATAGACATAGAACTGCCTCTACTTTCTCTGTCCTGTGGTTGCCACGTACCTGCCTCTATAGGCTAAAGGTGCGGGGATCGTGGGGGCTTCTCTCTGCAGTCAGGCCCGCCCTGCACTGTGGCCCCCAGCATGGCATGGAGAGCATGGCTTCTCAGTGGTCCTGCTCCTCTCACGTGAGGGGCAGTGGCCTGCATCACTGCTGGGCTCTTGGTGCACGAGGGCGGGTCTGGGAGACCACAGCCAACAGAGCTGTCTGAGGCGTGGATTCGAGAGGGTCTCTCTTAGTGGGGCTGCAGAGGGAAAGGGTGTCCAAGCAGCTGTGATGGCAGCACGGATGGGGAATGACTTCCTACCCAGTGACAACAGTTGTGATGAAGAGTGACGAGTGTGGCGCCATGATGATGGTTGTGATGGAGGAGGGTGTCCGTGTCTCTGTGGCCATTCCAGTGCCCCACCTGCTGCAGAGCTCTTGAGGGGCTTCACACAGGCTGCCTCAGTGGCTTGGAGGACATTCCCCTCCGTGTGGTGTTTCGGACACATGGTCAGTCATGAAGTCAGCATTTGCCAACCCTCACCGTCACTGGCGTTGGGTGTGTACGTGTGGGAGCAGGGGTGGGGCAGTCAGGCCAGGCCAGGGCCAGTGCTGGTCACTGCAGATGTGTGTGGGGACGAGCAGATGGGAGTCAGAGTGTTGGTGGAGCCCCAGGGACAGCTATCTGTACAGCCCGTGGCCACCACAGACACTGGTGCCCACTGTCTCCCACCCGTGCTGTGCCCGGTGCTCTGTGTCCTTCCGCTTCATGAGTGTCCCACAGCCGCAGTGACAGTTGGCCCTGTTAGTGGGCTTTACACCCTGCAGCTGGGTCTGATGGCTCTGGGGGCCTGAGGGCTGCCACAGAGTCGGGACTGGTCCCTCTGCAGGCTCCAGGGGACACTCCGTGCCCTTGTTTTCTCCTTTGTCCAGAGCCCACTCTTATTCCTCACTCGGGGCCCTTCTTCTACTTTCAGCCAGCAGGGTGGTGTCCTCTCTGACCCTGCCTTCCATCGCTACCTCCCCACCGCTCTGGCCCTGACCCTCCCCCTCCCTCTACGAGGACCTTTGTGATGACAAGAGGCCCAGCCAGGTGGTCCGGGATCCTCTGCCCATGTCAAGAGTCTTCTTGTGGCCACGCCTGCAGAGTTCCTTGGCCGTGGAAGTTGACATCATCACAGGTCCCAGGTTCTGGGATGTGGACGTCTTTGGGGCCATGATTCAGCTGCCCACGCCCACCATGGGATGGGGTCTTGCTGTTGGCTGATCCTCTGGGAGTCAGGGAGCACCAGGGTCCCTCCACCCGGGAGCCTCCTTGCGCTAGATCTCCTGCAGGCTTGGCTGTTGCGCCCTACCCTGGATGCTGACCCCATACCCCAGTGTCTGGCTTTGTGTCTGACTCTCCGAGTGCCTTCAGGTGTTTCTCCTCTGTGGTCCACGTCTGGTCTCTCCCTGAGAATCACCCAGAATTCCTGACTCAGCAGCGCTGAGCTGGGCCTGACGCTGGGCACTTGTGACAACCCCAGGTGATCACCTGCTGCAGCCTCATGAACGCTGTGCTGAAGGTTCTACCTGAACCCCTGCCCCCGGATGCTTGGCCGCGTGAGCTGCTTACCGTGGTCCTGTTGGCCCCACACTGGCCACGACTGCTGCTCCCCAGGTCAGACATGCTCAGGAAGGGCACAGGAGTGCACCACAGAAACTTCTAGAATGAAGGTGTGGGGCCTCTGTACTTGATGTTCTGGTGGCACCGTCTGAGGTGAGAGGGGAGGACATCCCTGGGGAATCCAGGTCACATCAGTGAGGGCCTTGCACAGCTGCTCCCAGCACGCAGGGGCTGCACGGGGCCAGAACCACGTCTCCCCTTCCAGCCCCTGGCTTCCCTCTGGCTGGACTCAAGTGCCCTGTCCTGCCGCTGTGCTGCCTGCCTCTGTGGCACGTTCCTTGGCCGCCGGCTGGGAGCTGAGGGAGCCTGGAAGGGGCTTTCGGTGCTTGCAGCCTGATGCTAAGTCCTCTGGGAGGGACGGTATGGAGCAGGCACTGCTGTGGCCTGTGGCCCCTGCAGAACCCCTCAGCTCAAAGTTTCTGGCCCTGAGACTCCTGGACTCCCGGCAGGGTGAGCATTTCTGAATGTAGTGGCAATGTCCTCACTGACACGCATGCTGGCTGCAGAGCTGGCCACCCCAGAGCCCCACGCCGTCCCCACGGCCCCCACCCAGCCGTCACTGGGGGAGACAATGTCCCGTGAGTGCATCTGCATGTTGATCATGCTGCCATTCTGCATCTCAGAGTTTTCCTTGGGAGAAGAATGAGATAATCAGATTGGTGTGTGTGGAATAGACTGAGAAGATTGCGTGACGGCTCTTTCATTGCAAGAAGGGAATTAGTTTAAAAATATGCTGTCAAAATATGTTGTTGCAAATGCTGAGCCAGTAGTTCTTTTGTTTGGCTTTGTTTCTTGAATGTGTCATTAGGAAAAATTAACAATGACATCAACGGTGGGGTAAGAGGGTGGCTTATCAGAAAGGAAGGAGATGCTCAGTTGTCCTTGTCATTTTTCAGAATGATTTGTTTTCCCTTAAGTATTATCTCTCTCGTGGTGAAGGCCCATCGCAAGTGTCCTTTTTGCTCCAAGTCAGGTGTGCAGATTTGGGGAGACACACACGAGATGCTGCAGAGTGGTAGCCTGGTCCTGGGCCCTCCCTGGGTCCAAGCTCCATCTCCACTGGAGGCTGGGTTCAGCGTGGGTGGGACTGTGGACAGGTTAGAGGGACATGGGGGCTGCTGTCACCACACAGTGCTGGGCTGATCTGGCCAAGGGCCCCAACTTGTCCCCTGCAAGCTTTCAGGCTTCTCATCTGACACCCACTGTGTCTTGGAATCCAGTGCCATGCCACCCTCTGGAGATGCTCAGTTGGTGCAAATGGTGGAGCATCTGCACGTGTCTGACATGAGGCGATCAGATGTATGGCTCCATGGAGGAGTGAGTGAACAGTGCCTGGAAGAGTCAAAGAAGTTTAAAGGGTTCTGTGGTCCCAGAGGCAAAGTGGGATGGGGCGATCCTTCACGTGGATGTCTGGGACCACTCAGCAGATGGAAACCTGCCTCCAAGAAGTGGCCCATCTGCCTGGAGCCACAGCAGTGCCCAGCAACACAAGGCTGGACCGGCTCAGCACAGGGCCTTACATAGTGCTGGTGGGGCGATGGGGAGCTCGAGGACGTGGGGCGTGTGTGGCTGCACTGGGCTTGTGGGCTGTGGGCATTCCCAGATGCACTGCTGCCTGGCATGGGACCCTGTCCTGCTGTGCTAGGCACTAGGCTGCGTGAGCCAGCAACCCTGTCTCCTAGTGCAGCCTGAGTGGGTGGGGAGCCAGGTGTGCAGAAGAGGTGGAAAGAGGTTGAATTCTTG
Organism: Orycteropus afer afer; assembly: GCF_000298275.1. NCBI lineage: Eukaryota > Metazoa > Chordata > Mammalia > Tubulidentata > Orycteropodidae > Orycteropus > Orycteropus afer. Next base: position 1,391,860 of record NW_006922078.1, on the reverse strand, counting down.
TCCACGATCTCCCAGATGACCAGGAGCATGGCTGTGCAAGGATGCATATGTGTATAATATACTCACTGCATATGCACATCCATGCACATATGTGCACATGTGTACCCATATACTCACAAAATATACACATACATGCACACACATGCTTGCACAAGTGCATAAACACATGTACACACATACTCACAGAATATGCACATGCATGCACAGCTACATAAGTGTATGCCCACTCACAAAGTATGCACATGTACACATGTATACACACATATAAACACATGCTCACAGAATATCCACACATGCACACATGTACATATGTACACACATTCATAATGTGCACATGCATGCACAACCATGTGCGCATATGCTCACAGAATATACGCATGCATGCAAACCCCACACACATGTACGCATACATTCACAGAATATACACATACATACACAGCTACACATGTGCATACACACTCACACAGCATATGCATGCACACACATGCACACATGGACATATATACTCACATAATATGCACCTGTATGCACACATGACAGATGCACATGTAAAATATGCTTGTGGAATATGTACACAGGCATACATGTGCACATGTGTACACATATACTCACTGAATTTGCACATCTGTGCACATGCACATGCTCACACAAGCATACACACAAACTTAACTAATTAACTCGATCTGCAAAGATGCTATTTCCAAACAAGGTCACGTGCTCAGGGACGGGGCCAGGACTTCAGCATCTTTTGGGGACACAGATCCACCCACAACAAAGGCCAGCACTGCAGGGGCCATGTGGCAGGTCACACAATAGCCAAATTGAGGGTGCCCAGATGGGAGGCTAGGGAGCTTCAGAAGGTGCAGCCCAGGAGGCAGCAGGACTAGCAGTGACGTTGGGTGTTGATGGGTTGCCTGATGTGTGGGTGACATGCAGTTGTCCTTGGGAGTGTGTCCTCTACCCTCAGGCAGGAGCTTACCCCTCCTACATGGCCCCTGCTGCACTCTAGGCCTCAGAACGGGGCTGGTGGGGACAGGACAGGCCCCTACCGGCAGGAGCCCCCATCCACGTGGGGAATTGCTTGTGAGTTAATGACACACACATGTGTTCACAGAACAGCAGAGGGTACAAGGGTCCAAGGGCCAGTGGGCGGTCAGGGTCAGCTCCTGTGGGGGTGATCATGGGCAGCCCCCTGGGGTGGACCTTCCTGAGATGGAGGACAGAGTATCTGGGGAGACATCAAGAATGGAGGCAGAGTGGGGACGAGCTGTGGCAGACTGAGCTTGGAGAGGCTGGCAGGTGATGATGGCCTTTGGGAGCCTGGGAGGGTCCTGAGCAGGGGTGGTGGGTGAGCAGACTGGGGCTGTGCTGAAGAGGGGCACGTGGCAGAGGTGAAGTGGTGCCCTCCTTGGGCCCGAGACCGGTTTCACATGGCCGCTGCCCCCTGCCCCGCCTGAGCCCTGGCAGTGCCCACCATTAGGGGACTGGGCTTGGAGCCAGAGACTGAGGGGCAGCCTGGCCTCGGGGACCCCAGGCAAAGCTGTGAGCCAGTTTTCATCCATGCTGCACCCTGGCTGGGGATCTGCTTGGAGCATACCCAGCGGGCAAACAGCCCCTCCTGTTGTTGGTGCCTGACTCTTGAGCCTTATGGGGGTGTGTGATCTCTCAGTAGTAGGGACCTGGGGATGCTCCCCCGTGTCATGTCCAGAACACACATTTCCTGGTGCCCCTGCACCTGCCAGGCACACAGCTGGACAGGATCTTCACCCTGGAAAGCTCCCATTGCAGTATGTGTGTGTGTGTGAAAGAGTGCACATGTGCAAGTGCATATGTGTGTAAGTGCATGCACATGAGTGTGTGTGAGTGTGCATGCACTGTATGTATGTAAATGGGCACCTGTCTGAATATGTAACTGTGCACATGCACATCTGAGTGCACACAGATGTACATACACGCTGCATGTATGTAAGTGGGCATCTGTCTGAATAGGTAAGTGTGCACACACACATCTGAATGTGCACATGCATGTGTGAGCACATGAGCATATGAATGGAAAGGTGTGTGAATGCATGTGTGTGTATGTGTTTGTGCAAATTTGTGCATGCATGTGCACATTTGTATATGTGGTGTTCCATAAGTGCATCGGTATATGTGTGTACATGTCTCTATGTGTGTACATGTGCCCTCACATATGTGAATATGTGTGCCTAAGTCTGCAAGCACTGTACATATGTACACATGAGCACATGCATGCCTGTAAATGTGTGTGGGCACACATGTTTATGCACACATATGAATATGAATGCATGTATGCATGCACATGTGTGCATGCGTCCATGTGCCTGCACATGTGTAAGTGTGTCCATGTGTAAATCTGTGTGCGTGTGTGTGCGTGTGAATGGAGGAGGCTGTTGTAGGAGTTGAGGGCTCTGCCTGGCTGGACCCGCCTCACCCCAAGGCTTTGTCTAATCACGGGCACCTCTAGGCTTGCCCCACCACACACACAAGCTCAGGCCTGAGGCCCATCCTGCTGGCCATTTCAGGTTCCACAGCAATGAGGGGCTGCCTGACTGTGTGGAGAGCCCAGGGAGAGGGAATGTGGGGGAGAGAACAGCTTGCCTTCGCAAAATCGGCCTCCACAGGTGAGGAGCTGTGAGAGGGTGTGGTGATAGTGTGGGGGGAACCTGCGATTTGTCAACAAGGGGACCCCTCCTTCTGCTCCTCTCACCCCCTCCCCTACTCTGTCCCCTTCCCCTCCCCCTTTTGCCCCTCTCATGCCTCTCCCCTTCTCTGCCCCCCTTCCCTCCCTCCTGTCTCCCCCTCTCCCCTTCTCTGACCCCTTCTCACCCTCCTGTCTCCCCCTGCTCTGGTTGCCTAGTGCCGCTCTGACAGGAATATACCACAAATGGGATGCTTGAACAGACAGGAATTTATTCTCTTACAGTTTGGAGGCTTTAAGTCTGAGTTCAAAGTGCCAGGCTCTAGGGACTGGGTGAAAGCCCCTCAACCTTGGGCTCCAGCTCTGCCTCCTGCTCCCGGCCCACTGGAGCTGGAGGTGTTTCTTCACTCAGACAGCTGCTGGCTGCTGAGGCTGAGAAGCCCCAAGGTTGGCAAGTAAAAAGGCACAGCCCCGATCTTACCAAACCACATGGCAGGCCATTGATTCAAGTCCATTGAAAGTCCCAAGATTGGCAGAGCGTGGCAGGCTGCTGAACAACGATACAGCTACATGCAGAGTTCAAGCGTGCCATAAGCTAGGGACCATTCCCCAAGGCTTCCCTTATATACAGGAAACAGAGCACATCCCTAAGGCAGCTACTCAGCTGCTTGTGGTAGATCCCACCATGGAGTTGATTACGTCTCATTATGGGGAATGACAACCACCAGGTGCCCAGCCCCTCACCCAGGCCCCGCCAAGCTGACAACAACCTTAACTACCATGCCCCCTCTTACCTCATCCACTCTCCATCATGTGTCTCCTCTTGGCTTTTGAGGACCCAGGTGAGGCTGAGCTGGCACTGACCTCGGTTTGTAATTGACCTGCCATCCACCCCCTGGAAGCTGAGGGCCAGACACACCAGGTGTTCTGGTTCCCTAGTGCCACTCAGACAAGAATATACCACAAATGGGACAGCCTTAACAAACAGGAGTTTATTCTCTTACAGTTTGGGGCTTAAAGTCCAAGTTCAAAGTGCCAGGCTCTAGGGGCTGGGTGAAAGCACCTCAACCTTGGGGTCCAGCTCTGCCTCCTGCTCCTGGCCCACTGTAGCTAGAGGTGTTTCTTCACTCAGACAGCTGCTGGCTGCTGAGGCTGAGAAGCCCCAAGGTTGACAAGTAAAAAGGCATAGTCCCGATGTTACCAAACCACAGGGCAGGCCATTAACTTAAGTCCATTGTAAGTCCCAAGGTCGGCAGAGCATAGCAGGCTGCTGAGCAATGACATGGCTACATGCAGGGTCCAAGCGTGCCATAGGCTAGAGGCCATTCCCAAGGCCTCTCCTTACATACAGGAAGCAGACTACATACCCAAAGGCAGCTACTCAGCTGCTTGTGGTAGATCCCACCATGGAGTTGATTGCCAGTCTTATCATGGGGAATAACTGCCACCAGCTGCCCAGGCACTCAACCGGGCCCAGCCAAGTTGACACACAAACATAACCATCACGCCAGGTTGAGGGGTCATCCCTGGTGGGCCACAGGGGTTACTGCGCTTGGACGAGCCCTGGGCCTGAGTGTGCCTGTGACCTGTTGCTCCTCTGCCCCTGGAGCCCCCAGCTCCCGATACCTGGTCCCCAGGCACGCTCACGCACGGACACTGCCCGCTTGTTCCTGAGCGGACACAGGTCTCCTTTCTGCCCTGTAGCTCCAGTCCTAGCGTACTTTCCTGGTGCCCTGTTTGGGACGAGGTGTATGGCCAAGCAGCCAGAGTGGGTGATTCAAGGAGACACACCCCAGGACAGCCCTGGCTTCCCAGACACAGCAGGGAACTGCCATGTGGGAAGCCTCCAGGCAGAATGTTCTAGAAAAAATGCCTTGGAACAGCTCACAGTTTGGAGGAGAGAAAGGCATTTTATTTCCCAGCTCCTCCTACCTCCCGTGTCCCAAAGCCATCCTCTGAGGGGCTAAGTTCGCACTCCCCATCCTGACACCTGGCACAACCCCCATCCTCACTGGAAGTGATGGGGAGAGCCAGTGTGCTCACTGTTCTGAGGTGCAGGGGTAGCTGGGGGCTGGGGGAGGAGGATAGGTCTGAACGAGGAGCCATGATGGGCCTGGTACTCAGTCCGGAAACCCAGGTCCTCTGCCCTGCCCTGTCCTGACTTCATGGCAAAGTCACCAGCCCCCTGCTGCCCTCTGCATATCCACGGGCCCTTCCCCCCCCACCCAGACCCTGACACCCACCCTTGTCCCCGGTCAGCCCTCCCTCCAGCCTCGCGGGGCCTTGGGGCACAGAGGATACTAGGCCCTTGGCCCCTGGGGGCGACTCTGGGTCTGCAGTTCCGCCTGTGGGATCATGTCTCTGAAGCCTGCTCACCCACCGTGGCCCTGCCTTCAAAGGCCAACCTGGGGCAGCCCCAGAAAGTGTGTCCCTGCACCCCAGCACCAGCCTTAACCCCTCTCCTGCCACTCATCCTCATTTCCCTGTGTTCCTTGGAGGGAGTTGTGGACTGAATTGTGCCCAGAACACTGGTTGGAATCCTAACTCCTCTCTGGATGCAATCCCATTTGGGAATTGGCCCCATCAGTGCAGTTGGGTCCTGAACCTCATCGCTTTTGAGATTTAAGAGAGCAGACCAGTCAGAGACAAGCAAGGACACATGGGGGAGACAGACGCCCACTGGAAACCTAGGGGAAGAGCTTTGGCTGTATGAGAACCAAGCATGACGTCCCAGGTGGGTGATGTGCTGGGTCCCCCAGGGTTGGCCTTCCCAGCAGACTCTGTCCTCCCCGGTACAGTCCTCGGGTGCTGGAGGAACCCAGAGAAGCTTCTGGAGTGGGAGATGCAGCTCCATGTCTGTGGGCCACGGAGAAGACATGCTTTCAGTGGTGAGTTAGAAGATGGGGAGGAGTGGGCCGGGGAAGCAGGGAGTGAGGAGAACCTTCCAGAGCGGGAGGGAGTCTGGGCCCAGGCGGAGGCCGGGGATGGAAACCCTCACTCCGTTGAGAATGTGGGGTGTGTCCAGGGTGCCTTGAGGTCACTGCCATGGCTTGGTCTAGGAGCAACAGTCACAGAAGGGTTATAAGAGGCGTCTCTGTTTGTCTGCAGAGTCCCTGGGTGCTGGACATAGGGATGAGGTTTATAAGAGGCATCTCAGTGTCTGTCCCCAGAGTTCCTGGGTGTGGTACACGGGATGTGCTCGGCTTTTCACTGGAAGGTCAGAGGTTCCCATCCCTCAGAGAAAAGGCCCCACATCCCACTTCTGAAAAGTCAGCCCCTGAAGACCCCGTGGAGGGCAGCTCTCAGACGCACATGAAGGCACCACGAGTCAGCTCCACGGAAACCAGTTTTGTTTGAGTTTCCCGGGGCTGCAGTGACATAACTGGTGGTGCATGACGACACAGAGGCACGTGCCAGAGTTCTGGAGGCGGGGTCCAGATCAGGGTGCTGGCTCTCAGAGGCCAGCTCCCAGCATTCCGGGGAGGCCCCCGTTTGCAGCCGCCTGTCTCCTCATAGCTGTTGTCTGCCTTCCTGTCCCTTCTGCTCCTTTATGGGACAGTGTGGATGGAAGTAGGACTTACCCTACTCCATCTTCAAAGACTCCTTTCCAGACAAGTTCCTCCGCACAGGCACAGGTCTACTGGGGGGACACCATTCTGGACAGCACCCACACCGGCTGTTTCTGGAGGGTCCCCTGCCACCAGACTCCAGGGCCCCATGAGGCCAGGGAGGGTGGGAGGACGCTGTTGAAGCTGACTAGTCCGCAGACCAGGAGGGCCTTGGCGGGCTCGTTCTGCGGCGATGGTTGGGTGTGGCAGGAGCTGAAGGGACAGCACAGGGCCCTTCCTGCTGACCCTCCCCCATTCTAGTGGGGAAGGTAGGGATTTGTATCGCCTACATTGCTGGGCCCTGAGGCCGCAGGGCTACCATGGAAGGGTACTTGGGATGATAGCTGTAGGATGAGTGCAGGCACTCTGAATCAGCCAGGGCTGAGCCTCTCTGTCCCCTGCCTGGGCTCAGCCGTCTCAGCCAGGCCAGGGGTGTCTGACACCTCAGGGGATGTGCTGCTGGCCACAGGGGCTCAGGCCTCATTCTCTGTCCCCAGTTTTCTCTGGCGAGGCTCTCGAGGGCCTGGGTAGTGCTCCCGGGAGGGACATGTCTCCTGACAGCCTCTCCTGTCAAGCTGGTGACTAGCCCCAGGAGCATGGTCACCATGGAGATGGGGGACCAAGGCAGGGGCTCCATCTACATTTTTGCAGAATTTAGCTGAAGTCTCTTCTGCTTCTGCCCATGACATCCGAGTGCCTTGTCTGAAAAATGGGGCAACCAGGAGGCTTTGTACCTCCAGCAGGTGGTCCCGGGAAGGTGCTTGCCTCAGCATCCTGCACGTGCTGGCCTTGGCGTTGGTGCCTGGACCCGGGCAGTGTCTGCCCATTTGGATACATGCTGGGTCCTCCCTGGACTGGGCTCCAGTAAGCAGTGTGGCCAGAGCCTGGGCCCAGCTGGTCTTGGCCACCATGGAGCTGGGGGCACCCTGTCCAGCTGCTTCACCAAGAGGGAAACTGAGGCCAGGGTTGGAGCCACACGTGCAGGGGCTGCTGGCCCCTCCCCTGGCATGCGTCTGGGGCAAGATCACAGGATTCCTGGGACCCCCCCCTTCCCCCTCCTGCTGGCAGCCACCTCCAATGGACGCCGTGCTCCTGGTGGTCTCTTGATCAAACCCTCCTCATCCACCCTCCTCTCCACTCTTCCTTCCCAAGCTACCTACAGCCTTGGGGCCAGGTGTCATCTGTGAGGTCACCTGGGGGCGTGTCACCTGGTCCAGACCTGCTTAGGGTTAGGGTTAGGGCAGAGGCTGATATGTCCAGGGAGGGGAGCACTTGGCGCTGCGCCGGGGACCGGTGGGCAGTGTGTCTGCTGCTGCTATCCTGAACCTGTTCCGTTTCCTATCCCCACAGTTGGTCACTGTTCAGCAAGGGCCTGGGGTGTCTTGCTCCCTAGCTCAGCCCCAGCCCTGTGTTCCCCTCCCTCCTGCCCATGCCACCCTCCTCACGCTGAACCCCACAGTCTACACTGTTCTGTGGAAGAGGGTGTTTCTTTCCTGGTTCTTCCACCAGTTCTTTCTCACGGAGACGATAAGCCTGGCTGTGGGGGCGTTCCTATCAGATTACGCAAATATTGTCCCAGCCTCGTCCTGTATCCTCCAGGTCATGGGGAAGGATACCTCATCATTAGAGCACTTGCCTTAACTTTCTGCCTGGGACCGATCAGGCTGTGGCCCGCGCCAGGCCCAGTCTCAGGGGAGAGAGAGCGTTCTGAACCATGACGCGTTTTCCCATGAGGCAGGCCTGCTGCTCCCCAACCCCAGGCCAGAGGACAGAGAGACCCTCCACCCCATGAGTGTGCGGTGTACTGAGTGGGGTGCTGAGCAGAGGGTGGAGATCAAAGTCCCTCGGGATCAATGTGACCAGGCCACAGTCCTGCCTGCCACTGCCGCCTTTCCAGTATGGGCAGGCCCCCAGGGTGGAGCGTCCAGGTGAACCAGGCCAGGGCGACCTCCTCGACCTCGCCCTTTGCTGAGAATCTTAGCAGCCTGCTTTTGGAGGGATGGGTGTGCTGGGTCACAGGGAGGGGCCTGCCTGCTGCCAGGAGTTATGGGGACAAGACGACAACAGTGGGGCGGGGAGGGAGAGGCTGGAGGGCTGGGCCCAGCAGGCTGCAGTCCATACCTGCCAGCATCTCACGGTAGCCACAGCCCCATGCTCATGCACCTCCAGGAATGTGCCGTCATCTGGTCAGTAGGGGGCCTGTACCTCTCGTGTTGGGGTGGTTAGAAGTGCTGACCGTACCCTTGCCCTGCGGGCCGCTAGGGTGTGGGGCAGCTTGGCCTGGCAGCACCGTGTACAGGTCTCTCTGCAGCGTTCAGAGGGGCAGGAGCAGGGCAGGTGGCTGGATGGCATGGAGCTGCTGGGCCTGGGGGCCTGACTGAAGGTCAGCAGGGGTGTCTGGGGTGGGCTCATGTTTTCTGGGGAGTGCCGAGCAGGTCTGCATCTCAGGAGGGGTGTCTGGGGCAGGCTCGTGAGAGATAGAATGGGTGACCCCTGGGGTGCAGTGGACGGGCCTCAGGACATGGTGGATTGGGAGGAGGGCCAGCCCAATCCCCGGTGGATGCAGTAGATGCTGGGAGGTGGGGCAGCAGCCCACAGGAGGGCGGGGAGACGGCCCTTCCTGTCCTCTCCTCTCTTCGTCTCGCTTGGCAGTTGCCAGGCCCTTAGCCAGCTCTGCCATCTCAGCTGGTATGGCAGACGGGCCACCTTTGGCTTCCAAACCATTCTGGGAATGTTCTTTCCCTCCTCCACTCCACGGCAGCCCTCCACCTGCCCCTCCCGGGAGCAGCAGCTGTCAGGATCTTTCTCCTCATCCACCCTTGTGCTGCTGGGTGTGGGGCTGAACCCCCCAAGCGACAGAGACAGTGCGGGCACCCTGGGTAGGAGCAGGCGCTGTGGCCAGAGCCCAGGACCTGGTGGAGCCTGTGAGGGAGGGGCTGGCCCTCCCATGTGAACATGTATCTGGGTCTGATTTTGTGTGCGTGTGTGTGCGCTCGCCTGACTCATGAGAAATGTGGGAACGGTTTTATGGGTTTGTGTTAAAATGAGTCCTACTACTATGTACACATGGTTCGTGAAAGTGTCTTGGGCACGCATATGTGCACTCCTTTTCAACATAATGTGGACACATGCATGTGTGGACAAAAGAACAGGACAGCTTTTGTGTGTGGGGGACACATTTGTTTCCAGTCTCATATGGGTGTGTAAACATTACACATACATATTGTTGTGTTGTTGTAGCTGCTGCTCAGTTAGTCTTCAACTCACAGTGACCACGTGCACAACAGAAGGAAACACAGCCTGACCCTGTGCCGCCCACAAGGTGGGTCGTGGATCAGACTGTAGGGTCTCACAGGCCTTTCAGCGCCGACTTTGGAAGTAGACCCCCAGGCCTTCCTTTCCTGTCTTAGCCCGTAAGCCCCCCTGAAACCTGCTGAGCATCCCAGCAACCTGCCAGCTGCACTGACAGAGGGGTGGGAATCCGCCCCGAGTCTCCCGCAGAGAAGGTGAGCGGTCTCCCACCCAACCACCACTGCTCCCAAAAGGCATATTATACAGCACATACAGTGTTGCTGTTATGTGCCTTCTGGTCACTTCCGAGGGAACTCTGGTAGCGTAGTGTGTAAGGCACTTGACTACTAACCAGAAGGCTGGCGGTTCAAACCCACCAGCCACTCCTTGGAAGGAAGATGGGGCAGTCTACTTCCGCAGTGATACTGCCTTGGAAACCCAAGGAGGGGTCGCTATGAGTCAGGTCCAACTCACACAGCAGCGACCTCTGACTCCTAGAGACCCCTCCTTGGGTTTCCGACGTGGTATCACTACAGAAGTAGATTGCCCCATCCTCCTTCCGAGGAGTGGCCCGTGGGTTTGAACCGCCAGCCTTCCGCTTAGCAGTCAAATCCCTTAGGCACTACACCACCAGAGCTCTCCGATATTGTATGGGCGTGTCCATATTTATGGGTGTGCATTTCACACACACAGCCCTCACACCAGGGCTACCCTCTTGCTCTCTAATCTTGACCCTGGTGATGCTAACTAGGTACCAGTGATAGTAACTGGGTCACAGTTGTGCTAACCAGGTACCAATGGTGCTAACTGGGTCACAGTGGTGCTCACCGGATACGCATAGCCTTCTCAGCACTGGCTGGGTTTCTTTCTTGATACTAATTTGGCAGAGGCGCTCGTCCATACGTGGGTGCAGGACTATCCCTTTGGGCCTCCCTGCACCCCGCATGCGTGCACACGCGCGCGCGGGTGCACACACACACACACACACACACTTCAATTAACGAGCCAGGGCTTGGACGCCTCCTCCGACTCCAGCCGCGCAGGCGCCCAGGGAGTTTTGAGTTGAAACACCAAGCTTAAATTTTCCTTGCATCAAGCCAGGAAATGAGCACAACGCCTTGGTGAACCAGCAAGTGGTGCGTCCGCGGGCCCCTCGGGGCCCATCCGGCCGCTGCTCCACCAGCGCTGACGCGGCGTCCGGGATCCCGTGGAGCACTTCACTGCGGAGAACCAGGCCGCCAGCCCGGCTACCGCACCCGGGAAATGGAGCGCTCGGCTTTCCAGCCAGCCGCGGCGGCCTCGTGCAGGGAGGACAGAGTGGCTGTGTTCGCAGCCTCCCCGCTGTCGGTCCAGCATACTAGGTCCTTGGCAGCGGGCGGAACGTCCCGGCCGCTGCAGCAGGCCGGCGTGGGCCCAGCCGGGAGGGCGCCCCCTGGGTGCCGGCCATGCGGTCAGGCCGGGTGGAGCACAGGGCGTCCGCCCAGCGGAGGCGGCGTCGCGACCTGCCCGCGACGTCGCCGGAACTCCGCGGTCTCAGCACTGGTGTCCCCTGCCGGAGGCTGATGGCCTGCAGGCAGCTCCCCTCCGGGCTACCCATGAGCTGGGCTGGGGTGGCGTCCGGGCCCCCACTGGCTTCCTGTTCTGTTTTCTCGGGGTGAAATTTCCACAGCAAATTCGGTTTCCAGTTGAGTTTCCACACCACTCGTTCAGTGACAGGAGGTGCGGGCCTCCACAGGAGTCAACATTCTCCAAGTGCATGCTGGTCTTTCTGCTTCAGGAGCGCTGCCTTCCCCGCCCCCTGTCTCCCACCGAGTTCCTTTGATTGGCCTGTCCTGTCTTCCGGATATGCTCTGCCCCTCGAATCCTGGGCGCTGGAGAGGCCGAGTGTGCGCAGGCGCAGCTCTCCTGCTGGCCCACAGCCTCTGACCCAGCGCGGCGCAAGTCAGCCGCGTGCCCTAGCCCGGCGCGCATGTGTGGACCAAGAGGTAGGCTGCCCGCTCTGTGCACGTGAGTGTGTCCCCGGGACTGCTGTCACAAAGTGCTGCAGACTGCGGGCTTGAAATGACAGTTTTGGAACTCATTGCTGGTACTGTTCGGTGCCTTCCACTCTTAGCGTCCCCAGTGCCTTCCACTCTTAGCGTCCCCACGTGCAGCACCAGGGAGCCCTGCCTGGTCCTGCGCCGTCGGCACAGTGCCTGCTATACTTGAGCCCGCTGTGTCAATCCATCTCATTGAGGGTCTTCCCTCTTTCCACTGACCCTCTGCTTTACCAATCGTGATGCCTTCTCCAGGGCACTGGCCCCTCCTCGTAACACGACCGAATCCGTGAGGTGCAGTCTAGCTGTTCTCCCTTCTAAGGAGCATTCCGGCTGTACTTCTAAGACACATTTGTTTATTCTTCTGGGGTCCGTGTTGTATTTCATATTCTCGGGCATCGTAATTTGAAGGCATCAACTCTTCTTCAGTCTTCCTTATTCATTGTCCGGCTTTGACATGCATATGAGGAGATTGAAAAGGCCATGCCTTGGGTTAGGCGCACGGTAGTCTTCAAAGTGACATCTTTGCTCTTTAACACTTTAAAGAAGTCTTTTGCTGCAGACTTGCCCAGTACAATACCTCATTTGATGTCTTGACTGCTGCTCCCAACGGTGTTGATTGTACATCCAAGTAAAATGAAGTCCTTGACACCTTCATTCTTTTCTTTCTTTATCTTGTTGCTTATTGGTCCAATTGTGAGGTTTTTTTTGTTTTTTATGTTGAAGTGTAATCCATACTGAAGACTGCAGTCTTTGATCTTCTTCAAATCCTCTTCATTTTTAGCAATCAAGGTTACCTAGTCTGCATACGACAGGTTGTTCATGAGTCTTCCTCCAATCCTGATGCCACGTTCTTCATCATATAATCCAGCTTCTCAGGTGATTTGCTCAGCATGCAGATGGACTTAGTATGGGGAAGGGATCCAACCCTGACACACACCTTTCCTGCTTTTAAACCACGCAGTATCCCGGAGCCTGGGAGTGTGAAATCCAGGCACAGCAGGGTTATGTGCCCTCTGGGGGCTCTAGGAAGAGGTCTCGTTTCTGTGCTGCAGCTGATGCTGGTGTGCATCGTGGCTGGGCTGGTGGCCGCAGCTCTCTAGTCTCCGCCTCTCTTCACATGACGCCTTCCCTCTGTGGTGTCGGTCTGTATGTCTTCTCATCTTCTGTAGGAATTTCACTCAGTGGAGAGTCTCTGGGTGAGGCAAATGGTTCAAACACTTGCCTGCTTACCTGAGGTTGGAGGGTTAAGTCTTCCTGGAGGCACCTTGTAAGAATGTCCTCGTGACCCCATGGAGCACAGTTCTTCTCTGATACACAAGGGGGCACAGTGAGGCAGTGGGCCCCAAGGCAGCAGGTTTTCACTGGGGTGGAATCGGGACCCACTGGCCTTCAGTACGACCTCACGCAGATTTAACTGATAGAGTGCTCAGAGACTTTACAGGATTACAACCCAACCTGTGTCCTCCAGGGTCCCGGGACCCGAGTGGAGGGATGGCGCCCCGCCCCGCTCACAGGCCACACACCGGTCTGCTTGTGTTTAGTTCACCCTTCCTATGTCTCTGTCACGTGTGCGCACGTGTGGGTGTGCTTTATGAAGCGGCCAGTGGGTTGATATCTTCACGTGTATTTTGGGGACACACAGCCTCATGTTTGACATTGATAGGATGCAAGTTCCCAGAGGTTTGCAGACCCCTTGGCTAAAGAGCCGGAGCACTGGTGTTGCAGTGGTTAAAGCATTCGGTGCCTGGCCGAAAGGTCAGTGTTTTGAACTCAGGAGCCGCTGCACTGGAGAAAGATGAGGCAGTCTGCTTCCATGAAGAGTTAGAGCCTGGGAATTCCCAGGGGGTCACTATGAGTCAGAATCGACTCCATGACAGTGGGTATGGGAGCTGGAGGAGGGGCTGTGCATTCACCAGGAGTGGCACCTCGGGGCCTGCTATGAGTACTTGCCTCTGCACATTCTGCTTTGTCGGTAAATGAAGCATGTCTCCATGTCACCCAGGGTGCAGATCGTCTGGGCATGAGTACTTGGCCTGCTCAGCCAGGGCCCTGGGCAGGTGGCCTATTTGATGGCCATTGGTCCCAAATTGGTTTATTTTCCAGATAGTCAGTGGATCACGTGGCACCTTAAGGGACGCAGCCCCTGTGTGGCCGCAGCAGGCTGCAGGGGTCAGGGTGGGGCGTGGCTCACTCTGGAGTGGCAGCCATGGTTTCCAAAGGAGGAAAAGCTATTTGAACCCTGTTGGTTCTGGGTCTGAAACAAGGAGGCTTGTGTCGACTTTTCTTGAAGACATGGTTACGTCCACAGGGTATGTTCATCAAAGCAACTTGGCCTTTCCACTTAATGGATTTTTTTTGTTTGTTATAACAAAGCACCAAAAAAAAAAAAAAAAGTACAGGGTGAGAAACAACCACCTTGCTGTTGAGTCTACTCCAGCTTGCGGTGCCCCTGCAGGTGCAGCGCAGAGCTAGTCCCTGCAGCTTCCTGGGCTGCCATCTGTATGAAGCACATCACCAGGCCTTTTCCTCCACAGCGCAGCTGGTGGGTTTGAACCACCAACCTTTAAAACCAAACTCACTGCCATTGAGTCCACGCCAACTCATAGCAACCCTCTGGGCTTCTGAGGCAGTATCACTAGAGAAGTACATTGTCCTGTCTGCCTTCCATGGGGGGTTTGAACGCCAGCCTTCTGGGTAGCAGTCAGATGCCTTAGGCCCTGCACCATGAGTGCAAACCTTGGTGAGAGTTCTGTGGAGTGCTAGAACCCGAGGAGAACCGGGTGTGGTGTCTCATGGGGAAGCCATTTTGTCCAGAACTCCAGGCTGGCCTTGTGGGCAGAGGAGACAAAACAGGCCTGCCCTGGGATCGAGGGGTCTGGAGAGTGGGCTGGTCTGCTTCTAGGTGCACCCACACCATTGGGTGGGGGCTCAGGAGAAGCAGGGCATCTGACATAGACTCTAGTCCCCAAGGCTGGGGCTGGGGCAGAGAGTTGAGGGCATGGAGTGGGGACAGACCACCAGTGGGGAGGCTGATGGAGCCGTGTGGGCCACAGTGAACAAGGGGAGTCCAGGTGTGTTCCCTGTCATCTTCAGGCCATCCCTGCCCTGTTGACCTGGCTCCCCATTGGGACCGAAGCGGTGGAAAACTGTAGGATCTGGGAGGTTGTCAGTTGTTAGTATCAAGGAGCTGAACTCAAGTGGCATAAACCATAGAACAGCTTGCTGGCTGTGGAGCTGGTGGAGCCAGAACCCCCTCTGCTATGCTGGCTCAGTGGGCTCCCTCGGGGTCCTGGCGACCTGACTGCTGCACCAGGGCTTCCTTGTCCTCCTGCCCAGCCTGGGAGAGACATGGTCTCCAGCCTTCCAGGCCAGCAAGGTCACAAGCCTACCTGGAACTGCAGACGACTCCCCTAGGCCTGCAGTGGCCAGGGCAGGTTGATACCCTGAGTGGAAAACATGGCAAGCCTCATGAAACAGTGAAAGGTTGCTGTCTGAGCCCCCAAAAGAGTCCTTTTGAAAGCTACCTTCCCAGGTCACCTGGAGAGAGAGCCCGCCCCCCACAGTCTCCTGGAGCTGTTGTGACAGTGACATGAATACCACACGTGGGGGCTGTAAAGAACAGGCATGGGTTTTCTCCCAGTTCTGGCATGAGCAGTCAGGGTCTTGGTGTGTCCATTCCTCCTGTGCCCTCTGTCCTGGCTCTGGTGTTGGTATTGGTCCTCGGCATTCTTTGGCCTGTAATGGCCCTCCGTGGCATGTGTCTCCCATACACTTGTCTGTAAATGTCCCTTCTGCCCCTTTTTGTAACTCAGAAGGGCTTAGGACCCGTGCTGCCCTGGGCTGACCACCTTGTAGCTGAGCAGCCCGTTGTCACTGCTCCATCCAACTGGAAGAGGCCCCCGTGCGTCAGAGCAGAGCCGTGCTCTGTGCGGTTCTCATCGCCTCATTGTCAGAGTAGATCTCTTGAAGGTAGAGTCTAGAATGGCTCTGGGTGGGCTTGAATCTCCAGCCTCCTGGTTAACAGTTGAACACGTGAACCGTTTGTCCCACCTGGGACTCTACACATAACAAAAGAGGACCCTGCTATCCCAAAGAGGCTTACAACTTCTATTGCATATACATCTATTGCATACGCCCCTATGAGGGTAACAGCTGAGCCGACCAACGTCCTGGGAAGACATGCTCAGCTCCAGGGTCTCCTCCCATCTCCAGTGAAATCCATCTACCACCTCGTGGCTGGACCTGTCAGGATGCAGAACTCCACCTTTTGTTCTTTGCCTGAACCCCAGCCTTGGGGCCTGTCCTTTTGGCTCTCTCCAGTTACTGAGAGTAAGCAGTCAGCGGCAGGGATCCAAGTGAGGAGAGGAACTCAGGCACACCCAAAGCAGCAGTGAGGGAGAGCAGGAAAAAGGAGATTAAAGGCCAGGAACCCAGACAGAGGACCAGTCAGCCGCAGGGATCCAGGTGAGGAGAGGGAACTCAGGCACACCCAAAGCAGCAGGGAGGTAGAGTGTGAGAAAGGGGATAAAAAAAAAAAAAGCCAGGGACCCGGACAGAGGAGCGGTCAACCTCAGGGATCCAGGTGAGGAGAGGAACTCAGGCACGCCCAAAGCAGCAGTGCGGAGAGCAGGAAAAAGGGGATTAAAAGCCAGGAACCCTGAAAGAGAAGAAGTCAGCCGCAGGGATCCAGGTGAGGAGAGGAACTCAGGCACACCCGAAGCAGCAGGGCGGGAGAGTGGGAGAAAGGGGATTGAAAGGCCTAGGAATCCAGACAGAGGGAAGTCAGCTGCAGGGACCCAGGTAAGGGTGGTATGAGAGGTTTCCAACAGGGAGGCAAACTTGTCTGTCAGTTTGTCCTGCCGTGGTGATGTGTTGATGTGAGTTTTGAGGCTGAGCCACTGGTGTTTCTAACCCAGCAGGATGCACATGGTGCACAGGTATCAGCCCAGCTTACAGACTGAGACA
>NW_006922078.1:1341934-1372706 GCF_000298275.1 Orycteropus afer afer | reverse complement strand
TCAAAGAATTCACATTGCTTGGTTCTACAATCGATGTCAATGGAAGCAGTAGTCAGGACATTAGACGACGTGTAGCATTGGGAAAGTGAACTGCGAAGGAATTGTTTCAAGTAGTGAGGGGCCAGGATATCTCCTTGAGGACTAAGGTGCGCCTGACACAAGCCATGATATTTCCAATAACCTCGTTTGTATGTGAGAACTGGACAATGAATTAGGAAGACCAAAGAAGAGTTGATACTTTTGAGTTGTGGTGCTGGTGAAGAATGTGAAAGTACCATGGACTGTTAAAAGAACTAACAGATCTGTCCTGGAGGAAGTGCACCCGAAATGCTCTTTGGAAGAGAGAATGGCCAGACTTCCTCTCACCTATTTTGGTCATATTGTCAGAAGGGACCATTCCTTGGAGAAGGATGTCATGCTTGGTAGGGTGGAGGGTCGACGAAAAGGGTGAGGCCTTCAATGAGATGGGCTGACACGGTGGCTGCGATGAGGAGCTCAAGTATACCAGGGATTATGGAGCTGGCGCGGGATCGAGCAGTGTTTCGTTCTGCTGTGCATGGGGTCGCTATGAGTCGGAAATGATTCGATGGTACCTAACAACAACAACAGTTACTGAGTCAAGATGATCTCCTAATTTGCCAATTACTCCGGCTTCACAAAATTCCTGGATTCAGCCACTAAGCTTTTGGAAGGCATGTGGCCTCAGTCTCAGCTTCGGTTATTTGCAGGCTGAGTGGTGGTGCTGGGGGACTGGGTTTGCTGGAGAGCCATTTTTGTTCCTGATCACAGAAGCCGCCACCTGTAGGTGCCCTGTGTCCAGTGTGGCTGCCACCTCTCAGGAGCCTGCCAGGAGCTTGTCTGCTGTGGGCTACAGAAAGGCATGGGGTCAGGGTGAAGGACAGGCCCAAGGGCCCTTGTCTGGAAGTGGCAGATGGGGTCAAGCCCAATATGGCTGACACCAAGAAGGGGTCCTTTCCATGATTTTGTCCCCCCAAGATGTGTGCAGGGATGCACCACCTAGCCATGGCCCATCCCCATGAGGTATTTGTAGGAACCCATGGTCCATGCCCTCTGAGGTGTGTGGAGACCCACAGCCTGTCCTACCTGGGATGTGTGGGGACCCATGGCCTATCCTCCCTAGGGTGTGTGTGGGGACCTAGGGACCCATGGCCTGCCTGCCCTGGGGTGTGGGGGGACCCACGGCCTGCCTGCCCTGGGGTGTGGGGGGGACCCATGGCCAGTCCCTCCTGTGGGGGGAGAGCAGGTGATGTCTGCTCCTTGGCTTGCAGGAAGCTGACGGAGCCCATTGGTGGTGGGGCTGGTGAACATGGAGACGGAAGAGTTGCTCTGAGAACAGGAGGAGGAATTGTCCATGGGTGAGCGGTGGAGGATGGGGCCTCGGGCCCCATCCAGGGCCTCCTGCATTGCAGACAGCGAGTGGCAGCCCCACCGTGGGCTCCGGAGCACTGGGTCTAGTGTGTGACCGTGGGCAGGTGCCTGGACTTGGGTGTGCCTGGTCCCACCTGGCAGGTCCTCTCTGGGTTGTGGGGTATGGTGTAAACCATACGGGTGGGGGCTGCTCCTTTGTGCCAACAGCACTGACCCAGGTCACTCGCACGCCTCCCCATGGGGTTTCAGCCTGGGGGCATGTGCAGCTCCCTGTCAGAGGGGCAGGACCCCCGGCAGGGAGGCAGCCCCCCCCCACTGGCAGCACATCAGGGGCAGTGCCAGCGGGAGGAGGGCAGCACCCCCAGGCAGGGTCTGTGCCAGCGCCCAGCCAGGACGAGAGCAGAGGTGTCAGCGATGGACGTGTTCTGGGACTGGCCATGCCAGGAAATGGCACTGAGGGACAGAGGGATGAGCAGTAGGCCTCGGAGATACTGGGGGCACTGCTCTGAGAGACTAGAGAGTTCTGGGCCTTTTGTCCCCCTCCTCTGTATCAAGGAGCTGGTCTCCGACATGGTCAGCTGGCTTGAGGGAGCCCTGCCCAGCGTGTGCAACGGGCGGAGACCCCAGGCAGCTGCTCCACCCCTGACAGGACTGGGAGCTGGGGCTGTGTGAGGAGCCCCCGGGCCGAGGGGAGTAGCAGGGTCGAGAGGGGAACACCCAGGCGGAGAGGGCAGTGCCTGGGCCAGGCAGGTGTGCTCTGCAGCTCAGCCCCCAGGAGGCTGAAGCACGTTGGCCCCTGCCACACACCTCTAGCTCTAGGTGACCCCTAGAGCACCCCAGGAGGGCGCTTGGGAGACTCTGGCGGGGCACCCAGGATTGGTACTTGGAGCATTGCTGGGATGCACATCTCAGGGTGCTCTGGGACCAGCATGCGGGGTCACCCTGACCTCTCCCAGTGTGCCTCTGACCCTTGGTGCCAGCACTCTCCCAGGTGAAGAGACTATGTGGGCTGCAGCTGGGGTGGCAGTGTGTCGACTACAGCGCCCCCCCCCCCGCCTCTGCTGGCCCTGCGTGGAGCCTGCTCCTTCTTTACAGGATCGTCCCAGGGAAGAATGTGGGCCAGTAACACCTTTTTAAATCATTATTTTAATAATGCTGCTGAGGTTTTTTGTTTGTTTGTTTGCTTTTTAGGAGCTCTGGTGGTGTAGTGCCTATGGCAGTTGGCTGCTAACAAGAAGGCTGGGGGTTCAAACCCACCAGCCGCTTCTTGGAGGGAACACTGGGGTTTTGGTGGAAGTTAACCCTGCACGTCAAGCCAGGTTCCCATTTGGCAGTTCCCGCACTAGTGGTTCGGTGAAGTCTGTTGCATTTATCCCATGGCTCACAGTTCTCTTTAATTGCATCTTGTTTGTTCCATTTCCAGTGTTCTAGTTTGCCTGCTTTCTTCATGTACGATGTCCTTGATGTCTTTGTACAACTCATCTGGTCTTCGGTCACTGGTGTTTAGTGCGTCAAATCTGTTCTTCATGTGGGCTCTAAGTTCAGTTGGAATATAACCAAGGTCATATTTTGGCTCTCAGGGACTTGTTTTAATTTTCTTCAGCTTCACCTTGAACTTGCATGTGAGTAATTGATGGTCTGTTGCACAATCAGCTTCTGGCCCTGTTCTGACTGATGATGTTGAGGTTCTCCATTGCCTCTTTCCACAGATGTAGGTGATCTGACTACTGTGTATTCTGTCTGGTCAGGTCAGTGTGTGTACTCGTCATTTATGTTGTTGACAAAGGTATTTGCAACAAGTAAGTCATTGTGTTGTTTTTGTTGTTATGTGCCATCGAGTCGGACCCGACTCATAGCCACCCCTCCTTGAGTTTCCGAGGCTTAAAGAATTTTATCATGCGATCTCCGGCATCATTTGTATCACCAAGGCCCTATTTTCCAACTATGGATGCTTCTTTGTTTCTAAGTTTCACAATCCAATAACCAGTAATTATCAATGCATCCTGATTGCATGTTTGGTCAATGTTAGACTACAGTAGTTGGTAAAAATCTTCAATGTCTTCATCTTTGGCTTTAGTTATTGGTGGGTAAATTTGAATTGTAGTAGTATTAATTGCTCAGAAGGAAGATGAGACAATCTACTTCCGTAGTGATACTGCCTTAGAAACCCAAGGAGGGGTCGCTATGAGTCGGGTCTGACTCGACGGCACGTAACAACAACAACAACAGTATTAATTGGTCTTCCTTGAAGGCATATGGCTGTTTTCCTATCACTGACAGCACTGTGCTTCGGGACAGATCTCAGAATGTTGCTTCTGACATTGACTGCAACACCATTCTTCTTCAGTTTTT
The DNA here is from genome assembly GCF_000298275.1 of Orycteropus afer afer. Classification (NCBI taxonomy): domain Eukaryota; kingdom Metazoa; phylum Chordata; class Mammalia; order Tubulidentata; family Orycteropodidae; genus Orycteropus; species Orycteropus afer. The sequence goes on along the minus strand of NW_006922078.1, from coordinate 1,368,965 downwards.
TATGCCTGGCATAGTCAGTCATAGGATTGTCAGATTCAAAATGGCCAATAATGGTCCATTTCAGTTCACTAATGCCTAGGATATCGGTCTCTATGAATTCCATTTCTTATAGCAGAAGTCATTAAAAAGACAGGAAAGGAAGAAAAGACCAAAATGGATGTCAGAAGAGACTCTCAAACTTGCTCTGAAACAGAGAGCAGCTAAAGCAAATGGAAGAAATGACAAGATAAAAGAGCTGAACAGAAGAATTCAAAGGGCAGCTCACGAAGACAAAGTAAAATAGGATAATGAAATGTGCAGAGACCAGAGTTAGAAAAGCCAAAGGGAAGAACACGCTCAGCATTGCTTAAGCAGAAAGAACTGAAGAAACTCAAGCCTTGAGTTACAATACTGAAGGATTCTATGGGCAAAATATTGAACGATACAGGAAGCATTAAAAGAAGATGGAAGGGCTACACAGTCTCTGCACAGAAAAAGAATTGGTCAATGTCAGCCACTTCAGGAAGTAGCATGTGATCAAGAAGAACCGGTGGCACCGAAGGAAGAAGTCCAGGCTGCACTGTGGGAGGTGGCCGAAAACAAGGCTTCAGGAACTGATGGAGTACGCACTGAGATGTGTCAGCAAATGGATGCAACACTGGAGGTGCTTACTCGTTGATGCCGAGAAATTTGATAGATAATTATGTGGCCAGCCGACTGGAAGAGATCCATATTTGTGCCCATACCAAAGAAAGGTGATCTGAGAGAATATGGCATTTATCAAACAATGTCGTTAATATTGCATGCAAGTAAAATTTTCCTGAAGATAAATAAAAAACATTTACAGCGATATATTGACAGGGAACTTCCAGAAGTTGAAGTTGTATTCAGAAGAATATATGGAACAAGGGATATCATTGCTGATGTCAGATGGATCCTTGAGAACACAGAATATCAGAGAGATGTTTATCTGTGTTTCATTGATTATGCAAAGGCATTTGACTGCATGGATCATAAATTATGGATAACATTGAGAAGAATGGGAATTCCAGAACACTTAATTGTGCTTATGGGGAACCTGTACACAGACCAGGAGGCTGTTATTCAAACAGAACAAGGGGACACTGTATGGTTTAAAATCAAGAAGATAGTGTGTCAGGGTTGTATCCTGTCACTATACTTATTCAATCTGTATGCTGAAAACTAATCCAAGAAACTGGACTATATGAAGAAGAACATGGCTGCAGGATTGGAGGAAGACTCATTAACAACCTGGGATTTGTAGATGATACAATCTTGTGTGCTGAACGTGAAGAAGACTTGAAGCACTTACTGATGAAAATCAAAGAATACAGCCTTCAGTATAGATCACGCCTCTGTCTCGGTTCTGTGTTGTTGCTGTAACAGAAATACAATAAGTAGGTGAATTTAACAAACAGGAATTTATTCTCTTACAGCTTAGGAGGCTAGAAGTCTGAATTCAGAGTGCTGGCTGGGGGGCTGGGTGAAGGCCCCTCAACCTTGGGCTTCTGCTTTGCCTCTTGGTCCAGGCCCACTGAAGCTGGGAGGCATCTCCTAACTCAGAGCAGCTGCTGGCTGGTAAGACTGATGAACCCAAGGTCAGCAGGGAAAATGGTACAGTCCCAAGATCAACAGGCAACATGGCAGGCCTCTGATGCAAGTCGAGGAACAATCCCAAAATTGGCAGTAGTCCAGTGGTTCAGGTCCATGGACTGGAGGTGAAGATTTGGCCAAACGCAGGATCCAGATGTACCAACAAGCTAGAGACCTTTCTCAAAGCTTCTCTATATCTACTGGAAGCAGGCCACTCCCAAAAGGCATCTAATTAGCTGCTCATAGCTGATGCCACCATGGAGTTGATTCTAATCTCATCATGGAGAGTAACTACATCCAGCTGCCTGACAACTCAAAACCATGGCCCAGTCAAACTGACACAAATCTGTAACTATCACAGCCTCAACATAAAGAAAACAAAAATCCTCACAACTGGACAAATCAGCAACATCAAGATAAATGGAGAAGAGATTGAAGTTGTCACAGATTTCATTTTACTTGGATCCATAATCAATACCCATGGAAGCAGCAGTCAAGAAATCTGATGTCTTACTGCACTGGGAACATCTGCTGCTAAAGACCTCTTTAGAGTCTTAAGGAGCAAAGATACCCCTTTGAAGACTAGGATTCACCTAACCCCAACCCATGCTGTTTTCACTTGTCTCATATGCATGTGAAAGCTGGGCAGTGAATAAGGAAGACCCAAGAAGAGCTGATGTCTTTGAGTTGTGGTATTGGTGAGGAATACTGAAAACACCATGGACTACCAGAAGAATAAACCAATCTGTCCTGGAAGAAGTGCAGCTGGAATGCTCCTTGGAAGTGAGAATGGCCAGACTTCATTTCACCTACTGTGGTCATGTTGTCCAAAGGGACCGTTCCCTGGAGATAAAGTGGAGGGTCAGAGAAAAAGAGGAAGAACCTCAGTGAGATGGATTGGCACAGTGACTGCCACAGTGGGCTCAAGCATAGCCAGGCTTGTGAGGATGGTGCAGTACTGGGTAGTATTTTGTTGTGTTACACTTAGGGTCACTTGATGACATCTAAGGACAACAACAACATCATTAAAATGATGGCAAGGAAAATTTTCCTGAATATAATTAAAAAAAAAACAAAAAACAGTTGCAGCAGTACGTAGACAAGGAACAGACTGAGGTTCAAGCCAGATCAGAAGAGGATGTGGAACAAGAGATACCACTGCTGATGTCCGACTGTTCTTGGCTTAAAGCACAGAATACCAGAAAGATGTTTACTTGTGTTTTATTGACTGCACAAAGACATTTGACTGTGTGGATCAAACAAATTATGGATAACATTAAAAGAATGGGAATTCTAGAACACTTAATTGTACTCATGAGGAACCTGTACATAGACCAAGAGGCAGTTGTTTGAACAGAACTTGGGGGAATTGCAGGGTTTAAAATCAGGAAAGATGTGCATCAGGGCTGTATCCTTTCACTATACTTATTCAATCCATATGCTGGGCAAATAATCTGAGCAAATGGACGCTGTGAAGAAGAACATGGCATCAGGATTGGAGAAAGATTCATTAACCACCTGTGATATGCAGACGACACAGCCTTGCTTGCTGAAAGTGAAGAAGACTTGAAGCACTTACTGATGGAGATCGAAGACTACAGCCTCAACAGAAAGAAAAAAAAATATCCTCACAACTGGACCAATAACATTATGATGAGTGGAGAAAAGTTTTAACTGGCAAAGATTTTATTTTACTTGGATCCACAGTCAATGCCCCTGGGAAGAAGCAGTCAAGAAATCAAAGGACATACAGCAGTTGGCAAACTGCTGCAAAAGACCTCTTTAAAATATTTAAGAGCAAAGATGTCACTTTGAAGACTACCAAAAAAAAAAAAAAAAAAAAAACCTCCCATCCAGTTGGTCCTGACTTCTAGCAACCCTTCCTTCAGTTCTGAGGCGGTATCTCTAAGGAAGTAGATTGCCAAGTCTTTCTTTTGAGGAGTGGCTGGTGGGTTTGAACCGCCAGCCTTCTGGTTAGCAATCAAATGCTTTAGGCACCACTTGACCAAAACCATTCTTTTCAGTAGCCCCATATGCTTGTGAAAACTGAAAAATGAATAAGGAAGATTGCAGAACAATTAATGCCTTAAATTAGGGAGCGGGTGAAGAATCCTGAAAATACCATGGACTGCTGCTGGAAGGAAGAACAGACTCGTCTTGGAAGAAGTACAGCCGGAATGCTCCTTAGCAGTGAGAATGGCCAGGCTTCCTCTCTCACATTTGGGCATGTTGTTGGAAGTACCTGTCCGTGGAGAAGGATATTGAGCTTGGTAAGGTGGCAGGTCAGCAGAAAAGGGAAGGGCCTTGAGGAGATGGACTGGCACAGTGGCTGCGGCGACAGGCTCCACCGTAGTGAAGGTTGTGAGGATGGCTCAGGACCGGGCAGGCTTTCGTTCTGTTGTTCCTGGGTCACTCTGAGTAGAGACTGACTGGAAGGCACCTGACGCCAGCAACCACTGTTCCCCTTGCCTTCTCTCCTCATCTTTTCTTTCAAGTAATTGCTGACCTTTTGGTCTCCTATGAGTGGTTTTTTAATAGATCAGTGATCTTACTGGTAATATCCTTTATTTTGTGTGCTATTCTACTATTTCGCTAAAGGTGATCTCGGGATAAGCTCAGTTCTAGGTTTAAAGAGTTCTAGGTTTAAAGGGGTGATAGGCTCAGGTCATGCTCTCTGTCTACTGTTTCAGTCTATCTTCCTTTTATTGGTTTATTTATAAGAATTTGAGGTCTGCTTCACATTTTTCTCCTACTCTATACAGGACCGACTGTTGTGACCCTGGTCGGAATGCTATGTGGTGGTAACCGGGCACCATCTAGTTCTTCTGGTCTCAGGGTAGATGAGGCTGTGGCTATGTAAACTTGTTCCTTCTCTGTGGTTTTGGTGACCTTCTTACAGTTTGCTCCTGGTGAGTGGAGACCTATAGTTGTGTCTTAGATGGCTGCTCAATCTCTGAAGACCCCAGACACTACTCATTTCATGAGGATGCAGATCACGCCTTTTGTCAACTGTGTTATGCCAGTTGGTTGAGTTCTCCTGTGAGACTATGGTCCTAAGCCTTCAAACTCAGAAAGCCCATCATGGGAGATACTTGGTTATGTCTGAGGAGTATCTGCACTTGTGTGGTCAGTGGTATATGCCTGCACCACCATATTTGTAATGACAGGTACCTATAGACACTTCATCTGTTTCCGCCTCTGTACAAACCTGTGCATACATGTATAACTATTGTCCTAAAAAGACAAAAAACAAACCCACTGCTGGTAAGTTGATCCCGACTCATAGTGACCCCCATTGGGTTTCTGAGGCAGTAAATCTTTTTTTTTTTTTTTTTTTTATTAGGATTTGGGTGAAGATTTACAGAGTAAATTCACTTTTCATACAGCAGTTCACATATACTTTGTCTCATGTCATTGACCAAAATTTACAATGCAGCAGATCCCCTCCCACTTCCTCCCCATAGTTACCTCCTCCCAGTGTCCATCCCTTCATACTCTTCGAGAGGCCCATATTCTGCCAACCCTGTATATGATCTTGGATACACTCCCCATTTAGACATACATAATTGTTTAGCTTGTTCACCCATCTATCCGTCCCTATACCCATATTTGCTTTCATTAACAACTCAGTATTGTATTTACAAAGGGGTTCATATTTGTTGTTTGTACTGCCCATGTAACTCTCTCTGTCTTTCTCATCCTCAATGCTGCCATATTGGTCACTCACATTTGGTACCTTGCCCTTCTCTTCACCCAAATCAATATTTATCTCTATCTATCTAACAGCATTCCCTCCCCTTCCCTCCCACCCCTGGTAACCAACAAAGAAAATGTCCTCCAATATATAAACATTTCCTTAACTTTTACAATAACGGACTAATACAATATTTGTCCTTTTGTGACTGACTTATTTCGCTCAGCATAATGTCCTCCAAGTTCATCCACGTTATGCGGTGTTCTGCAGATTCTACATTATTCTTTAGCGTTGCATAGTATTCCATTGTGTGAATGTACCAAAGTTTGGTTATCCATTCCTCAGTTGTTGGACATCTAGGTTGTTTCCAAGTTTTGGCTATTGTAAATAGTGCTGCGATGAACATCGGCGTGCATATATCTGTTCTTGTTATGGCTCTCACTTCTTTAGGGTATATACCTAGTAATGGGATGGCTGGGTCAAATGGTATTTGTATTTCCAACTTTTGAAGGAATCGTGAGGCAGTAAATCTTTACGGAAGTAGATTGCCCAGTCTTACTTCCTCTGAGTGGCTGGTGGGTTTGAACCACCAGCCTTCTCCTGAGCAGTCAGATGCCTTAGGCCCTGGGCCACCAGAGCGCCCCTATTGGCCTGTACCCACTCCTGTGTGCTCAGACACCCATTTTTACTTTGCTTGTGCTGTGTTCATTCCATCCACATTTGGTGCCACATTTCTGTCACTAAAAATAGCAAGTCTCTTCGGTATGAAGTGTCCTTTCCCCTCCCCCGTCCTCTCCCTGGTAACCACCAATGAACACTGGTCTGTAGCTATTCTTGTCTCTTGTACAAGAGGGATCCCACAACATGTGTCCTTAGATGCTTGGCCGCTTTCACGGAGCTTACGCCCTCCAGGCGCACCCATGTTCCGTGTTTTCTGGATTCGTCACCCACCTGTTTTTCTTATCTTTCAGTTCTACTGAACATGAAGATTTTCAATTGTGTTAACTCTTCCCAGCCAGCACCCATCTGTCAAAACCAGTCACCCTCCCCAAGGCAAGAGATGGGGCCCAGGTCACCGTGTGTGATAACATTTGTGGACCTTGAAGAGAACACACTCCGGGAAGGGTCATAAACATAATTGTGGCCCTGAAGCCGGCTGGCTGGAGGGATGTGACCTTTTCCAGACGCTTTCAGGAAGAAATGTCATCGGGAAGGGTGGGCAGGTGTGTGTGGGGGTGCTCATGTCCCAAGCGGCCTCCTGCACTGGCCACAGCCTGCCTGCAGGGGATCCTGAGAGCAACGTCTCCATGACTGATCAGGGAGCCACTGTGGGGCCTTCGTTCCCATCCACGTCAGCGGCAGTGGGCTTTGGGTGGGTGTTTGTTGCTGGAAATGGGGATGCCTGGAAAGAGCCGGCATGGTGCCCACCTCTCTCCCTTGCCACTGCCCTGCACGGCTGGGTTCTCCCTTCCTGGCGGCTCTGGCCCTGTCCCTCACAGCCACTGGCCTGCTTTGCTGTGTGGTCTGAGTGCTGCGGGTGGACCAGGACCTTGCAGGACCCTGTGTTGAGAGCCAGGCTGGGGGAGCCAGGTGTGCGCTCAGGCTGAGAGCAAGCCCTGAGTGCACTCTCTACCTCTGCCTGTCCCCAAACAGCCTAAGGCTGGGGGAGCTCCCACAGAGCAGCAGCACGCCCTACACGGGGTCCCCTGCCTTCATCTCTAAAGTCCCCCTTATCTTCTTCATCCATGGGGTTCCCCTGCCCTCTCCCACGGGGTCCCCCTTCTTCTTCTGTGGGAGCAGCAGCCTGACAGCCCCCACCGTGCCCTTGACCAGGAGAGTTCTCAAGCCCTGGCCTAGACCTTCCAAAAACTTGTCCCCAGGCTATTAGGTTCTGAGTGATTCTTCAAGTTCTTGTTGTCATTGTCAGCTGCTGTCCACGCAACTCACTGTGTACAGAGTAGAAATACGCCATAGGGCTTTCACGGCAGCACCTCCGGAACCTGAGCGCCAGGCTGCCTTCCAGGTGCCCCTGGTGGGTTCGAACCGCCAACCTTTTTGGCTACTGTTGTGTTGTTGTTGTTATGTGCCGTCAAGTTGGCCCCGACTCATAGCGACCCCTCCTTGGGTTTCCGAGGCAGTATCACTGTGGAAGTAGATTGCCCCACCTTCCTTCCGAGGTAGTGATTGCAAATGGAGGCTGCCGCTGGGGCACCTGGACCTAAGGAAATGGCCCCCTGGATTTCTGGAATGCACCATCCTGTCTCTCTCCATTGTTCTTTGCTGCAACCCATTGTCCTAACCATCACTGCCACTGCTCTTTTGCTGAAAACTTAGGCCCTCTGGGTCTCAGCCTGCTTTGAGGCCATCTTCTGGTTGCATCTGCCTTCCTGGCTACAGCCTTGTTGGAGGCTGTCCCTGTCTGCCCTGGAAGCATTTGTTACAGTCACCACACTCGATGTTCCTACACTGGCCTGCTTCCTTGACCAGAAAGGGAGTCCCAGCGGACAGCAGCCCTGTGTGTTGCACAGGTGCCTGGGTCCTTGATGCCCCACTGAGAGCCCAGTATATAGGCACTAAGTGGATGCTTCTGGAGGGTGGGGGCTGACTCAACCCAACCACCACCTCACAGTCTTGTGGAGCACAGTTGGCTGTCATGGAGGGGCGTGTATTCATGCCAGAGAGGGTGGAGGGTTCTGAGGCTGAGTCTCCTCTCTGGGGACAGCACTATCACCCAGAGAGCACGCCAGGCCCAGGGCCAGCCACAGCAGGGGAGATGCATTGTGTGCAGGGGAGTTGCAGGAGGCAGGGAGGGTGGCTGTAGGCACCACGGAACCCATGGGAGGTGGGGGAGAGAATCACTGAGGTCCTCGTGAGCCCCAAAGATGTTGGTCAGGAGCACCATCCTATGATGATTCCCGATAAGAGGCACTTCATTCAGCTTTGTCAATAGAATGCTACCCAGCGTCTGGCCGGGCACAGCCACTGGGCCCGTGTCTGCTGGGTGAGTGAGTGAGTGAGTGCTCTGTGTTGAACATGGGCTGGTTCTGCCCCTGTGGGGGAGTGGGGCTCCAGGGTCTGTAGGCCTAGGGCTGGTCTCACACCAGGGAGCCATCCCTGGGGCTCTCAGAGGACACTGGGCCCAGCCCTGCTCCGCAGCAGACCCCAGGTGGGCTGCCTGGAGGAGGTGATGGTGCTGCACTCAGCAGGCAGAGGGGCCACAATGAGGTAGCTTCCCAGCCAGCCAAGGAAGGAGGGACGTGCTCCTGCCATGTGGCTTGTGGCTTCCCTCACGCCTCCATCCATCCCCTCATCTGTGGGCTCAGCACTTTTATCAAAGGTTGTCTCTGGTCGTTTTGTCTCAGGTCATGAGGGATGGAACCAGGTGAGCCATGAGAGTCCTTCAGTCATTCAACAAGCCTGTGGTCGGCTTTGATTCCTGTCTGTGGAGGTGTGCGTGTTGCTGTGATGCTAGCCAGGCTTCAGAAGAGCTTGCAGAGTGAGACAGACTAGGGAGAAAGGCTGGGCAATGTGCTTCCCCAAATCAGCCACTGACAATCAGAGCCCAGAGTCCAGTCACAACCAACATGCGGATGGCTCAGGATTGAGCTGCATTTGTCCTGCTGTGCGTGGGATCACCAGGGGTCAGAGGCTAACTTGACAGCAGCTGACAGCAACTGCAGCCATGCCAGGCACTGGGTGGCACGTGAAAATCTGGGGTGACTCATCGGACACTCCCTGCTGTGAGAATTTCCAGAGGAGCGAAGGGCCACTCCTCAGTGAACACTTTACACGATCTGATGGGATGAGACACCGATCTGGGAAGGAGTGGAGTAGGACACTAGTACAGAGCAGGGGGTGTTGTAGAAGGAGAGGAGGAAGCCAGCCTCGCAGCTTCTTGCCCTAACTCCTCTGGTCATGAGCAGCAGCCAGGTGCATGCGTGGTGTCACCTTCGTCAAATGTGACAGAAGACCCTGGTTCCAGGCTGGTTGCTCCTGGAAACAAGTGGCTGAGGTTGCTTCCGAGACCCCCTCCACCTTGGGTGGAGAGTTGATGCGTTGATCCAGCCAGGCTGTTACTACCAACTGCCTTGACTCCGTTCAGCCAAGACTTAAAATAGCCAGTTGGCCAGACTCAGTCTTTTTCTTGTTTTAAAAGTGCTTGTTTCTTCTAGACTCTGGCCAAGTCTGCTTTAATCCACCAAAAGAAGAGCTAAGTTTGATAAATAAAAGAAGATTAAAAATGGTAGAGAAAAAATGTGTTTCTCCCCCCACCCAGCTCCCACGAGAGCTCTGCCAAAACTGGAGAGTAGACACAAAAATAGACGAAATCCCAGCATCTCATGGGCTCTCTGCCTTCACCCGGAGGTGGAGGGGTGCTCCGCAAGCCAGAGCCCTCTGTGGATGGATCAGAGCATCCCTGCCCCTCGCCACTCAGTCTCACATCACCCCTGAGATGTTCCCAGTGATGGGGTGTTGGCCCCCAGAGGTCCCCCCCATAACACAGCTGTCTGCCAGCCTTCCCTTGGTGCTTCTCTTTGCTTTTCTGCTGTCGGGAGAAAATGAGGAGGGGGTGCCTTGTGATGTCCCAAAACTCTGAGATGTGAACAGTGAGCCTGGAGCCCTTGTGCTTACGGAGGGCAGAGCAGCAGACAAGACTCAGCACCAGGTGGCTGCTTGACCGGTGTTTCTGTGATGCAGTAATGATGGTCACAGTCCTGATGAGAGTCACAGTCACAGTAATTGTCACTCCAGAAAAATAATAGTGGTAGTCATGGTCCTAACAGTCCAGTCATAGTATTAGTATTAATAATTGTCACAGTCACAGTAATTACCACAGTCAGAAAACTAATAGTCACAGCCATCATCAGTAACTGTTGTGGTCACATTGAGGATCGTAACAGTCATTGTATTAGTAGTAAGAGTCAGGCATAATATTAGTAATTGTCACAGCTGTGCTAAAACAGTAGTACCAGTCACAGTTATAGGAGTGCCAGCCATAGTGCTAGCGTTGTCTTTGTCATAGTAGCAACAACAGGAATAGTCATAGTAACAGTCATCGTATTAGTAATTGCCATAGTCAGAGTAATAGTGCCAGTCCTTGTGTTAGTAATTGTCACATCCTTGTAATAATGTGACAGTTACAGCTATAGTGATTGTCATGTTGGTGTAAAGTGCCATGACACAGTTCTCACTCACAGTGACTCTGTGTACAAGAGAAGGAAACACTGCCTGGTCCTAGCAACGGGCATAGGACAATCATGGGAACTGTTGGAGTATCAGGAAGTGTCATATTCTTAGTTGTAGTCACAGCACTAGTAATAAGAGTAGCCATTGCCGTCGTAGTAATCATTACAGTCCCAATGATAGTAACAGTAGGAGTCATGTGGTCCTTGTTCATTGCCGGCCCTTGATGTGGACTCACGATAACCTCACGTGATGGAGAGCTGCCCCAGAGGGTTTTCAAGGCCATGACCTTTTGGAAGCCGATGGCCAGGCCTGCCTTCTGAGGCGCCTCTGATTGGATTTGAACAGCCAGCTTTTCATTCAGTAGTTGTTGGCACCACCCGGGGATTCCTGCAGCAGTTGTAGTAATAACAACAGTGGTGGTTAGAGGTGTGGTCGTTAGGTGCCGTCGGGTTGGTTCTGACACATAGAGACTGTGTTGTCTTAGGCTGCGTTCTCTAGAGGACCAAAATTTGTGAAGCCTACATGTGTGTATATATACATACAGAGAGAAAAAGAGAGATTAATTTATCTCCAGGAAATGGCTCATGCAGATGTGATGGCTAGCAAGTCCCAAGTTCATGGGTCAGACATCAAGCAGGAGGCTTCTCCTAACTCAGGAAGCTGAAGGGGCTGATGAACCCAAGATTGGCAGGCGGTACAATAGGCTGCTGGCTTCAGCAGATGAGAAATCCAAGGTCAGCAGGAAGAGTGATAGATCGTTGGCTCCCAGACTATGCAGGCCATTGTCCCAAGTTTGGAGGCAACATGGCAGGTCACTGGTGCAAATTCAAGAACTGGAGCTCAGATGCAGATGAGCCAGATGTAGGATGCAGACTGAGCAGAAAGCCAGGCAGCTTTGCCAGGACGTCCATGTATGTCGGAAGTAGGCTGTACCCCTGAGGAAATTCCCTTACAACTGCTTGGCACTCCCAGCAGGTCTCATCATGGAGGTGATTCCAATTGTATCAGATCTCATCATGGGGAGTGACTACATCGTAGCTGCTAAACCAGAGAAACATGGCCCAGCCCAGCTGGCACAGAGCCTTAACCATCACACCTGTGTACAACAGAAGGTGACGCAGCGCGGTTGTGCGCTGTCCTCACAATCCTCTGAGCCTGTTGTTTGTAGCTACTGTGCCAGTCCAGCCTGTGGAGGGGCTTACTAACAGGGCAGTAACAGTCCCTTAGTTTCTTACTGCTCCTGTAACAGAATTACCATAAGGGGTGGTTTTTGAGTACAGAAAGATATTCTCCCACAGCTCTGGAGCCTGAGTTTGAGTTCCGGGCACTGGCTCTAGTGGAGGGCTTTCTCTTGCTCCCTCTCTCCTTCTCTCTCTCTCTGCCCTCAACTCCTGGAGCCCCAGTCCTTGGTCCCTGATCTGCACGAGGCATCAGGCTTCCCCAGTTCGTGCTTGCCTGTCTCTGTCTCGTCCCCTAATAACTCAGTGGTGAGGGGATGCAGCCCCCCACCCGGCACTGACAGGGGGCCTCCCAGGTGGGATCACAAACTTAACTGTAGGGGTGACAAGCCCACACATATTTGGGGGGGCACAATTCAATCCCTGGTAAGTAGTAACAGTCCTGGTACTGGCAGTGGCATTTAGGTAATTTGTGGATGTGCTAGCCTTTGCTCACAAACTTACAGATGAGACCTCATGTCACTTCCATAGCCTCCCTCAGCCCAGTGGTTCTGAGTGTGGTCCCTGGGCCAGTAGGTAGGCATCTTGGGGAAACTCGTCAGAAATGCAAATCATTGGCTGCACCCCAGAGCTGCTGCGCTGGGATTCTGGGGGAAGGGTCCCCCAGGGGTTCTGATGCTGAAGCCTGCACACGCAGCCCATCTACAGCAGACTGTGCATCCCTTGGTGCTGTTTGCCACATTGATGACAACAAACGTACCCACAAGGCCACACTTGCTTCTGAGAGAGCTGGACCCCACTGCCAGACAGTCGCTTCTAGAAAAGCATTGCTTACGCTCTTGTCCTGCCCTCTCCCACCTCCTGGTGCTGAAGGGGAAGTGGGAGGGGTGGCCTGAAGTCCACACACTGGTGGATGTGGCCCGTGCCTGGGCAGGTCCAGCTTCGAGGCTGAGGAGCCACCAAGAGCGGCCTCAGGGATGCAGCCCTGACCGTGAGGACTTTCCGCGGCCGAACTGGAGATGGCAGGCGGGCCTCTCGGGGCTGCAGGGACGCCTTCCCAACACGTGAAGCACATCCAGATCACTGCAGACTCGACTCGCTGGCAGCAGCGACGAGGGAGACGTCGGGACTTAGGCAAAAATGCCCCGACACGGCTGGGTGTGCCGTGCCCTGCCTGCTCCTGGAAGCTCCCCGGTGCTCCCAGGCCTCTGGCCTGCCCCCTGCCCACTCCGGATGCTGAGGCTGAGTGCAGCTCTGCGTTCTGGCCGGTGGGGCACAGCTCCTCACCCGTGCACGTGGTTTCAGCTGGAGCACCTGCCTCAGCCGGGTGCTGTGTGCCACAGCCGGAGGCGGGGGCCTCGGTGCGCCACCCACTCCCTTCTCACTGCCATCTCTGGTCACCTGGGCTGGTTTCACCGTGTCTCTGGGTCTGTGGTCCAACTGGGCTCCAGCCTCAGCTCCAGTGCGTTTGCAGGAGTTTGCCTGACCTGGGTTCCAGGCTGCAGGCTGGGTTCACGTCTGCCCCAGGTGTGAGGAACAAGAGGCCAGGCCCCCGCCTCTAGCAGGTAGCAAGTTTCTGCTCACCTTGTGTCCCCTGCATGCCCTCTCACGTCTTAGTGGGCAAAGCAAGTCCCATAGCCAACCTGTGCATTAAGGAGGAGAGGATGTGCCCGGGCCTGGGCTCCACAGTCACCTAACGACCCCGGCATGTTTTCTCCTTGCTCCCATCATCTAGGTCCCCACAGGGCCTCACATACAGCAGGTGCTTAATATGTGCTTGACTGAGCCTGCAGCAGGGACCACCATTTGCACAGAATTCACTGTTGCCCAGGGAATGAGGAGGTCCCCTGCCATCAGACCCACATGCCAAAGCGCCTCTTGGCCAAAGAGTAATTCTTCATCGGAGTCAACTCGACCTAAAGGAGCATTTTCAGATGCAAAACGTAAACTCGTCGGCATGGAATAGCTTTGTCAGTTTCGTCGTAAATTGTCTCCTAATGGAAATAGGAAGAATAAACACACATCAATCCTTTCTCGACCAGAGCGAGTCTGACTCGTTCAGTCAAACGTAGGATTCACTATCACCCCTCCACCTGCCTTCCCTCGACAGTCAGCAGAGATGAAGTGCCGGCCCGGCACGCGTACCTCTGTATCAACATGAACTGCCACGTGTCCCCCTTCTCACGGCAGCTGGCTGGTGCTGTGGGGTGGGAGGATTGCTGGTGGCGGGTCCATGCTGAGCTGAACTTTGTGGCAGCAAACGGTTCTGCTTGGGTCTGGAACGTGGCCCTCATTTGAACTGAAAGGCTGTTTGTCACATTCATGTCGTGGCATTAGGACAAGGATGCTGGGGTGATGTCAGGTGTGCTTCAGGGACCAAGGCAGCAGGGCTCAGGCTCCTTGTCACCTGGAACTGGTCCTGCTCCACCTGGGCCTGGAGCCTCCTCGTGACGCCAACCCAGACACGGACAAGGCGTCCCTGGGGCAGGTAGGTGGCGGCAGAGCCCAGGTCAGGGGCAGCTGAGCGTGGAGATGTGCACATGGGCTTCAGAGGAGGCCACATGGGCCTGGAGCCCAGCTCCAGCACCAAGTGACCATGTGGCCTTGGGCAAGGGACAGAACCGAGGCCCCACTGTACATACCTAGGACAACAACATCGCCCCTTCCAGGGAAACTCCAGACTGCAGCATGAATCCGTTGGAGTCAATTCCAAGTCATGATGACCCCATAGCACAGAGTGGAACTGCTGCACAGGGCTGCTCTGGCTTTATTGGAGCCGATGGCCAGGCATTTCTCCTGCAGAGCCGCGGGGGGTTTGAACCGCCAGCCTTCTGGTTAGCTGTCAAATGCCTTATCCTAGGGTCCAAATTGATAATAAATGCTACCAAGGATTCTCTGTGGTCTGGGATGGGAGGAAGTCCATGGGGTTTTGACACCATGAATTAACCACGCTGGGTGACAGCAGCCTTGGTGATGCCACTGCCTGGGGTGTGGCCTGAGGACAGCCAGCTCACTAGGGCTCTGAGCACAGGCAGGGGACACCATCAGGAATACCTGCCAGCACCCTGATAGGTGACTTAAAGTTCAGTCTCAATACAGATCCATTGGGGTGCATCACAGTAGGTTCTTGAAGTTTGGGTGTTCACCCTGAATATAGACCCACTGGGGGTTTATATAGACCCACACCATAGAGGGTTCTCTGAAAGGTGTGCACTCAGTCTGAATACAGGCCCATCGGGGCGCACCATAGCGGGTTCTGTCTGAAGTCTAGGTGTTCATCCTAAATACAGGCCCATCGGGGCACACCATAGAGGGTTCTCTGAAGGGTGTGCAGTCAGTCTGAATACAGGCCCATCGGGGTGCACCATGGAGGGTTCTCGGAAGGGTGTGTGGTTATGTTGTTAGGTGCCGCCTGGTCAGCTCTGACTCAGTGACATGCACAGCACAGAACCGAACCCTGCCTGGTCGTGCACCATCCTCACAACAGTTGCTGTGTTGGAGCCCGTGGTTGCAGCCGCTGTGTCAGTCCAGCTTGTTGAGCCTGTTTCTCTTGCTGACCCTCTACTTCACCAACATGAGCATCTGTCTCAGTCTCTAGTGCTGCTAGAACAGAGATACCCACAAGGGATGGCTTTCCCAAACAGAAATTTCGTCTCTTATAGTTTCAGAGTGCAGGCTCTAGGGAAGACTTTCTCTGTGTTTCCTCGGAGAATCCCAGCATAGGAGCCCTGGGTCCAAAGGACACGTTCCGTTCCCAGCTCCTCTTTTTTGGTGGTAGTAGGTCCCCTCTCTCTGCTCCCTTCTGCCTCCTCCTATCTCTTGTGAGGTCAAAGGTGATACAGGCCACATGCCTGGGAACCTCCCCTTACACTGGGGATCAGGGGTTGGAACTGAGAGTGTTGCAACACACTCTTAATCTTAATCCTTTTATAACTGATTGACTTCTCATGTGAGAGCACATCATGGGGGATCATTACGTATCTGCCACATTACATCACTGCATAACTTTTGCACCACTGAAAATCATGGCCCAGCCAAGTTGACACAGATTGGGGGGGGGCACAATTCAATCCATGACACTGTCCTTCTCCAGACACTGGCCCCTTCTAATAACATGACCAAAGTATGTGAGATTAGTCTGGCCTTTCTCACTTCTAAGGAGCATTCCGACTGTACTTCTTCCAAGAAAGATCCATTCTTCTGGCGGTCCATGGCATGTTTAATCTTCTTCACCAACACCATAATTCAAGGCATGAATTTGTCTTTGGTCTTCCTTACTAATTGTCCAGCTTTTGCATGCATGAGGTGATTGAAAAGACCATGGCTTGTTAGGAGCACCTTAATGGTCAAAAGGACATCTTTGATCTTCAACACTTTAAAGAGATCTTTTCCAGCATGTTTCTCCAATGCAGTGGGTCTCTGTACACTTGCCTAGTTTAGACATGTCATTGATGAATATTTGCTCTTTTATACTCACTGATTGCATTCAGCATCATGTGTTCAGAGCTCAGCAGGCATCAGGACCTCATATGTCTTCAGAGCTGAGTGGTGCTCCAACGTACAGAGGGACCACGAGCTGAGTGGTGCTCCATTGTACGGGTGGCCCATGGAGCTGAGTGTTGCTCCACCATT
This sequence comes from Orycteropus afer afer, assembly GCF_000298275.1. NCBI lineage: Eukaryota > Metazoa > Chordata > Mammalia > Tubulidentata > Orycteropodidae > Orycteropus > Orycteropus afer. The sequence goes on along the minus strand of NW_006922078.1, from coordinate 1,352,681 downwards.
TTACAGTCTGACCAACAGTGTATAGAGCTTTACTCTTCTCTTCACACCCTTTGCAGAATTTGTGTTTTGTTTTGTTTTTTGGACTTTGGTATTATTACTGGGGTTAGATGATAACTCGTTGTTGTTTCGGTCTGCATCTCTCTAATGGGTAATGATCGTGAGCATTTTCTTCACATGTTTGTTAGCCACCTGAATGTCTTCTTTGGTAAAGTATCTGTTCATATCTTCTGCCCATTTTTAAGTTGGATTATTTGTATTTTTATTGTTAAGGTGTTTAAGTTTTCTGTAAATTAACCCATTGTCTAATATATTTTTGCCAAGAAATTTTTCCCAGACTATGGGTTTTCTTTTTCTTTCTTTCTTTTTTTTTTTTTTCCACAAAATCTTTTCCTGAATCAAGCCCACTAACTTTGCCCCTATTTTTTCTTTAATGGTCTTCATGGTTTTAGGTTTTATATCTAGGTCTTTAATCCAACTTGAGTTCATTTTTATATATGGGTTGAGATATAGATTCTGCTTTGTTTTCCTGCAAATGGATGTCTAATTTTGCTAGCACTGTTTATTAAAGCAACTATCTCTTGCATGGTGGGTGGATGTACTTCTGGGTTCTCAGTTCTGTCCATGGGTCTAGTGTCTGTTGTTGGACCAGGACCCGTTGTAACTACCATGGCTGTAGAATAGGCTTTGATCATGAGGATTGTGATAGTTAAGATTGTGTGTCAACTTGGCTGGACCACAATTCGAAGTGGTTTAAGCAGTTGTGAAGTAATCACCTCTGTGATGAGATGTTCTGTGAGCATCCTTCAGTTGAAAGGAAGTTTCCTTAGGGGTGTGGCCTGTATGTGATGTATGTGTGAATGTTTGGGGAACATTCCCTGGATTTTTGCTGGATCTGGGTCCTGCATCTACTTCACTATCATAGAGCTGAACCAGCAGCCTACCGTGTTGCCTGCTGATCTTGGAATTGTTTCCACCACAGCCTGTGAGATAGCAGTCTGCCATTTTACCTGCCAATCTTGGATTTGCCATTTGCTGAAGCCAGAAGCCTGCTATACTGCCTGTCAATCTTGGGCTCATCAGCCCTTGCAGCTGTGTGGATTGGGAGAGACTGCCAGCTTGACATTTGACCCTTGGACTTGGGACTTGCCAGCCTGTGCCAGTGTATGAGCCATTTCCCTGAGAGAAATATATATAGATATAGATATACACATACACATATAAATATATATATATATATATATATGAGCTTCACTGGTTTTACTTCTCTAGAGAACCCAGCCTAAGACAGGGAGTGTGAGGCCTTCCACTGTGTCATTTTTCTTTGGTAGTATTTTACTTATCTGGGGTCTCTTTCCTTTCCGTATAAAGTTGGTGATTAATTTTCCCATCTCTTTAAAAAAAGATGATGGAATCTAGATTAGGATTGCATTCTATCTGTAGATCACTTGAGGTATTGTTAACATTTTCACAATGTTGAGTCTTCTTATCCATGAGCATGGTATAGTTTCCATTCATGTGGATGTCTTTTGGTTGCTTGTAATAGAGTTTTGTAGTTTTCTTTGTATAGGTCTTTTATGTCTCTGATTAGATTTATTCCTAAGTATATAATCTTTTGGGTGATTATTGTAAGTGCCAATTCTTTCCTGGCTTCCCTTTCAGAGTTCTCTTCATTAGTGTAAAGGAATCTGACTGATTTTTGTATGCTGATCTTGTATCCTGCCACTTTGCCACTTTGCTGAAACTTTCAGTTAGTTCCAATAATTTTCTTACTGAGTCTTTGGGATTTTCTATGTATGAGATTGTATCATCTGCAAATACAGTTTTACTTCTTCCTTACCAATTTGGATGCCTTTTATTTCCTTTTCTTGCCTCATTGCCCTGGCTAGGACTTCAGGTACAATAGTGAATAAAACCTACTGCCTTCAAGTTGATTCTGACTCACAGCAACCCCCACTGAATTTTTGAGGCTGTGAAGCTTTACAGAAGTAGATTGCTCCATCTTCCTTCCACAGAGCAGCTGGTGGGTTTGAACTGCCAATGTTCTGGTCAACTGTCTTAGGCACTGCACCACCAGAGATCCTTACACTATTGAATAGTTGTGGTAATAGGGGGCTTCCTTTCCTGTATCTCATTCATAAAGATTGCTTTCATTCTCTTCCCATTGAGAATAATGTTGGTCATGGGTTTTGTATGTTGTTGTTATGTGCCGTTTAGTTGGATCTGACTCCTAGCAACCCCTCCTTGGGTTTCTGAGGCAGTATCACTATGAAAGTAGATTGCCCCACTTCCTTCCGAGGAGTAGCTGGTGGATTTTGTATATATGCACTTAATTGTGGTAAGAAATTTCCCTTCTTTTCCTATTTTGTTCAGCTTTTTTTTTTTCCCCCTTAAATCAGGAATTGGTATTGGATTAAGAATGAGTGTTTCATATTGTCCAAAGCATTTTCTGCATCAATTTATATGGTCATGTGGTTCTTTCCTTTGTTTTACTTAGGTGGTGAATTACCTTCATTGTTTTTTCTAATATTGAACCATCCCTGCATACCTCGTATGAATCCCACTTGGTCATGGTGTATTATTTTTATTTTTTAATATGTTGCTGCAGTCTTTTGGTTAGGATTTTGTTGAGAATTTTTGCATCTGTGTTCATGAGGGATATTGGTCTATAATTTTCTTTTTTAGCATTGTCTTTACCTGGCTTAGATGTCAGGTTATGCTCACTTCATAACATGAATTTGGAAGTATTCCCTCTTTTCCAATATTCTAGAATATTTTGAGGAGAATTGGTGTCAGCTCTTCTGTGAGTCTTTGGTAGAATTCACTAGTGAAGCCATCTGGCACAGGACTTTTTTGGTAGGGAGTTATTTTATTTTTTTAAACATGTTCAATTTCTTCTTTTTTTATGGGTCTGTTCAAATTGTCTTCCTCAGTCTGTGTTAGTTTAGGTAGGTGGTGTGTTTCTAGAAATCTGTCCATTTCTTGTAGGTTTTCAAATTTTGGGGATTACAGTTCTTAGTATCCTGATGTTGTTGTAGTTATGTGCCGTTGAGTCGGACCTGACTCATAGCGACCCCTCCTTGGGTTGCTGAGGCAGTATCACTATGAAAGTAGATTGCCCCATCTTCTTTCCGAGGAGTGGCTGGTGGGTTTGAACCGCCAGCCTTCTGGTTAGCAGTCAAGAGCTCTAGTAGCACAGTGCCTAAGACACTTGACTGCTAACCAGAAGGCTGGCGGTTCACACCCACCAACCACTCCTCGGAAGGAAGATGGGGCAATCTACTTCCTTAGTGATACAGCCTCGGAAACCCAAAGGGAGGTCACTATGAGTCAGGTCCGACTCGACGGCACATAACAACAACAACAGTATCCTGATATTATACTTTTTATTTTGATGGGTTTTGTTGTAACATCACCCATTTCATTTCTTATTTGTGTTATTTGCATATTCTTCTGTTTGTTAAATTTGCCAGTGGTTTGTCAATGTTATTAATCTTTTCAAAGAACCAGCTTCTAGTCTTGCTGATTTTTTCTATTATTTTTCTGTTTCATTTATATCTGCTCCAATTTTTATTATTTCTTTTCTTCTGGTGACTATATACATTTTTGCTGATCTTTTTCTAACTGTTGAAGATGTTGGGTTAAGGTGTTCATCTTTGTCTTCTTTTTTGATGTGTGCATTTATTGCTATGAATTGCCCTCTGAGCAGTGCTTTTGCTACTGTGTTTCAAAGATTTTGGTATGTTGTGTTTTCATTGTCATTTGATTCAAGGAACTTTTTAATTTCACTTTTTATTTCTTTTGTTATCCAGTAGCTTTTAAGCAAGGTGTTATTCAGTTTCCATTTGTTTGCTTTTTATCCCCTTAATCTTCCTATTGTTTCTAATTTTATAGCATTGTGACTGGAGAAGAAGCTTTGAAGTATTTTGTTGTTTTTAAATTTATTGAAGCTTGTTTTCTGGCCTAACATATGGTCTATTCCTATGTTCCATGCACAGTGGAAAAGAATATATGTTGTGCTGTTTGTTAGGTGAAATGTCTTGCATATATCTATAAGGTCAAGTTGATTGATTGTATTGTTAGTTCTTCTGTGTCTTTGTTGAATTTCTGTCTTGTTTTTCTCCCCTTCATTGAAAGTGGTGATTCAAAGTTTCATACCATTATTGTGGAGTTGTTTATCTTTTCAGTTATGTGAAAGTTTGATTTATGTATTTTGGGGCTCTTTGATTGGGTTGTAGATATTGTGGTTATGTCCTCTTGTTTGATTGATTCTTTAATCATTACATAGTGTCGTTCCTTGTCTCTTATAGTGATTTTTGTCTTAAAGTCTACTTTGTCAGAAATTAGTATTGCTACTCCTTCTGTTTTTTAATTGCCTTTTGTTTGATATATTTTTTTCCAACCTTTGATTTTTAGTTTATTTTTGTCTTTGTGTCTAAAGTGTATCTCTGGTATACAGAATATTGATGGGTCATGTTTTTTTATGTACTCAGCAATTCTCTGTCCTTTGATTGATGTATTTAAACCATTTACATTCAGCGTAATTATCAGGAAGTATGAATTTTGGTCTGTCATTTTGTTATTATTTTTTTTTTTTGGTGGTGTCACAGATTTCTTAGTTCCATATAAATTTCTATACTGTTCTCTTTTGTTTATGAATTTTCTTAATATTTTCTTGTTGACAAGAAATTGACTATAGGAAATATTGCTATTGTTTAAATATTTGCTAAATATTTGTGACTTTTTTATTTTGATGAGATTTGTTAATTTCTTTTTTTAAGGTTTATTGATTTTCTATGAGGTTACTCTTTGATTTATTATTTTCTTTCCAAGTTTAGAACAGTATGTTCCATTTCACAATTGTCTTGACGACTTCTCCATTTGGAAATTCTGTAACTACACTATTTATTCACTCTTTTTGCTTTGTAGTTGTCCTCATTTACAAATTGATGTCTCTGGTTCCCTATTTTCAGTCTTATAAGTTTAATTTACTTTAGCTACTTCTATATCTGGGTTTGTTTCTGGGTAATGTCATCATGTGTTTCAATCACAGGTTGTTATTTGCTTTTGTTGGTTCTCTGTCTGCAGGATTCCCTTTAGCATGTCTTATAAGATTTGTCTTGTTTTAACAAATTCCCTTATTAATTTCCCTTTATCTGGAAATATCCTGATATTGCCATCATATTTCAGGGACAGTTCTGTTGGTATATAATTAATGGTCTGACTATTTTTTTTTTTCAGCATTTTACATAAGTCTTCCCAGTACCTTCTCACCTGCATGGTTTCTGCCATGGAAACAGAGCTTAGTCTTACTGGTTACCCTTTTAGGTAACTTTTCATTTTCCCATGCTGCTTTCAGGATTCTTTCTTTGTCTTCAGTTTTGAAAGTTGATTATGATGTGTCTAGGTGATTTTCTTGTGGGATCTATCCTGTTTGGGGTTCATTGAACTTCTTGAATGCATATCTTCTTGTTTTTTCATCATACTGGGCATATTCTTTTCCAACAACTCTTTGACAATTTTCTCTGTGGTTTTATTTGTCACTTCCTGTTCTGCAATTCTGATCACACGTAAGTTATTCCTCTTGCTAGTGTTGTACATAAATATTAAGCTTTCTTCATTTTTTTTTCCACTGCCATTGAGTCAATTCTGACAGCAGCAAAGGAGTTTGAACCGCCGAACTTCTGGTTAGCAGCCAACTGCCTTGCCAACTATGCCACCAAAGCTTTGTTCCCCTTAATGAAGTAGTAGTGAGAAATTTGTGTTCAGTCTTGCTAAGTCTGCCTTCCATTGATTAGATTCTACTCCTGTGTCCTTTCAATGTGTTATCTATTTCTGGAATCTTAATATTGATCTTCTGTATTTTTCTTTGCTGTTTTTGTATGGTTTCTAATTTTTTTTGCATATTTTGTCCATTTGTTCTTGTATTGTTTTCCTGAATTTGTCTAGAATTTTGTCTGTATTTTCCTTAATTTTGTTAGCGTTTTTCTTGGTTTGTCTCTCAAACCATTGGAAGTGCCTCAGTGGAATTCTTTTGAATTCCTTATCAGGTTGCTCCCATGCCACTTCTTCCTCAGGGAGGATTTTTGCTCTGTATCCTGGTCCCTTGTTTTTACTGCTTTATCTTGCTTCTTCATGTGAAGTGGGATTGCCATTTGTTTCTGTGACATGGTGATAGTTTGTATTTCTGTTTAATTGATGATTATGTGTTGGTGTGATTCAGCCAAGATATATATATATATTTTAGGGGCAGGGCTGCTGTGGTCCTGTTTGCTAGTTTGGCAGTGCTTAGGTGCTCACCACTTGGTCCCTGGTGGGTGTGACAGAGGATGAGAGTGTACGCACAGATGTCTGTTTGCTGTTCATGTAGAGCAGCTGGGAGTGGGTTGTGTTTCTGTTTTTTAAAGGGGCAGTGGGGCAGAGGTGGCTGAGTGGCAGAGTTCTCACCTTAGATGTGGGAGGCCTGGGTTTGATTCCTGGCCAGGGCACCTCCTATGCACAGTCACTGTCTGTCCATGGAGGATTGTGTGTTGTTGGGATGCTGAACGTGTTTCAGTGGCGCCTCCAGATGAAGACAGACTAGGAAGGAAGACCTGGTGATCTGCTTCCAAAAGTAAGACAGTGGAAACCCTGTGGATCCACAGCTAGTCATGGGGGTTGTGCAGGACTGGGCAACATCCATTCCTTCGTGCATGGGGTCTCTAGTCGGGGCTGACTTGACAGCTCACGACAGTGATGTCGTGGTGATTGCAGTGGGGCCCAGCTAACAGGGAGCATGAGGAGTGAATAGGTCAGCATGGTTAAGGTGCTTACACTATCTCCTGACCAGCATGGTGGCCCCCCAGACAGGGTCTCAGGTGTGCTGAACACTGCTTACTGGCATAGAAGTGTTTTGGAGATCTCATCCCTTGTCAGAAGGAGGCCAAGCACAGACTGGCTTGTTTGGAGGGTCCTGGGACCCTGGCCCTCTGTAGCCTGAGTCCTCCCTGGTCACCTCCCAGAGGGACAGCCTTTCCAAGTCCTTGGTGCTACCAGCTGTGCTCTTTCTCCCCCCACAGGGCTAATCGCTAGTGTCACAGCAACTCTGCAAGGATAGGTAGTATGCTCTGGCCTGAGACCAAAGCCAGACCTCTGCCTCCAGGCAGAGCATTGCCTTTTCTGTCCCCAAGGTTCTGGGACCCCTGTCTGGAGAGGGCAGGCATCACAGGTCCCCCATCCCATTAGTCAAAAAAAAAAAAACAAACTGTCATCTGGTTGATTCAACTCATATTGACCCCCATGGGGTTTCCAAGGCGGTAAATCTTTACAGAAGCAGATCGTTCCATGTGCCTTCTGAGGAGTGGCTGGTGGTTTCAACCACCAACCTTCTGGTTAGCAGTTAAATGCCTTAGGCACCGTGCCACCAGAGTTCCTTACCTCATTAGAAGGTCTCCTACTTAGCCCAAGTCTCAGGTTTTGGCTAAGTGCTTGGGGAAATGGGGGTGTTAAGGTATATACAGGAATCACACTACATCTCCCTCAGGCCAACATGGGCTCTGGATTTCCTCCTTGCCTTTGGTGAGCCTGGTCTGGGAACATCCTAGGCAGGGGGACAGGGACAGGATCACAGGGCCTTTCAGGATGGAGGCTCTTGGGGCCCAGTCCAGGGGCCAGGAAATTCCTGCAGAGGTCAGGTAGTAAATATTCTGGCTTTGCAGGGTGCATGGTCTCTGTCACAAGTCAGCCTCCCCATTCTGGTAGGACTAACACTGCCACAGAGAGTGATGAACGAATAGGGCCATGCACCAATAAAACTTTATTTACCAAAACAGGTGGTGGTGGGCCTGGCAGAGGGAAAGCAAACTCCTCCATTAAATTACTGTCTGAAAGCATGGGCAGGGCCAGAGCGGCTAGGGGCTGGGCCAGGAGAAGAGCGTGCATGTGGGGCTTTGCAGCCTCAGTCGCGTTATTGTCTCCTGAGTGGCAGGGTCCTGAGTACGTGGGCCTGAACTTACGTGGAGTGAGTGCACATCCTTCGGGAGTTAGTGTGCTGATCTTAGGCTCCCAGCACAGCCTCTTCCTGGGACACTGGTGGACAAGCCTCTTTGCTGGCCCATGTTGGCAGTTAGCCATGGGTGTTGTCCCAACCATGGGCTGACCTGGGATGAGAATCCATGTGTTCTGTAGCTGATTAAACAGGATGGTGGGGAAAAGGCTGAGATCATTAGGGTGGTGGTCAGTGTGGGAGGGGCCTGCAGTGTGAGAGGGGCCATCAGGATCAGGGTGGGAACAGAAGTGAGGGCCAGGCAGACAATGGGAGGGGCCTAACTGTGAGAGAGGCCTAAAAGTGTGGGAGGAGCCTAACAGTGTGAGGGGCAATATGGATGGGGCTAAGCAGTGTGGGTGGTGTCTGGACACATGGGTGGGGCTGAAGTGTGGGTGGGGTTTGGAAGTGTGGGTGGGGCTGATCAGCGTGGGTAGGGTCTGGCCATGTGGGGGGGGATGAGCAGTGTGGGTGGGGTTTGGTGATGTGGGCTGGGCTGAAAAGTGTGGGTGGGGTCTGGCAATGTGGGTGGGGCTGAGCAGTGTGGGTGGGGTCTGGCAATGCGGGTGGGGCTGAGCAGTGTGGGTGGGGCTGAGCAGTGTGGGTGGGGTCTGGCAATGTGGGTGGGGCTGAGCAGTGTGGGTGGGGCTGAGCAGTGTGGGTGGGGTCTGGCAATGCGGGTGGGGCTGAGCAGTGTGGGTGGGGCTGAGCAGTGTGGGTGGGGTCTGGCATTGTGGGTGGGGCTGAGCAGTGTGGGTGGGGTCTGGCATTGTGGACGGGGCTGAGCAGTGTGGGTGGGGTCTGGCGTTGTGGGCAGGGCTGAGCAGTGTGGGTGGGGTCTGGCGTTGTGGGCGGGGCTGAGCAGTGTGGGTGGGGTCTGGCAATGTGGACCGGCCAAGCAATGTGAGAGGGGCCGGGTCCTCCTACAGTGTTTGCTTATGACCGTGGTCTCTTCACCTGTGAGAGGATGCCTGCCTGGCCACATCCCAGCAGCTCCGAGTTGTGTCGTGGTGGGTGCTCCCACTCGTCTGTCCCTGGCTCTGTCATGCTCACCTTGCCCTCACTGACAGCACACACAGCTGCGGACAGAGGGGGGACTCTCCAGGAGGGTCTGATGCAGATTAACTGGACTTATTTGATTTATTGATTTTGTTAAGGTTCCGTTTATCACACTGACAACTGGTAAAACCTTACGTAAATATTTATCATGCGTGATGGGGCCTGAGCAGGCTCAGAGAGGAGGGACACAGCTCCCAGCCACGCCCACTCGGGTCCGAACACCTAGCCTGAGGAAAGAGGCCTTGGGCCAGGGTCCAGGGTGCAGGGCTTCGTGGGGTGCCATGTGGTCCCCTTCCCAGTATCCCAGAGGTGGAGGCCTGTATCTTAGCTGAGCCATTTGTGGCCACCTGATTGAAACGGCCATGACTAAACCCAGCAAAGTGGGCAGCTGTAAAGGACAGCAGCGTGTCACTCCCAGTCTGGAGGCTGGAGCCTGAGTGTGGCCGTCTCTCGAGGGGAGGATCCTTGTCTCCTCCAGCCTCTTGCCATCCTCTGTCCGCCACTGTTGCCGTGCCTCTTACTGGCTCTAGAGGGACACCAGTCAGAGGATGAGGACCCACCCTAGTCCCTGTGCTGTGACCTCCCTACCTTAACTGAGCCCCAATAGACAAACCCTGTTTGTAGGCAAGGTCATATCCACGGTGCAGTTAGGTCCCCGCATGTCTTTAAGGGGACACAGTTCAGTCCGTGGCATCCCAGGTGTCCTTTAGACGGATTTGCTCCTGCAAACGTCCTGGATTTGACAGGAAGGAGAATGGCTCTGCACCACCCAAGCTGTCCAGCGACCCTGCATGTCCCCACTCCTGGCTCCGCCTGGAGCGCCCCTCTATTCCAGGCACAGTGGAGGGGGCGTATTGTTCCTGTGGCCTCCTGAGTTCCTGTCCCATGTCCCTGCTGCCCAGGGGGTGACCCAGGTCACCCCCATGAGCACTCTGTGCAGGTGGGCTGCCCCTCCCTCTGTGCCAACCTCTGCTGCTGTCCTGACTTGGCCCGTGGCATCGACTGCTCAGCCCAGAGGGTGTCATCCTAGAACCTGCCAAGGACGTGGCCCTGACCTTTGTCACCATCCTGACCTGCGCCTGCCCTCGCTGGCTCAGTCCAGAAGGTGTGTCACCCTGGAACCTGCCGAGAACGTGGTCCCAGCGGGTGTGAACAAGCCTGGGGGGCCACACTGAACTTGTGGAGGGCGTGGCCCCAGCTCGTGTGCAGGGCTGTGGACAGGCACACTTAGTCTGCCTGTCTCTGCTCTCTGTTGACTTCTCCATTGTCGAGGGCACAGCGCCGCTTCCTCCAAATGAGAGGATCAAAGAAGACGTGGGGGTTGCTGCCAAGCAGAGATCCAGGGGTAAGCCCAGGGCCTCTTTGTCCCCCGAGTCCCACCCTGGGGTGACTCTGACACACTGTCCCCTCTGGCTCGGGAGCAGGTTGTACAGGGCGGAGTCTGAACTCTTGGGAAGAAGGCGGAGCTCAGGGCTGCCTCCCAGGCCGCACCTGGGAAGAGGGTGGGCTGTGGCTTTGCAGGTGCCGAGTTTGACAGGCCGCTGAATTCATCTTTGCTGTGTTTCCATTGATAAAAATTAGGATGGGAAGGAAATGATGATAATCCAGTGCTGACAAGAGTACCCATTGCCTTCGAGTTCTGCAAGTTTTTTTTTTTTTTAAATCAAA
>NW_006922078.1:1337464-1341834 GCF_000298275.1 Orycteropus afer afer | reverse complement strand
TCTTTGTCCCCCGAGTCCCACCCTGGGGTGACTCTGACACACTGTCCCCTCTGGCTCGGGAGCAGGTTGTACAGGGCGGAGTCTGAACTCTTGGGCAGAAGGCGGAGCTCAGGGCTGCCTCCCAGGCCGCACCTGGGAAGAGGGTGGGCTGTGGCTTTGCAGGTGCGGAGTTTGACAGGCCACTGAATTCATCTTTGCTGTGTTTCCATCGATAAAAATTAGGATGGGAAGGAAATGATGATAATCCAGTGCTGACAAGAGTACCCATTGACTTCGAGTTCTGCAAGTTTTTTTTTTTTTTTTAAATCAAAATGATTTATGATTAATCGGTGCATATTAAAACTTTTAACCTGGTACCTCTGAAAAGTATAAAAAAACCGATTCCAACATGTTACATTTTTAATCACATGAGTTAATTACTCTTTGGGGAGGCCTTGGGAATTCTGGGAAGGAGAGTGTCTCGGATTTCAAAGAATGAGCCAGAAAGTGTCATTTTAATGACAATGCAAAGGAAGACTGCGAAGGTTCAGTGAAGGTCACAGCAGCTTAATCGTCAAATTATTACTGCCTTTATTGCCGTTAACAAATGAATATTAAAGCCATCGTTTTAATGGGTTAGGCCTCCAAAATTATTATTATTTCGAAACGTCCCAGGCGCCTGGACCATCGTTGAAGAATTATTAAGTGCTAGCACTGCCATTGCCAGTGTCCTCTCCGGCTGTGTTGGTTTTGTAGAAGGTGGGGCCTTCTGTCTCCAAATGAGTGTCAGCAGAGACACTGGCTACAGGGCCACCTGCCAAGTGGCCAGGGGCCGCAGTGGCCGTGTGGGACCCATGTGATGTGCCGCAGAGGTCACAGGACGGGGTGCAGGGGAGCGTGAAGGCTGGCTCTGGTTCTCCTGCCGGAGGCCAGGGAAGGGCATCTGGCTCGTGTTGGCATTACACGGGGTGAAGGATGTTATCCTGGCGGCTGGGAGGCTCCGGGAAGCCTGGGAGAAAAGGCAGGTTCCGGAGACGGCGCACAGAGCCCCGGCCTCGGGTGGGGCAGGGGCTGCCCTTCTCAGAGCCACCCTGTCCCTGGCTCCCAGGGGCCCGGCACAGTGATCCTGGAGCCTGAGTGCTGCTCCCCAAGGGGAGATGTAATTAAATGCAATCGATGTGGGGTTCTGGCGTTAATTACACAGGCAGCTGCTTACACACGTCCAGCTGCAGGTAATGAATGATGTTGCTGTTGTTATGTGTCATTGAGTTGGACCCGACTCATAGAGATCCCTGTTTGGGTTTCTAAGGCGGTATCACTACTGAAGTAGATTGCCCAACCTTCCTTCCAAGGAGTGGCTGGTGGGTTTGAACCACCAGCCTTCCGGTTAGCAGTCAGATGCCTTAGGCGGGTAATGAATAGATTTGTTTAAATCAGCCTCTGCCGTTTGTGTTCTTGGGGGGGTTGCTGAACAGGCGGTGATGTGAGGACACCTTTGGTTTCCTTGAGGAAAGCAGGAAACCCGAGGACTGTTCTCTGGGAGAGGGCGAGGCTGTGGAGGTCAGCATGGCGGCCTGGCCACCACCAAGACCAGGTGCTCCCAGCTCAGTCTGAGCTCCATGGACTCCCACAGGGAAGCCCAGCTCTGGTCAGTGTTCCTGGACCAGTCTTCACCCCTTGCTGGCCTTTCCCCCTCCGGAGGGAAGGGGCTGTCCATGCTCGGTAGTGGGCAGGGTGCCTGGACTCCTGCAGAGAGCTCTGAGGGTGCCCAGGGAGGGTGCTCCAGGCACAGCCACCTCCAGAACTGGGAGCTGGACGTGGGGGGGAGGGAGGAACCTGCAGAAACGCTGCCCTGCGTCCACCTTGTCACTGGCGCGGAGGCCCCGGGAGTGCAGGCGCAGCGGCAGAATTCGCTCACGTCTCTGAGTGTGCACAAGTGGCCTTTGGCCATTTCTTTAGTTATCTCTGTTCCCCTGTGGTGGTGGTTTGGGAGCTCTGGGGCGCAGTGCCTGAGGCATCTGACTGCTCACCAGAGGCTGGTGGTTCAAACCCACCAGCCACTCCTCGGAAGGAAGACTGGGCGATCTGCTTCCATAGAGATACCACCTGGGAAGCCCAAGGGGGGCTGCTGTTGGTCGGAAACGACTCGATGGCAGTGAGTTCATTTTTTGGTTGTTGAGGTGGTGGTGGTGGTGTTGAGTTGGCTCCGAGTCGCAGTGACCCTGTGGACGGCAGAAGGTAACCCTGCCCAGCCCTGCGCTGGCCTCACGGTCCACGCCGTCCTCACGGTCCACGCCGGCCTCACGGTCCACGCCGGCCTCACGGTCCACGCCAGCCTCACGGTCCACGCTGTCCTCAACCCCATCCTTGCAGCCACTGTGTCAGTCTGTCTCGTTGAGGGTCTTCCCCTTTGTAAGTGACCCTCCACTTTACCAGCATGATCCTCTTCAGGGGAGGGTCCCGTCTGACAGCACGATCAGTCGGTCAAGCCACCTGGCCTTCCTTGCTTCCGAGGAGCATTCCGGCTGCACTTCTTCCAGGACAGCCCATGGTACAGTCAGTGTTCTGTGCTCACACCACAACTCAAATGCATCAGTTCTTCCGCAGTCTTCTTATTCATTGTCCAGCTGCCCCGTGCATATGAAGGGACTGAAAATACCATGGCTTGGGTCAGGCATACCTTAGTCTTCAAACTGATATCTTTGCCTTTTAGCACTTTAAAGAGGCCTTTTGCAGCAGAGTTGCCCAATGCAATGTGTTGTTTGATTTCTTGACTACTGCTTCCATGGGCGTTGATTGTGGATCCAAGGGAAAGGAAATCCCTGATGCCTTCAATCCTTTCTCCATTTATTGGAACATTACTGCTTATTGGTCCCGTGGTGAGGAGTTGGGTTTTCTTTCTGTTGAGGTCTAATGCATACTGAAGGCTGTGTCTTTGATCCTCAAGTCAGCCTCCCTTTCAGCAAGCAAGGTTGTGCTGTCTGCATATCACAGATGTTAACCGTTCTTCCTCCAATCCCGATGCCGTGTTCTTCAAACGGGCCAGCTTCTCGGATTATGTGCTCAGCATAGAAATGACTAAGAATAGTGAAGGGACACAACATCCCCGTGAGTCTTCCTTTAACGAAGCTGAATTTCTGGATCTGAATTCCCTAGTGACCCTTCTTGAGGTTGGAGACCAGTGCGAGGGGCAGCTGGAGCAAGGTGTCTGAAGCGTCCTCTGTTCGTTACTCAGATACCTCCATTTGTAGTAGCAGAAGGAGCCCTGTGGTGCAGCACCTAAGCACTCGATTGCTAACTGGAAGGCCGGTGGTTCAAACCCACCATCTTAGCAACGTGCTTCCATAAAAATGACAGCCTAGGAAACCCTATGGTGCAGTTGTACCCTTCACATGAAGTTGCTGTGAGTCAAAATTGACCAGACAGCAGCCAAAGACAAAGAACAACAGTAACAGCAACAAAAGGCCAGTGGTGGCTCAGGGGTAGGAGTCTCACGTTCGACGTGGGAGACCCGGGTTCAATTCCCGGCCAACACACAGCTCGCACCCGTCTGTCCTTGGAGGCTTGCGTATTGCCGTGGTGCTGCACAGGTCTCAGTGCAGCGTCCAGGCTGAGGTGGACCAGGAAGAAATGCCTGGTGGTCTAGTTCCAAAATTCAGCCTGTGGGCACCCTGCTTACCGCGCACATGATTGGGCAGGAATCGGGGGGTGGGTGCAGGGCCGGGCAGAGCTTCCTTGTGCTGCGTGTGGATCATCCAGGGTCAGGACTCACCGGAGCACAGCTCACACAGACAGCGTCTGGCACCTTGGAGCATCCTTGCAGCCACTGTGTCAGTCCGTCTTGTTGAGGGTCCAGGCCTCTGACTCCCTCCCCCTGCCCCTCTGAGGTCAGCAAATGATTCAGAAGGATTTGGCCCACACTTAGGGTCGTGGGCCCTCCGCTTGAAGATGAGAGTCACCTCCATTGATGGAGTCCCGAGGGGCCAGGCTCCTGTGAAACAGGCACCCAGGGTGTTTCTGGGTTCATCCTGTGGCCTGTTTGTTCCTTCGGAATTCATGGAAAGATCGGGTGTGGGGTTCCACGGTATGCTGGGGGGCATCCGGTCCCCTTACTGCAGCCCGGCCACCCACGCCCACCCCTGTGAGAGAGCCACCCGTTCTCCAGGGCCAGCTCAGATCCATCTCTTCTCCATGTGAGAGTACCTCACGCTCCACCACCAGCACCCATCTGCTCCTTCTGCAGCCCTGACCACATCGGCGCCCAGGCAGTGCTGTGCACTGTGCCCTGTCCACCCGGCAGGGGCCAGCCCCAGCTCTCCCCCAGCTGGGCCCAGTGGTATGGAGCTGATGTGCAGGGGGTGTTGGCTGGAAGGATGCAGGATTAAGGAACA
>NW_006922078.1:1333051-1337029 GCF_000298275.1 Orycteropus afer afer | reverse complement strand
TCCACACTTCCTCCATGTGGCCTTGACCCCGGTGGCCCTGCTCTGCCTCTCCTCCACGTGGCCTTGACCCCGGTGGCCCTGCTCTGCTCTCTCCACACCTCCTTCGTGTGGCCTCTCCACACCTCTGCCGTCTTCCCTGAAGGAGACAGGGCCTAGGGGTCTGAATCTTGGCTCGTGTAGCTGATCCACACAGCTTGACTTTGAACCCCTTCCATTGCTCTCTGAAGGCCATGCCCTGCCCGCTGCCCAAGCCACTGCTGAGCCTTCCTGTCCCCACGTGTCTCCTTCATCCTGGGAAAGGTCAGGCCTGGCCAGGCTCAGACCTATAACATGTACTGAGTCATCTCACGACCTCAGAGGGCAGGGTACTCACAGCTCATTCTGCAGAGGGGGACAGACAGGCACGGGGAGCTGGCCCCATTGAGGCCTGGAGTGGCTGGGACATCCTGGAGCAGTTTCAGGGATTGAGGTGGGCTCTTTTGAGACAGGATGGCTGTGTGCCTGCAGCAGAAGGAGCAGCCCCACTGTGGCCGGGACCCAGCGCAGGCCTTTGTATCCACTCCTGATGCTGCCCGCCCTCCCCCTGGAGGCGTGTCTGGCCCCCAGGGAGGCCAGTCTGGGGGAACCGTTCCTGACCAGAGTGCTGCTCAGCCCGTCCTGGGCTCACGCGTTCCTGCTGTAAATGCTGGGAATGAAGGCCTGCTGTGTGCAGAACTCGGTGCAGGTCTGCACGACCACAACTGGCTGAGTCCCAAGGGACAGGGCGAAGGATGCCCAGGTCTGGGGCTCAGGGTGGGTATTGGCATCAGGGACTAAGTGTTGACAGTCGTGGATTAAAACGATCCAGGAAACCCTGACTCAGCGCCCCACGCGTGTCTCCACGTGGGCTCTGTAGAGTTCCCAGCAGATCACCAGGCCTTCTGAGGTGCCTCTGGGTGACTCAAACTGGCACCTTTCAGTGAGTGGCCGAGTGCACTAAGTGTTTGCACCGTCCGTGGCCTTGGTGTGAGATTGGAGGCTGTCATGGTGGCTCTGTCCTGGGCTGAATGACACTCTTGTCTCAGAAGGCTATGCCATAAACTTTACCCGACACACACCATACTGGCTCCTGAAGACACAACTGTTCCAGAAAGGGCCACCTCCCAGGAGAGGCCATGCTGGCTCCCGGACACCAAGGCCCAGTCACTCCGGCAGCCCTTCTCCTACCTTCTAAGGGGGCAGTGCTCGTGCTCCCCAGGGGTGGGGGCCATCTGCATTCTTCCCACGCCCTTGTTTCTGTACATCAGAAGGATCAGCACAAACGCATGGCAATGAGGCAGGTGATGGGAACTCCCAGATGGGTAATGAGCCCAGCCTGTGCCAATTCATTCGCATTCAGCGCCACAGCCACCCCATCCCGATGTAGCCATTACTGCGTTTTCCTTCCCTGAAGCTGCATTATGATGTGAGCTTATGTTCAATTTGCTGGGAGCCGGCAAATCAGTGCCTGCGTGCCCGCAGCACACACTCATTTTCGACTTGCCCTAGGTGTTTCTGAAAGTCTAGTATTTTACACATGGACAAATTAAATCTTGCTTTCAAATGGGTCCCTCTTTGGAGGCGGCCTAATGTGTTTTAATGGTCGTCGCACCTCTCTGATGATCGCTGCATTTCCAGGGGCGGCTACTTCCCGGTCCTGTCCTCAAGACCCAGAATGAAGTCACAGAGTGGAGGCAAGTCTATGCGTGTCCATACTGCTCTCGCTGCTATGTGGCCGTTAGGAACACGGTGGGGTGGTGAGAACCCTTTGACCCTGTGTTGGTCTGCCTCTTTGGCCAGTAACCAACATTTCCTCTACATCTTCTCTGCTTGGACATGGGGAAGTGTGATCTTGGAGACGGGTCTCCGGAGCTACAGGGAGTGAGTGAGTCGGGTCTGCAGGAGATGGAGAAGCAAGTGCGATGTCAGCTCGCACATGAGAGAGGGGCCGGGTTCATGAGCAAGGCATTGAGCCCCTGGCAAGGACCAGGCACATGGGCCCTGCCATGGATTGACTCATGCCCCCCCCAAATCCTTGTCTGGTGGGAACTTCTCAAGGTGACCGTACATGGAAACGGGGTCTTTGCAGATGTCATTGGTTAAGAGGAGGTCTTAGAAGAGATAGACCAGAATGCTCCTTGGAAGTGAGAATGGAGCAGTTCTGGCACATCATTGGGAGAGACCAGTCACTAGAAAAGGATGCCATGTTTGGTAACTCAAGGGCTGGGGAAAACCAGGGAAGTCCTCTATGAGATAGATGGTTATGGTGGCCACAGCAGTGGGCTGAACATGCCAGCGATCGTGACGGTGACACACGGAGATGACGCAGGAATGGGCAGCACTTTGTTCTGCTGCATGTAAGGTTGCCACGAGTCACAGCCGACTGCCCAGCAACCACAGCAGGGCCACACCACCCTGGAATGGGGTGGGCCTCACACCCAGCAAGCAGTGTCTTTGTAAGAAGACACACGGTCAAACACAGAGGAAGGTGCCACATGAAGGAGGCAGAGAAGAGTGATGGCAGGTAGGGCTCCACGGGGTGCCCCCTTCTCAGAAGCCCCAGAAGGAGCCCTTCCAGCTGGCAGCTTGATCTCAGATCTCCAGCCTTCGGAGCTGTGTGAGCATGAACACCCCATGTTTCAAGCCCCTTGGTCGGGGGTGTACTGGTTTACAACAGTCCCAAGGCACTAATTCCATCTTAAAGACCAGAGTTACCTCTTAGGTGTCTGCTTGCACCCTCCTGCTCCCAGGCATAGCAGGTGTCCGTGTGGAAATGTGCAGTGGGCCCAGTGCCCATTGGACAAGGGCACTCACGCTGTGCAGCCTGGGAGAGGAGGCCGTGCTGCCCAGTCCCAGGTTAGTACCAGGCCGGCTGGCTGGCATCTGAACCTCTCTCTGTCTGGCCAGCCTCCTCCCCAACCTCAGCCCATGATGAGCGCTTTCCAATGTCATGGTCCCATCAAAGCCAGATTCAGGTCCCTTAATGGAGAGCCTTAGTGCTCTTGCCTGCCTGAAGATGGCCTGGGCTGGGAGCAGGGCACTGAGATCCTGAGGCAGAGCCCTCTGCCACAACCATGGCCTGGCCTGGCCTCCCTGTGCTCCTGGGGACCCCTTCTAGCAGACCCCTCCTAGGTAGCCCTGCAGGCAGTGGTCCCACTGTCTCCTTGGCATGGCATGGTGGAGGAACTTCCCTCTGAATTTTAACCAAAATGGCAGGTTGCCTCTATTCCCCTCCATGTTCTTCACAGTGTTCCACTGTCACCCAGTCATCACAGATGGGTTTGCTGGGCTGACAAGCCTTGGGAGAGAGGGATAGTGACATTTGTCTGGGAAAAGCCAGGACAACTGCACATGAGGACTCGTGTTTGAGCTGAGCCTCAAGGAGGAGTTAGGAGACCAGAAGAGGGCTCAGAGTGATGGCAGAGCTGGGCACAGACACAGAGGGGCAAGGGGGATGATGTGAAGAGGGATGAGGAGCACAACTCTGGGCGGAGAAGAGAGGTGAGAGAAGGAGGGCAGGCGGACCAGAGAGGGACCCAGGCCTCGATCGTTGCTGACGGGGTTACTAATGATGGCATGGTCAGCCTCAGAGGAAACAGCACTGGAAAGTGTCTTCAGAGTGAGCGTACAGAGACTCCACCTTGCTTTCATTGGACATGTCATCAAGAGGGACCAATATCTGGAGAAAGACAAAATGTTTGCTAAGGTCAGGGGTCAGTGAGAATGAGAGACATCCCCCATGAGTGGATGGACACAGCAGCCTCAACAATGAGCTCAGCTCACCCCTGATCACGAAGATGGCACATCGCACTGCCGTCGAGTCGGAGCCAACCCATAGTGACCCCTCCTTGTGTTTCCGAGGTGGTGTCACTACAGAAGTCAATTGCCCAACCTTCCTTCCAAGGAGAGGCTGGAAGATGGTGCAGGACCAGGCAGTGTCCTTCCTGTTATACCCAAGGT
>NW_006922078.1:1327089-1329136 GCF_000298275.1 Orycteropus afer afer | reverse complement strand
GGTGAAGGTCAGTGCCCTGGCTAGTGGTGGAGTTCAGGCAGGCTGGGCTCTCAGACCCACCCCAAACATGGCCCCCAACTCCTGTCTTATGGACAGGTACTGATTGCAAACAGGTACCCCCAGACCCCACCTGGGCTGTGCCTCGTGGCGTTTTCTGCCTCCCTGGCAGCTTCGACTGTGTCTGAACGTCCTGGACCAGGCCCTGGGGGGAGCTGCTGGCCCTGGGGCTGCACCCCTCCAGGCCCCCTCATCACTGCTGTGACCCTGCTCCCCTCCAGCCACGCAGCCCTGCCCTTGACCTTTACCATTGACACACCGTGCTCTCCTTGCCACCCCCCACTGGCTTTGTGGGGGCCTTTGTGTGGTTTCTCCCGGGAACAGCAGTGGGAATCTCTGCTGGAGAACCAGGGGCCACCTTCAGCCCTGATGCTTGGGGGCTGAGTGCCGAGCTTGTGAGGGGTGCGAGGGTGGCTGGGCCCCACCCTCCTGGAACACCTCCCTCTGCTTGGCTTGGTGACGTGTGCAGACCAAGTTCATTCCTTTCTTCAGGATCTTGCATCCATTGTGTGGATTCACCATGGTTTATTCACCCCTCCTTTGGGCAGACACCCAGCTGCCGCCGAGACTCGGCTGGCATGCATAAGCTGCTGTGGTCTCTGTCCATGGCCTTGTCCAGCTGGGCCCGTGCCGCCGTGGGCCGTCGTGTGAGCACAGTAATTTCTGGACTCAGGCTGGGGACATCTTCACTTTGATTACATTTCCTTGAGGACACTTGAAATAATTCTTTTAAAACAGAAACTTATCTGCAGTAGCGGTTTTTGTGTCCCTCAGTGGCAGGCTGAGCCTGGCCTTGGGAGAGTGAGGTGGGTGTGTGCTGTGTGTCTCACCTCCTTGGCTATCCCAGGCCGACAGGAGGGGCTCGTGCGCTCACGTCTGTCTGGGAGGACCAAGGGATGCCAGGACCCTCCACGGGCCCAGTGGCTCCCCAGCCTCATTAGGAAATGCTTCACAAAGGCAGTCCTCACGTTGAGCAAAAGATGCTAGAGTTCAGCTGAGGAGTGAGTTCACGTGTGCACAGAACAGATAAGAGTTTCAAAGGAGAGGCCGGTGGTGGTGGGCCCCCGTTAGGAGATAAGAGCTACGTCAGATGCTGTGGGATTGGCTGTGGCCTAGTGCAGGGGCTGCTCCTGATGGCAGCTGCCGGGCCTGAAGATGTGAGGGGAGGAGGGGACGCAGCTGCTCCTCCGTGTGACCTCTCCTCCGTCCATCCCTCCACTCCAGTGTCCGTCGGTGTCCTCCAGCTTCTCCTCTGCACCAGCACAGGTGGGACTGAGGGCATGGTCAGCACCAAGACTTGTTCCCGCTGTCCCGGGGCCCCAGGCCGTGGGCTGGAGATGGGGGCTGCAGTCCACATGGAGGACCCCATGGTGCAGTGTGGGGTGTCCTGGGGTGGGTGCAGTCCATATGGAGGACCCTGTGGTGCAGTGTGGGGTGTGCAGGACTGGGGTGCACTCCATAGAGAGGGCCCTTGGTGGAGGGGGTGTCTTGGGGTGGGTACAGTCCATATGGAGGACCCCTTGGTGCAGTATGGGGTGTCCTGGGGTGGGTGCAGTCCACAGAGAGAACCTCATGGTCCACGGTGGGGTGTGCAGGAGTGGGGTACAGGCCATAGAGAGTGTGGGGTGTCCTGGGTGGGGTGCAGTGTGGGGTGTGCAGGAGTGGGGTACAGGCCATAGAGAGTGTGGGGTGACCTGGGTGGGGTGCAGTGCATACATAGGACCCTGTGCCTCTGGGGCTGGTGGGCAGTTGTTCCAGGCTGCCTGGGACCTGGGCTGTGGGCATGGTTTCTAAGGCCACCTAAAAAATCTTGTCCTTTTTTTGGGGGTACCTGGCCTCATCCTAATCATAGATTCAACCCCAGCAGAGATTCACCCCTCCTGGTCTACCTGTGGCCCTTCTGGGTTCTTCTCTGAGCTGGGTGCTAACAAGGTCTGTCAGGAAAGGGCTGGGTTGAGCTGAGTGGGGGTGCTCAGTGATGGGGTGGGGA
>NW_006922078.1:1323661-1326101 GCF_000298275.1 Orycteropus afer afer | reverse complement strand
GCTGACCCTTGTCACTCCATTTTAGAAATGGGGACAGCAAGAGCCGAGGCAGTAAGGAGCTGAGCCTGAGTCACAGAGGTGGGGGATCCCCCTGGTGATTCAGTGGCACAGCTGCCTGCAGACCCACTGGCAGTGGTCGCCCTCGAGGACCTGGGTATGGGCGGCTGCTGATGGGGCCAGGCACTGCCTGAACTGAAGACCTGGTGGAGAGGCCGTGTCATCCTCAACCGTTTATTCCGTCCGTTCACGTACCTGTGGCGTCTGGGCCCGGAGCCCACCCTCAGGCCAGTCACAGGCCAGAGGGAGCTGGCGTGTCAGGGATGTCGGGCCTAGGGAGTATCCCAAGGTGTCAGTGTCTGCGTGTGTCTGTGTGCGTGACTGGGGGGTATGTATGTGTCTGTGTGATACATGGGTGTGATAAGCAGAAGTCCCGCCGCAGGACTTCCTTCTCCTGGAAACTTACAGACCCATCTTCTTCCTTGAGGCTGCAGGGGCGGCTTCTGTCCCCTGGGAAAGCTGCCTCCTCTCTGCAAGCTTCCTCCTGGCAGATTTCCAGAGGGGCCCTCACTCACACCCACAGATGCACACAGACACACACACACACGTACGTGCAAACCAAAAACTGACTGCCATTGAGTCGATTCCAACTTACACCAACCCCATAGGACAGGGTAGAAGTGCTTCATGGCTTTCAAGGCTGTAAATGTGTGTGGAAGCAGATTGGCACATTCTTCTCCTGTGGAGCTACTGGCAGGCTTGAACTACCAACCTAAACCACAGGCACATATAAATATACACACACCTACACACACTTGTACACGCACCGCTCACTTACCCACATGATTGGCTTCCAAAGACCAAGTCAGTATGTGAAAACCCATATTATGTGAAGATGGAAGAGGACCACACCAGATCACAAAGCTGAGGACGACTGCATCATTGCATAACTGCCAAATTATGTCACCGCATAACTGCCAAACCCAGCCAAGTTCACAGACAACCTTATCCATCACAGCCAGAGTTACTGTCACCTCACACCTTGGCATTTGACAGATGTATACCTCTAATTCGTAAAATAATCAGATAGATTTTTTACTATTGTCATGAATGTGAGATGTTGGATAATGAGACCATTGCTAAGTGAGGAGTAGAAAACCAAAAACACACAACTCACCGCCGTCAAGTTGATATGACTGATAGCGACCTCTCCTTGGGTTTCTGAGGTGTTATCTCTATGGAAGTAGATTGCCTACTCTTCCTTCTGAGGAGTGGCTGGTGGGTTTGAACCACCAGCCTTCTGATTAGTACTCAAATGCCTTAGGCACTACTTCACTAGAGGGCCTCATGAGGAATGTTGTTAGTTGTGTGCCATCGAGTCAGACCTGACTGATATGCACACATTACTGAAATCTGTGCTTATGCAAAAGATACCAGTTGCTATGGTTGTTATTAGGTGCCATTGAGTCATCTCTGACTCATAGCAACCGTACGTACAACACAACAAAACACCTCCCTTTCCTTTGTCAGCCTCACAATCCCTACCATATCTGAGCCCATCGCTGCAGCCAGTGTGTCAATCCATCTTGTTGAGGGCCTTCCCCCTTTTTCGTTGACTCTTCACTTTACCAAGCATGACATCCTTCTCCAGAGAATGGTCCCTTCTGACAACCTGACCAAAGTAGGTGAGACGAAGTCTGGCCATTCTCACTTCCAAGGAGCACTCCTGCTGCACTTCCTTCAGGACAGATTGGAGAGTTCTTTTAGCAGTCCATGGTACTTTCAGCATTATTTGCCAACACCACAACTCAAAAGCATCAACTGTTCTTCGGTCTTCCTTATTCATTGTCCAACTCTCACATGCATATGAGTCGACTAAAAATACCATGGCTTGGGTAAGGTGCACCTTAGTGTTCAAGGAGACACCCTTGCTCTTCAGCACTTGAAAGAGGTCTGTTGCAACAAATTTTCCCAATGCAATATGTCTTCTGATGTCTTGACTGCTGCTTCCATTGCCGTTGATTGTAGAACCAAGCAATATGAAATCATTCACAACCTCAATCTTTTCTCCATTTGTCATGATGCTCCTTATTGGTCTAGTTGTGAGGATTTTTGTTTTCTTTATATTGAGATGTAATCCATACTGCAAACTGTAGTCTTTAATTTTCATCAGTAAGTGCTCCAAGTCATCCTCACTTTCAGCAAGCAAAGTTCTGTCATCTATGTATCTCGGGTTGTTAATGATTTTCCCTCCAATCCTGATGCCACACTCTTCTTCTTATAGTCCAGCTTCTCAGATTATTTGCTCAGCATACAGATTGGATAAGTATGGGGAAAGGATACAATGCTGATGCACTCCTTTTCTGATTTTAAGCCATGCAGGTATTCCTTTGTTCTGTTTGAACGACAGCCTCCTGGTATCTGTACAGGTTCTTCATAAGTA
>NW_006922078.1:1311003-1323256 GCF_000298275.1 Orycteropus afer afer | reverse complement strand
ATTCTCAATGGTTATTCCGTCGTCAATTCCTGGAGCCTTGTTTTTTTTCATTTCTTCAGTGCAGCTTTGACTTCTTCCTACAGTACCATTGGTTTTGGATCATATGCCACTTCCTGAAATGGATGGTCATCTACCAATTCTTTTTGGTATAGTGACTCTGTGTATTCCATCCATCTTCTTTTGATATTTCCTGCATCACTCAACATGTTGTCCACGGAATCTTTCAGTATTGCAATTTGAGGCTTAATGTTTTTCCGCAGTTCTTTCAGCTTAAGAAATGCCAACCATGTTCTTCCCTTTGGTTTTCTAACTCCAGGTCTTTCCACATTTCATATAATAATTGACATTGTCTTCCCGAGCTGCTTTTTGAAATCTTCTGTTCAGCTCTTTTATCTTGTTGATTCTTCCACTTGCTTTAGCTACTCTTCGTTCAAAGGCAAGTTTCAGAGTCTCTTCTGACATCCATGTTGGTCTTTTCTTTCTTTGTTGTATTTTTAATGACCCTTTGCTTTCCTCATGGAGGATGTTCTTGATGTCATCCCACAATTCCTCTGGTTTTCGGTCATTTGTATTCAGTGAATCAAAACTATACATTAAATGGTCTCTAAATCCAGGAGGGATATAATCAAGGTCATATTTTGGCTCTTGTGGACTTATTTTAATTTTCTTCAATTTCAACTTGAACTTGCAAATGAGCAGTTGATGGTCTGTTCCACAGTCATCTCCTGGCCTTGTTTTGGCTGAAGATATTGAGCTTCTCCGTTGACTCTTTCCACAGATGTAGTCAATCTGTTTCCTATGTACTCCATCTGGTGAAGTCCACGTGTATAACTACTGTTTGTGTTGTTGAAAAAAGGTGTTTGCAATGAGTAAGTCATTGATCTTGCAAAATTCTATCATGTGATCTCTAGCATTAGTTCTATCACCAAGGCTATATTTTCCAACTACCAGTGATTTTTCTTTGTTTCCAACTTTTGCATTCCAGTCACCAGTGATAATTAACACATTTTGATTGCAAGTTCGGTCAATTTCAGACTGCAGAACTTAGTAAAAATCTTCAATTTTCTCATCTTTGGATTTGGTGGTTGGTGCATAAATTTAAATATTAGCAGTATTAACTGGTCTTTCTCGTAGGTGTGTGGATCCTATCCTATCACTGATAGCATTGTACTTCAGGATAGACTGTGAAGCATTCTTCATGATGATGAATGCCACACCATTCTTCTTCAATTTGCCATTTCCAGCATAGTAAATCATATGATTGTTTTATTCAAAATGGCCAAAACCAGCCCATTTCAACTCACTAATGCCTAGAATATCAATCTTTATGTGTTCCATTTCATTTTTGACAACTTCCAATTTTCCTAGATTCATACTTTGTATATTCCATGTTCTGATTATTAATGGATGTTTGCAGCTGTTTCTTCTCATCTTGATGTGTGCCATATCAGCAAATGGAGGTCCTGAAAACCTTTACTTTATCCACATCATTAAGGTCGGCTCTACTCTGAGGAGACAGTTCTTCTCCAGTCATATTTTGAGTGCCTTCTGCCCTGAGGGGCTCATCTTCCGGCACTGTATCAGATGATGTTTCAGGGCTATTCATAGAATTTTCCAGTAATATATCAGACAGTGTTTCACTGCTATTCATAAGGTTTTCCCTGGCCAGTTCTTTGAGAAGTGGATAACCCCTTCCTTCTTCCCAGTCTTAGTCTGGAAGCTCTGCTGAAACCTGTCCACCATGGGTGACCCTGCTGGTGTTTGAAACACTGGTGGCATAGCCACCAGCCTCACAGCAACACTTACGCTGCCACAGTATGACAAGTGGACAGATGAGTTTGTCTCCCTTAGTTGTTCCAAACTGCTGCGCTCATTTCTGGTCTCCTGCACCCTGCTCACATACCTGGCCTGCCCCTGGGGTGCTCCACACATGCAAGCACCTGCCTTCTGCTGCTCCCAGGCTGGCTTACTGTGGCAGTGCTGCTGGGGCGCTTCCATGCACGGAGGCACCCGCCTTCCGCTGGTCCGAGGCTGGAGTCTGGGCTATGGAGTTGACTCCAAATCCTAGTGACCCTGTGCACGTCAGAGTAAAACTGCTCCAGATGGTGGTCCAGGGGAAGTCCCCTGAGGCTGCAAATGACACGTGCTTGACTGCTAACCTGCAGGGTAATGGTTGGAACCCACCTAGTGGGCTGAGGATAAGGACAGGCAGTCTGCGTCCATGAAGATCCCAGCCCAGAGGCCAGGTTGGAGATGACTCGGCAGCAGCGGGTTCTTCCAGAACCAGCTCACCACCATGTTCTTCCACAGCACAGCTTAGGTCAGTAGCTGAGTTAGTCAGCAAACTGTTCCAGCCGCCCAGGGACTTTAAACACTCACTCACCACAACCAAAGAGCCCATTGCCATAGGCTCCGACTCATGGAGACCCTGTGTGTTGCAGTGCAGGACTGCTGCATACGGTGTTCTTGGGTGTACTCTTGAAGGGGGTAGATTGCCAGGCCTTTCTTCCGTGGAGCCCCTGGGTAGCTTTGTGCTTCCAGCTTTTCAGTTAGTGGTAGAGCACAAACCATTTGCACTACCTGGAACCTCCCTCACACGTGTGCGCGCGCACACACACACACACACATTGTAGATAACACGCAATACATGGCTTGTGTCTACATCTGTTACTCATATGTACACAGGAGCATGCCCTCCATCCACACACGTAACTATGCACACTGCTGTGCACATGCACACATATGCACAGGTAAACACATGATGTGTACATGGTTCTGTATCCATTACTTATACACAACAGCATGCCCTCCATCCACACACGTAACTATGCACACGGCTGTGCACATATGCATACACACATGTACACATATGTATATAGCATCTCCATCCATTCCTCACATACACACAGGAGCATGTTCTTCATGCACACGTGTAACTATGCACACTGCTGTGGACACATTTGTGCATATGAAGTGGTGCACACAGTCCTGCATTCTAGAAGGCCCTGTGCAGAAGTTGCCTGACCAACATCTGACCACATGTAACTGGTTCTCTCATGACCACTGGTGCATCCCATGGGCATCTCTCACCCGGATTATTGACAGCCCAGACTGACCTTCCTCTGTCCACGCTGGCACCTCTTGTGGTCCCTTATTGCCTTGCAGATATGGATCGCCCCCATCCCTGCTCATAGGCAATGGTGTGTACAAGTCAGGGTCCCATGTGTCCTCTCCTTGACGGAGCCCCAGGGTGTTGGCTCTGGGCTCCTCCTACATGCTGGCACATGGCTCAGCTCCACCTTAGCCCATCCAGCAGTGGGCTGAGCTGGATGTTTGCTAGGGTGGCACCCAGGTTTCCAGGGGCATGGCCTTTCCCCCCTTTGACCCAGCCCTTGCCATA
Organism: Orycteropus afer afer; assembly: GCF_000298275.1. Taxonomy (NCBI): domain Eukaryota; kingdom Metazoa; phylum Chordata; class Mammalia; order Tubulidentata; family Orycteropodidae; genus Orycteropus; species Orycteropus afer. The sequence goes on along the minus strand of NW_006922078.1, from coordinate 1,319,856 downwards.
GTGCCCCGTCTTTCTACTTGCTTCTTGCCATGAGCTTCACATCAATTCAACATGTCGTGAAACTTGAGAGCTCCAGCCTGGCCCAAGCTCCATTCTGTTTAGTCAGCTCAGGGAGGGTTGTCAGGTAGTGAACTTTGAGGCCATGAAAGCCACTGGAGTATTACAGCTCATGTATGCAAACACACAGACACATGCAATCACATGCACACAGATGTAATCACATGTGCACACAGTCACACACAATCACATGCACACAAATGCTATCATAAATAATCACCACATTCACAGATAATCATGTGATAAGTTGCATGCACACACACAGTCACACACAGCCACACACATGGACTCACACAAATCACATGCACTCACACACATGCACACATATACACATGAAATCACATGTAGTAACACACAGTCATACATAATCATAACACATATCCACAATCACACATATACACATAATCACAGATCACACAGTCACATGTAATCACACAGTTACACATTATCACACAGTCAAGTGCACACATTCAATCCCATATGCACACACAATCACATGTCATAACATACACATGAAATCACACATCCACCCTCACAAAGCACCAGGCCTCCTCTGTGAGCTGGTGGGTGATCCCTTACCACCCAACAAACCCCAGCCCTCCTGTCCCCATATCTGCCCCTGGCTGCCATGGACAATCTGCTGAACTTTGGCTTGGCTCCAGCTGCAGATGGAGGTGGGTGAGCTTCCTGCCCCTGGTGTTAATTCATTCCTCCTTGAACACGGAGCAGGACCTCACCATGCCAGCCAACCAGTGTGCTCAGGCTGTGGCCTCTTCCCGGGAAAGCCCTCAGCCCGTGCTGGGCTCCCAGATAAGGAGCATGTTGTGCCCAGCACTCTGTAGCCATGCCTTGCTGGAAAGGGGCAGAGAATGGACCTGCAGCTGCCCACACCCGACCCCGAGCAGCTCTGAACTCCTTGCTGAATGCTATGCGGGATTGGCTCCTATCCTGACCTGATGCCTCCCCTGTGTAGTTACTTGTGTCGGAAGCTTCCGTGAGGCTGTAGTCTTCCACTCTTACCTTCAAATGGTACCCATATGTGAACCGTGACTCAACTCTATGCTCCCTAAAGCTGCCTTCCAGCTCTCTGCTACCCTTCATTGGGCCAGGGCTTATCAGAGCACCATGTTTTCTTTCCTCCACAGTCACCCGAACTCTACACAGCCGTCCAGATGAATTCTGCTGTCATGACTACTAACCCAAAGTTTGGTGGTTCCATGCACCCAGTGGTACGGCAGAAGAGAGGGCTGGCCATCTGTCCCCGTGAAGATTCAGACAAGAAAAGCACATGCAGCACAGTCCTGCTGTGTAGCTGGTGGCGGTGCCGTGAGCTGGCATTGACTCTGCAGCCGCAGGCTCAGCATAGCCCATGGGGGCGCCATGAGCTGGCATTGACTCCACAGCCACAGGCTCAGGTTGGTTTGCTTTCTACTGCCATGGCCTGGTTGTTTAGATCTGCTGTTGTTAGGTGCCGTCACGTCAGCTCTGACTCATAACAACCCCATGTACAATAGAACGAAACACTGACTGGTCCTGTGCCAGACTCACAATCCTTGCTATACCTGAGCCCATTGTTGCAGCCAGTATGTCAGTCCATCTTGTTGAGAGCCTTTCCTTTTTTTCTTTTTTGCTGATTCTCCACTTTACCAAGCATGATATCCTTCTTCAGAGAATGATCCCTTCTGACAGCATGACCAAAGTAGGTGAGACAAAGTCTGGCCATTCTCACTTCCAAGGAGCATTCTAGCTGCACTTCATCCAGGACAGATTTGTTAGTTCTGCCAGTCCATAGTGCTTTCAGTCTTCTTTGAAAACACCACAATTCAAAAGCATCAATTCTTCTTCAGTCTTCCTTGTTCATTGTCCAGCTCTCACATGCATATGAGGCAACTGAAAATACCATGGCTTGGGTGAGGCCCACCTTAGTCTTCAAGGAGAAATCCTTGCTCTTCAGCACTTGAAAGAGGTCTTTTGCAGCAGATTTGCCCAATGCGATACATTGTCTGATTTCTTGACTGCTGAATCCATTGGTGTTGATGGTGGATCCAAGGAATATGAAATCTTTGACAACTTCAATCTTTTCTCCATTTATTGTGATGCTGTTTATTAGTCAAGTTGTGAGGATTTTCATTTTCTTGATGTTGAGGTGTAACTCATACTGCATAGTCTCTGATCTTCATCATTGAGTGCTTCAAGTCATCCTCACTTTCAGCAGCAAGGTTGTGTCTTCTGCATATCTCAGGTTGTTTAGACAGAGGGTGTGTATTCAAACTCATATAAACTAGGCCTGTGGAGAGCTCCCCCCACCACCACCTCTCATCCTCTCCAACTAGTGCAAAGTATCACGTTAGTTGGCTATCACACACATAATGCCCTGATACTAGGTGTTCTCAAAGTACACAATTCCATATGATATACATGATGAAACAGTGTGATGACCAAGATTCTGTCTCTGTCTTCCCCTCACCACATCTTTTCCCAGGAACCAAACTGCTAATAGCTTCTTCTTCCACTGTAATTTTTATTTGTTTACTTTTGGCTAACACTATGACTTTAAGGGCACACTTAAACCTCTAATTTTTTCTGTGTCTTTTAAAGCTATCCGTAAATTATTTCCAATTCAACAGTTCCTCTGTGTATAATGCAGTGACAGAGGAACTCTGGTGGCACAGTGCTTAAAACATTCAGCTACTAACCAAAAAGTCATCATTTGAACCTACCAGCTGCTCCAAGGAGAAAGATGTGGCAGTCTGCTTCCATGAAGACTGACAGCCTTGGAGACCCTGTGGGCAGTTCCGCTCTGTCCTCTAGGGGCGCTGTGAGTCAGAATGGACTCCAGGGCAGTGGGTGTGGTTTGGGCTTTGCTTCTGTGAAGATTGACAGCCTTGGAGACCCTGTGGGGCAGTTCCACTCTGTCCTCTAGGGGTGCTGTGGGTCAGAATCAACTCCATGGCAGTGGGATTTTTCATGTACTGACATTGATTACAGTCATCATGTAGCACAACAGTTGTCCTTGACTTTTTTCAAGTCATTCCACCAGCATTAACATAAATCTACTGCCCATTTCCCCATCCCTCCTCCTCCTGGTAAACACTAGTCACTTTGGTTTCTGTGTATTTTCCTGTTTCATACTGTATCGGTCCTTTTCTGTTTGATTTCACTCAGCATGATGCTTTCCAGATCATCCATGTTGTGACGTGCATCAGGACTTCATTGTGTGCGTTTACCACGTTTTATTTATCCTTGTCCATTGATGGACATTTTGATTGGTTCCAAGTGCTGCAGTGAACATGGGTGTATAGGTTTCTGTTTGTGTTCCTGCCTTCACTTCTTCTGGGTGTACACCTAGCACTGGGATTGCCGGGTCACGTGGTAGTTCTATATTTGACTCCTTAAGGACCTGCTGAACTATTCTCCACAGTGGCTGTGCTATTTTACATGCCCACCAGCAATGGATGACGTTCAGGAAGGTTTCTTCACACCCTTGCCAACTCTTGTTGTTTTTGTTTTGTTCATGTGGATGTTTGTTTATCATGGCTGTTCGAGTGTGAAACTTTTACTAATTGATTCATCAACTCTGGCCAGTCTCTCATTGTATCTATTCTAAACAATAAATATAACACTTCTAGCCGCCTGCCATCACTTTTATCATATATAGATACTTTATATATATATATATATATGTGTGTGTGTATGTGTGTATGTATATTTATATATATTTGTTGTTGTTGTTGTTGTTATGTGCCATCGAGTCAGCCCCAACTCATAGCGACCCCTCCTTGGGTTTCCAAGGCAGTATGTATACTTAATTATCAATGTTTAAGAAGCTTTCTGTAATTAATTTTCTGTACTTTCTCTACATGTTGAATCTAAGACTTGAAAATACATAAATGGCATTCACAATATTATTCCATAAATGCTGTTTACCACAGAAATAAGAATTGTGACTAGAACTATGGAGAAAGAGACAGACTATTTATTGTAAAGATACTGACAGTCAAAGGAGAGACTTCCAAGTATCAATGCCCAGTGGCTCTTTATACATATCCTTTACAATTTCTTGCAGTTCTAAAGAATCAGAGATACTAAATGGTCTTTTGTCTTCTATTTCTACCTCAAATTCTTATATTCCTTTCTCAGTGTTTAACTGAGTCATCTTTATATATAGAACAAAAGTTTGTAAAGTGAACTTTCAAATGGGATGCTTTATTGATAGTTTAGCTAGGTATTAAATGATAGGTTCAGTATCTTTTTCTATCAGAACTTGAAGACACTGCTTCATTGTCTTCTAGAAGTCAGCATTGCTAATGAAAACTCTTGTGCCATTTTAATTTTCATTTTACATTGTTGTTAGTTGCTTTCAGCTTGGTTCCAAGTTATTGTGACCTCATGCGCAATAGAATGAAACACTGCCCATTCGTGCACCATCTTCACAATTGTGTCTATGTTTGATCCCATTGTTGCAGCCACTGTATCGATCCTTCTCATTGAGGGTCTTCCGTTTTTTGGCTGACCCTTTGCTTTACAAAGCATGATGTCCTTCTCTAGGGATTGATCCATCCTGACAACATGTCCAAAGTATGAGAGACGAAGTCTCACCATCCTCACTTCTAAGGAGCATTCCTGCTGTACTTCTTCCAAGACAGATTTGTTTGTTCTTTTGGAAGCCTGTGGTATACTCAGTATTCTTCACCAACACCGTACTGTACTGTACAGAGCATAATTTATTTGTTTTCAGTGTTCTCTTTACTCTGCAAGCTTTTGAGATTTTCTTGTATTGCTTGGTCCCAGTGTGTGCACTGGATCTGCTGAGAATATGGTGGGAACCGTACGTTTGGAACATGTGTGCTCATTCATGTGACCATTTCCTCCTCTCTTTTGCCTTTCTTCTCGCCTTTAGGATTCCTAATAAATGAAAGTTGGAAAGCCAGGATACATCCTCCAAGCATTAACTTTTCTCTGTCTTTCCCATCTCTTTTCCCATGTGCTGTCCACTCTGGAAACTTCGTCTGTATTTGCAACAACTTAGTCTTCAATTGTATCATTTACTCTTCAGCCTATCCCTTATATTTTAAAATTGATTAGTCACATTAATTGATAAGAGTTCTTTCTTGGAAATGTTTTTTTTTTTTTTTTTTGTCTTCCTCACAGTAGCCTTCTTTTCTCCTTTGGTGCTATGTTTTCCCAAATGTTGGCAAATAATGCTACTTAGAATTATCAGTGTTGTCAGTAATAGTAGCAGTTACTGTTCCCTGAATTATTTTGATCTCTTTATGGTCAGTATATCCATCCTGGGCGTTTCTTCTCTTTCATGCTGTCAGATTTCCATAGATATCTGGTAGTCCCTGCCCGTCAGACCATATCTGTGTAGGACTGAAAGATTGTGCTGGTGGGTGTAGTATCTGGTCATTGTGGGAAACTTATGGCACTGTGTAGTCTGACAGGCTTCTCGCTTGACCAGAAGAGATAACTGCATGTGTTCTGTAAATGGGTAGGGTGTGTGGACAAATGGCCTCCGTGGAGGGATGGTGGACATGGTGTAGGGGGATGAGCAGTCTCCCCATATTTACTCAAGTCTGGCAGGCTTTACTGTGGGGATGGACTGTTTCTGTGCTTTTCCCTCCAGAGGGGAGAATCACCTTGCTTTTTCCTCAGTTGCTGTATATGCTGTGCAAGACAGAAGGCCCAGCCTTACAGCTCCCCATCTCTCTCAGGCCTGGCTTTCTCACTAGGGTGGGGGGTCCTCAACCTTTGTGTGCTGTGGTCCCCTTCAGCAGTCTGGTGAAGCTGATGGAACCTTTTTCAAACTAAGTTAAAAACATATGACTTTTTTTTTTTTTTTTTTTTTTAATTAAACATTCCATGGAAGAATCCTGATCCAAAGGGGAAAGAATATGGAACAGAATTTCAAAGTTTCCTGGAATCCAGAATTTCTGGAGCTATTGAGGCTAAATGAATGCCAAAAATCACTGCCCTGAGATAATTATTAAACTTTAAACCAAAACTATCTCCTGAAGTCTTCTTTGGACCAAAGGAAACAAACAAACAAACAAAAAGGTAAGAGTATCTTAAGAAGGAAAGTGCGTGTGGCTTGCGCATCATGCTTTCTTAGAGAATTACCTGTGTGGGATCAGGCTGACGACAGCACTGCAGAGAGCAGCAGCGTGGGGACAGTGAGTGTGAGTGAGTGGAGCTGGGACGGTGCAGGGAAGGACGGTGAGGAAGTCTGCAGAACCCGAAGGATGGCGCGTCAGTGGGTCTGTTTCCACCGAAGTAAGAAAAGGAAATATGAGGAGTGAGAAAGCCACTCACACTGCAGCACAGCCACAGAATGCTGGGAAGACCTTCTGAAGGAGCGACACGTTTGCTTCCTCTTCAAACATGAAGTCAGAAAGCCGAGCGGCGGGCCTGCTATCTATCCACTGTCATTGGCGGTGAACACCAGTGATGTTCGGAGGTTTGTGCGACAGCTGGGATGTGAAAGTACCTGTGATTCTGGCGGGTGACACAGTCACAGCTACAGCTACACTGCCGAGGTTTACTGCCTGCATTCACAGTGGGAGGAAACGTGAAATTACAGTTAGAGACACATTAACTAAAAGCCACGCTTTCACAGCCACGTTTGGGCACCTCGGCACAGTGAGGCCCCTGCTCAGGGAAGGGCATCCTCTCTCTTTGGGCAGCATTTCCCTGGCTTGGCCTGGGCCAATGTTGCCCGACAGCTGTTTGCAAAGGGCTGAGGGGAGGACTCACGGGCCACCCTGCCCCTTTGGGAGCATGGCTCTTCAGACCGTTCTGAGGAGCCCGCCTTTGCTGCTTCCTCCTCTGGTGTCACAGGCTGGTGGCCTGGGCTGCCTGTCCTTCTGTTCTCTCCACCAGTTGGGCCGGGAACTCTCCAGCCTCTCTTGGCTGTTGGTCGCCATCTTTTTCGGCTCCTGTCACCAGGATGGCTTCATTGTTTTAACAGTATACTTCCTGCTATTTCACTGGGGCCCCGGGTGACTGCTCCTGAGCTCTGGGTTGTCTTTATGCAGCCATGGGTCCACAGGGATGCCAGTTTGGACTGTCTCCCATGGCCCCGCGAGCCTTCTTGGACACCCACTCTTAACTGACCCGCTTGGACATTAGGTCAGTCACTGGGAGGTGCAAACAGATGCACTTGACCACGAACCTGAAGGCTGGCTGTTCTCTCCCCCCAGAGGCTCCACGAAGGAAGGCCTTGTGGTCTGCTTTGAGAAGATCTGGTCTGTAGATGGCCCTGGGGGCATGGTGCCACTCTGTCACACGGGATTGCCAGGAGTCAGGACCCACCACGACACTGAAGGGCTTGGCTTGTGTTCCGGGTGCCACACATGGGGTTCTCGGCTTTCCTCATGCCACTTCCGTGAGGGTAGACGGTGTGTGGTGTGCTTTCACTGTTGGGGCAGGAGAGCTTCTCAGCCCGCAGTGCCAGCCCACGGTCCCCACCCTGCCTGTTGAGGATAATTCAGTGGCTTTGCTTTCTTTTTACGATGTGTTTGTTTTTTTCTGTTCTTTTGTTTACTTACGTTCTTTGATTTCATTCTCTTTACAAAATCATCCTGCAAATGGTATTAAAAATGGGTCTCTTGATGAATTTCGAATACTTTTCAACTCCGTCACTTCCAAATACCCACACCTGCTCGGGACACTGGGCTCATGTTGCTGGAGGGCTTTGTGATCCTGGCCGAGGTCCCTTTCGGGCCCAGGACTGTGCAGGTTTAGAGAACACCCCAGACAACGCCTAAGCCTCTGAAGTCAGGAGCCCTGCTCCAGGCGAGGAACGTCTGGCCATGACCTTGGCAGAGGTCAGGCTCTGCAAAGCTTGGCAGGCAGCTTCCACTGTGGTTGCCCTATGGAGGGGAAGGCCTTGCTGGGAAGTGCCTAGGGGGGTGCAGAATAGGAGTAGAGAGTCTAACACACAGGAAATGGGGGTGCCTGCCAAGAGGAGATGGCACAGGCCTGGGGGCAGAGCTCTGAGCTGTTTTGGAGGTGGGCAGTGCAGCTGCTTGGCCAGCCTTTAGGCAAGAAGGCTCAAACGAGGCACGCTTGCCTTCAGAGTCTTCCAGGGATGAGGCTGGAGCTGGGGGCGGGTGGCTGATGCCAGGTGAAGAACTGCCCACCCACCCCGCCTCTCCTCTGGCCAGGTGCCAGGGACATGGCAGAGCCCAGCAGAGAGCACTGAGTGCAGGCTGGCGGCTACTCCTGCCTCTGGCTTGATGTGAGGTTAACGCGGGGTCAGGTCTGTGAGCCCAAGTGTTCACTCAGGACTCCATCTATGTGACCTCAAAGAAGCCTGTCCATTCAGGCATGCTGTCTACCCTGGCACACAGTAGATACTCAATAAATACCTGTATCGGAAGGAGGCAGCCTTGATACTACCCCCCGAGCCTACTCCCTGCACCTGAGTCTTGGCCCACAAGGCCCCTCTGGGGTTCAGGTACCCACTGTCCCTTTCCGGCAGATACAGGAGGACACAGGTCAGGGGGAGATTCTGTCAGCCTTGTGCTAGGCGTGTGGAGATGCAATGGAATTGAATCTGAATTGCTGTCTGGGTAAAAGTGCCTTGAGGCCAACGCCCATGTAGGCCCAGTGCAGGGCTCCCGGCGCCGGGCGGAACGGGACACGTGGTACCTTGTTCTGGGCTGTGTGTTTGCCGAGAACTCACCAGGAAGGATCCCTGGCTTCCTGGCAGCAGGGAGTCAGTGGCAGGGATGGACAGCTTCACCTGCAGAGGGAGGTGGGCAATTACCGAAGCCCACGCAGTGGAGCGGGTCA
>NW_006922078.1:1293823-1308878 GCF_000298275.1 Orycteropus afer afer | reverse complement strand
GACCTCTGTCTTCCTGGCGCCAGAGGTGGGCAGCCTCGCAGGACCACTGGGTCTCGGGTCCAACTCTTAGGCAAAAGAACACAGTGATGATCTGATCCTCGCTGGGGAGGGGCTCCTAGGTGGGGGAGCTCTGCACGTGAAATGTCTGTGGGCCCTGCACCCTGGTTGCACTCTGGGAAACTTCCCTGGCTAGCGAGGCTCCCTTCTGAAGCTCCCTGTCTGGCCAGCCTGCGGGCTGAGTGAGGACCTGAGGTGCCTATCGCCAGTGCAGGCCTGAGTTCCGCCCCCTGCTTGTGCCCGTGGTGGGCCAGGATGGCCCATGCCCCACCCCCCATCAAGGAGCAGGAGCCCGGAGCAAGGTGGTGGGGCAGTGAAGGGAGCTGGTTCTAGTTAGCTCCAGGTTCCCACACATGAAGGTTTGCAACCTTCAGCACTTGGCTGCTTCCTGCCTAATTAGTGAGCTTCTGGCTGCAAGGAAAGCGTCGGTGCTGTGACCCTTGCCCTCCCTGGCTGTTGGGTCGGGCCCCCCCGCCAGGAGGCTCAGGCCAGCAGAGCGCAGGCTTCCGCGGCAGCTGCAGGCAGGCCTGCTGCCCAGGCCCCTGGCCGGAGCTGCAGCCAGTGCTCCTACTGACCTGCTTCAGGAGTGGACAGCCCACTGCAGGGGCTGGGGTCCCTGGGACCTGGTCCCCGTCTTCCTGCACCTGGCGAGTCCCTGGAGGGGTGGCCTCAGCGGGTGGATGGGTCCTCTCCCAGGCGGTGCATCCCGGGCCCCGAGTGGCTCCCGTGCAGCTGGGCCCCTCTCTGGCCAGCTCCTCAGCTCCTGCTTTCCTGCTCTGGGCCTTCCTGCTTGGAAGGGTCTTCCGGGTGAGAACTTCACTGCCTTATCTGAAGGTCAAAAGTGCTGGGCGGCAGCCTTGCAGTTGGCCGGGAGGAGGGCAGCCAGCATTCCCCCTTTTGTCAGCTGTGATTAGCAGTAAGTGAAGCCTTGGCTGTTTGGACAGCAGGTGCCTGGAAGACTCCCTCTGACTTGCCCTGTGACCCAGCTGGCAGTGGGTGTCTCCAAGGGTCTGTGTTCCAGAGCTGTGTGTTGCGGTCCACCCTCTGAACAGAAGGTGCTGGAAGGTGCTGGCTTGGGAGCGCTCACGTTTAGGAGGGTGATTGTGCTTGGTGAGCGGTGCTTCTCCCCAGAAGTAGTGTTTATCTTGAAGCAGCCTCGTGTGGGTTGGTCCATGGAAGACGGCGGCCGTGGGGAAGTAGGGTGTGGACTTGGCCGGCACAGTTGCTTTCAAAGGAAAAGTGCCCTCTCTGCCTGCACAGCCTGCTGGGAGCCTGGGTGTCTTCTTTATCCATCCGGAGCAATTGTCTTCACTCCCTGATTCTGTTCCCTCTGCATCACCTGTCTGAAAGGTCACAGTGTGGTGGGACCCTGTGTCCCTCTCTGGGATGCCCCTTTGAGCCTCGTGGGGGACCTTTGGAACCTAGAGCCAGTGGGGAGGGGCGGAAGGCAAACCTGGCTGGTGCCCCTTTGGAAACCTGGCCCCCACTGAGACCCCAGGGCTGTGGCTGGCTCCCAGGCTCCGGGCTTGGGCCCTCTTTCTTCCAGCAATGCGCTGGCCAGCGGGAGGGAACAGGCGGGAGGCAGACAATTGTCACTTGTTGTCTGGGGACGAGGGGGAGAGAACTGTGTAAATAACCTCTTCCACGAAGCTGGTGTTTTCAGGGTGAAGAATGGGGGACACAGGGAGCTGCTCTTCCACACTCGGCTTTTGTGCCGTGATACAGGTCACCCTGTGGCTAATGCGTCCCCCTCCGCCAGTCTGCCGGCCAATGTTTGTGAAGATGAATAGGGCTGTGAACCAAAAGAGAGGCTCTGTGGGCTGACTTGCTGGCCAGAATTGTCAGGGCTTTGCAGGGACTAGTCTGACACCAGCCTCGGTTGCCGGGGGATCGAGAAGTGGGGCCGTCCCGAATGTGGGCCGCAATGTGGGGTACAGGGCTCCCCCAGCTAGCGTGCAGAGGCCTGGGGCTGGTCGGTCTTAGCTGCCATTTCTCTGCCCTCCCGAGATACTCCAACCCTTCTGGGCACAGGAAGAGCCCTTATGGGCTGTGGGTTTGTGAACTGTAGTAGCTGTGGGTTTGGGGTGCACAGAGCATGGGGTGGGCATCTAGGGACCCAACTTAAAGCCAGTTGTTTCCCGAGGGAGCCAGGGGCGTGTATGATGGTCAGCTCGCAGGGGGACGAGGGCAGCCACTCCTGGCTCTCTGGGATCGTGTTTGGCTCAGAACATGGAGTCAGGGACACAGCAGGGCATTAAAGAACACTTCCCATCTCCCGTTCCAAAGCCTCGGGATTGTCTGTCTCCGAGGCCTGGAGAGACAGGACAACTGCCGATCCTGCAGCATGGGTGGACGGCTGTTGTGTGGAGACTTGACATAACAGGAGAGGAGAAAAGACCACTGCAGGAAGAACACAGGGTCGTGAAGGCTGAGGTGAGATGCCCGGTAGGGGCTCCAGAGGACATGGAAGGCGGGACATTACTGGGTGTAGAGCCTTCTCAGGATGGAGGGAGCGGGCCAGTGCAGCCGGCTGGAGGCGTGCACCATGGCTGCCCTCCCGGTGAAGCCTTCAAGGGCTAAAGCTGAGATGGGTGGGTGTGCTGGACAGAAGCTTCTTGCCAGGCTCCCAGTGAGAACTTTCTGGGGAGCCTAGCATGTGCGAGCCGCTGCCCCTGCATGGGGCACTGGGGCCTTCATTCCAGAGCTACGTGCAGGGCCCCTGCAACCTGTGTCCTGGCCGCTGCGCTCGGGGCCCACTCTTCGTCCAGTGCACACTTGCGGAGGGAAATCCACTGCCATCAAGTCCTTTCCAACTCGCAGTGACCTTGCAGAACAGAGTCGAACTGCCCTGTAGGGGTTCCAAGGCTGTCAATCTTTACAGAACCAGACTGCCTCATCTTTTTCCCTCCAAGCGGGTGTAGATTTGAACTGCCGACCTTTGAGTTAACAGCTGAACGCTTCAACCACTTTGCCACCAGAGCTGCGTGGCTGGTAGGCTGGGTGGTGGCCCCATGTGCTGGGTGCTGGACCTGTACAGTGGTCATGTGTTGGAGGGTAGCCAACACCAGGTCATCACCTGCCTCGTCTGTCGGTCTGTTTATTTACTTCTGACGTGTGGTGAGCTTAACCAGCACACGGGTCTGGCTCGAGGCTCCTTCGGGGCTGTTCCCTGGATGGCCCAGAGTGTCTGCTTACCAGCTCATAGCTCTTCTGGAGGCTTGGGTGCTGCTGGTGTGCGGGGGCTCACCACCGTGCGCGGGGGCTAGAACAGGACGTGGTGGACCCTCCTGAGCCGTCCTTGACAAGGCCCCAGATGTGCTCGGCTCCACACTCACCATCTGTGATAACAGGGCAGGACTCAGATGCTGGGGACGGGTGTTAAGTGAAGGGCGCGTCTGAAGCTGTAAGTGTTCCCAAGCCTGATGGCCAAGCCGTTCCCGACGTGCTAGGCTGCGCTGGGCCAGACCCGCCCTCTCCCTGAGACCCTGGCGGCCTGAGGGGGGGTCCCCAGCTGCTCTGGGGCGCATCATTGTCATGGCCCAGGTGGTGCGGGAGGTGGGTGAGTGGGAACCGAGCCACATGGTCCACGGCCCTCCACGCACCTGCTCCCTGCCCCAGCAGACAGTATCGCAAAGGCCAGTGAGTGGCTGTCTGCCGGGGAGAGGTGGGATCGGAAAGGTGTTAAAAATAACCCTGTTCTTTATCATCATTTACTATTGTTTTGTGTGTGACAAAGACTCCAAGTAATACCCGCACCATACTAAGGGGGTCTCATCTGCCAAGTGCCTGACAGCTGTCCCGTTAGGAACCGCAGGACAAGGCAGTGGGTTGCGGCCGTGCCAGGTGACAGCACGCCCCGAGGCCTCAGGAAGGAAGGAAGGAAAGGAGACCCCTGAACTGGGCAGGGGGCTGGCTGGAGGTCCAGGATGCCCACCAGGCCATGTCGAGGGTCCGCCGTGCACCTCCGTGGGGGAGGGGCTGTTCTCATGCTGAGTCTGCCATTGGTGCCCTTAGAAACAGTCTGTGGTCTCAACTCTGGCCTAAAAATGGTTTGAATCCCCCCTGCCCCAGCCATCTGCAGTGTGTCTGCCTGGCATGGGGACCCAGCATGGCCTGGAGCAGGGAGGGAACAGGAGAGGGCCCTGGAAGAGCCACGCTGGGGCTTGGCCAGGGAGCCGAGGGGAGAGGGGCTGGGTGCTTAGTTGGCAGATATTATGGGTGGCATGTGTGCACACGTGTATGCACACATGCGTAGACACACAGGACTGTGTACACTTGTGGACGAATACATGGCATGGCTTCCTCATATGACCACATGCTTCACATAATGGGGGTCCCTGGGTGGTGCAAACCGTGAAGTGCTCCATTCGGACCTGAAAGGCTGGTAGTCTGAGCCCACTCACAAGCAGCACGGAATAAAGGCCTGACGCTCTGCTTCTGAAAATCGAGCCACGCAGAGCCCTACGGAGCGCGTGTCTGTCCTGCTCATGCGGAGCTGCCGTGAGTTGGAATTGACAGACGCTGACAACAGCGACATACGTCGAAAACATGAACATATGCTGCGACAGGAAGACTGTTCAGTAGCTCTTGTCAATGACACGGTTCCGCACCGTGTCTGCTGTTCGTTCTGCACTATTTTAGGGAGTAGAGTTCTGGTGATTGGGGGTGAAATGTCATGGTCCGGTGGTGCCACTGCTGTCACGGTGCCCTCCGGCCCTCCCTCTCAGAAGTGCTTCTTTTCATCCAGATGTGAGTCCTGCCACGACTCATGGGGCCTGTTGAGGCTTCAGGGCAGGGGCTGAGGGGGAGACCACCACACTCAGGGTCCCTGTGGCTGCTGCTCTGTTTGGCCCGTGCTACAGAGGGGCACAGCCCCCCCCCCAAGGTCTGGAAGTCCTAACCCCTGCACCCGCGAACGAGGTCCTGCGTGGAAACTGGGTTTCCTTGTGATGGTGATGTTCAGGCCCATCTAGGGTGGGCCCTAAGTCCTAAGGCTGCTCCCTCCTGTGTGGGGTCCGTAATAGAACAGAGACAGTGTCACAGACGCAGGGAGAGACACCCTGAGGGCAGGGGCCAACACATCGGAAACAAATGACGAGGACCTCCCAGGGCAGCTGGTCGGAGAGGAGGGCCCTCCCCTAGATGGACCGATGCTCTGATTCCAGCCCCAGCCTCCGTAACTGTGAGGGGTGAGTGCCTGCTACCTTTGGGGGGGTGCCTGCCGTATGTGTGCAGCACGAGGGACCAGAGACAGTCTCCACTGGACGCTGCAGGCCGGACCTGCTGCAGAAGCTACCCCACTGGGCGTGGCCGCGTGCTGCCCAGGGGAACGGCAGGTGCCTGTTTGTGCAGATGGAGCAGGTGTGGCCCCGGCTGTCGGGGGTGGTCTAGGTTGCGCGACAGGGCCGGCATGTGTCTCGTCCTTGGGGTGGTGTTCACAGTGAGATGGCAGTGTAGATGCCACCTGGCTCCCTGCATACTCACCCCTCACCGTCACTGCATGTAACACAGGACCTGTCTACCTTGTGGATGTGGTGCTGGGCCCCATGGTTACATGTGCACATGCGGTGATTAGGAAACCAGATTGCAGCTTGATATTGGGCCAGTCACTGGGCCTCTGGGAACCCCCGTCTCCTGTTCAGCCGACTGGGAGGGATGGTTGGCATTAAAGCTGTCCTGAATGTTGTTTGACTTGGGTTGTAGGTGTGACTTCCTATCAGTTTGTGTTTGAGGAGGCAGACCACGTGGACAGACGAACTCCTGGTCTCATCTGAACTGATTGGTGGCACCTGGGATGCTGGAGGTGGACTTAGGGTCCAAGGGGCAGGCACTCAACCCCAGATAGCTAAACTGAAAGAGGAAGTCAGCTAAAATAGCGTCAGGTGTAGTGAGACCCAAGCAGACCCTGCCCACAGATCCTGGGGGAGTAGGAAGCCAGGCAGGTGAGAAGTAGCTGATGGGTTGGCAAACAGGAGTGAGGGTGCCTCTGTGAAGAGAAGGTCTGGACTGGGTATTGTTCCTTGTTGCCAGGGCTTGGTGAGGTAGTCACCTGCCAGGCTCTCTGTGGGGTCACTGAGGGACTGCATTCCCTGCAGTGGGTGGAGCAGAGCACAGCTGAGAGGGGGACAGCCATGGCTGTCGGTCCAAGGTGATGGGAGCTGCCCCAGGTCACAAGGCCCTCGGGCGGCACCGACGGTCTGCTCCGGGCTGCTAGCCATGAGGTTGGTGATAGAAACCACCCAGAGGTGCTTCACAGGAGAGGCCCAGTGACCTGCTTCCCAGAGGTCACAGACTCATGGACCTTATGGAGCACAATCCTTTATCAACCCGTGGGGTCGCCCTGAGCTGGAATCCACTTGACAGCAGCGGGTTTGGTTTTCAGTAGCAAGACTCGGGTGCTCACCCCAGGGTGCCTGAGTCTGCCCCTTGTCCCTTCCCTCTGAGACACCAGCTTCATTCTCGAGCAGACTCTCCTAGCCTGGCGGGTGTCACCCTGGCCACTAGCAGTTCCTGGGGCTCTCTGTCCAAGCATGATGGAGAGTCCCCGGGAGGGGCAGGGCTTCTCTCTTGAGGGGTCCCGCTGGCCACCATGTCATGTGGTCCCCTGAATGATGAGCCTTGGGTTTGGTGGGTCTTTTAGGAATATTTCAAAGAGCTAGGGGCCCTTCTTAGCAAAGCCCACACCACCAGAAGAGGGAGGGGCTGCCAGACGAGCCAGGACCATGCAGGTCCCCTTGGAGTTCTGGGCCAGGCCAGGGACCAGGCACGTTCACGGAGGAGACAGCTCAGAAAAGAGCCAACAGCAGGCGTGGGTGCTGATAGCTTGGTGGGACTGTGGGCCAGCCTCGGTTTTCCAGCATGAGTAGAGGCCCCACTCCCTAGGGTAGGGCAGGCCAGTGTCCTGCCTCACCGCTCCATGGCCTGGGGATACAGGGAAGGGGAGCTGAGAGGCCACCAACTCCCATCAGAGTTCCTTGGTCACTAGGTGCTGGAGCAGCCGGCCCTGCGGCCCAGGGAGAGGGCACTGTCCCTACGCCTTCCTCGCCAGCAGGTGGCTCCTTCTGGGTACAGGCATAGCTGTGCTGCAGGGGCACTGGGGGGTGCCAGTGGTGTGGCTGCTGGGGAGGAACACGGCGCTGACACTGGGTGATGAGGCAGTCCCATTCTCGGGACCACCCCCACCTCTCACCCCGAAGGGCCCTCAGTGGGCTGCCCCAGGCGGGTGTCTGGGAGCCGGCCCGACTGCCCCTGCTGTTTTCTGAAGCAGCCCCATGCCCTTCAGCTCCATGACCTTGATGTTGCCTGTGGTGATTTTCTGTGAGGACCGGGGCTGGGGCCTCTCTGCAGACCCAGGGACATATGATGCCGGAGAGGAGACCCTGCCTCCCGCCTAAGTCCTGCCCAGGCGTGAGAAGTACCTTTCCAGCCCTTGGACGCCCTGCACTGGGCAGACGGCTGCTCTGCCCTGACAGGCCCATGTGCTGGTGGTCAGAGGAGCCCCTCTGCAGGGGGCGTGGCACGGGGCTGAGGAGGAGCTTTTCCGGATGTCATCCGTGTGCATGGACCTGGCCAGGCTCCAGGGCCAGCCGCCCAGTGGCCCAGCAGTGTCACGTCCCAGTCCAAAGGGGTCACGGGTGCTGAGCCGCCACCAGTGCTCTGGGTGGGGGGGTATCCTACCAGACACGTCAATGCATGAGAACGGTAGTGTTTGTCTTTGGGTCTTTTTTTTTCCATCTTGCCTAGTGGTGTGTGCTAATCATATCTTATTCTTTGGGAGTAATTCTCCCTGGAATGAGGAGGCTGCTTTGATTGAGTGAAAAGACCTTCTTCCTTCTGGACTTGGGCTCTTCCGTGGGAAGCCCCACCACACTGCGCTAGCACCGGCTCCAGGAGGCTTAGCGGGGGGAGGGGGTGCCTGGGTGCCCATGAGGCCTGCAGTGGGCGAAGGGACCCCAGGCCTTGGGCTGATCCTCGCTTGCAGCCCCGTGGGCGCTAACGGGAGAAGCAGTGTTCCTGTGGGCTGGGCTGTGTGCAGGGCACGACAGGTGTGCATGATTCCAGGTGGGAGAAGGTGGCGGCACCTTTCTGAGTTCCAGGGACTCCTGCTGGATGGGTGGGGCCTCGGAGGGTTTGGAGGTGCCTGGCCACATGCAGAGGAGCCATGCCGGCATCTGGTGCTCTCTGGGTAGGCCCATGCTGGGCAGGACGGGGCACAGCTCGGGGCTCGGGGCTCGGCGCTGCGAGCAGGAAGCCTTCCTGCTGTAATCCCCGTCCACCCAGGGCAGGCCTCCTGCAGGTGGGGCCCTCTGCCCCAGGTGTCTGGGTCCCCCTCGCACATGCTGGCTCTGTCAGAGACGTTGCTGGGGGCTCCTCTGTGTTGCACTGCCCCCACAGTTCCAGGCCTGGAACTGCTCTCAGCTGGGTGGCAGGCAGGATGGCACTGTCCGTGGGTCCAGGCCTGCCTGGTCCTGCAGAGGCCACCTGGGCCCAAGTCCCTCCGTAGGTCCCTGTGTGCTTGGATGGGAACCGGCTACAGGAGTTGTCTGAGGAGATGGGTGTGCTGAGCAGAGTAACCGGACAGATGGGAGCAGAACACTAAGGGGGGCTGGTGGTCGTGATGTGGGGAGGTGTGCTGTGGGCCTGCTGTATGGGGTCTCGGCGGGGATGGGATTGGCTTCATGGATGGTCCAGTGATATGCCTCTGCAGCCACCTTACTCGGTTCTTAAGGAAGGAAGGAGGGTCATGAATTCACTGCCGATGACCCTGTTCGTCTGAGGGCCAGGGTCGTGGGCAAAGCCCCCAGAGCCGGACACAAGAGGAAGAGGCCGTGGATGCTGGTGGGCCAGCCGTGCACTCTGAGGCTGTAGCTTGGCACCTTGGAGGTCACGCTGAGGTGGACTGTGCCCTGCAGAGGAGGGACCCCCACACAGCTCTGAGCTGCTACCCCAGGGCTCATAGCAGACTGCATTTGGCCAGTGTTGGAACGGAGACAAGTGTGTGGGGGGTGTCTGTGGACGGTGGAGGGCTCCCATGGCGTCTGGCCTTGGCTTCCATCTGACCTGCAGGAGGGGCCGCCACTGAACCTGCCTCCCGCCCCCAGACACCCTGACCTGAATCAGGAGCCTCCTTTCTCGATGTGGGCTGGCCGGTGACTGCGGGACACTGGGTTTGGCTGACCCCTGGGTGCTCCGTGACGCTGCCGGTTCTGTGGCGCTGGCCTCACCCCCGCACACTGCATCGGGGGTATATTTAGAAGAGGTCAGGCAGCCTTAAAGTACATGTTTTTTTCAAAATCAGCTTGTGCCTTGGAGAAGGCGGATTTTATTAGCCAATTACCATTCCGCTCCTGCGATTACCAAGCCAGCCGGCAGCCCTGTGATCCGCTTCGCTGGGAGCAGGACCGAGACCTTGCTTATAAATAACTCCGAGCTTCGCAGAACCATAAAATCCGTCTTCATAACCCTCCTGTCCCCACGGAGCACCTCCCAGTGAAGAGCCCCTGCTCCACGGGCTGTTGCCCTGGTGACAACCTTGACAGACACACCAGCCATGGTGTGGCATGCATGCATTGAGTGTCTGCTGTATACCAGGCATGGGCTGTGTGCTGGGGAAGGTGACAAGAAGTGAAAATGGTACCTGCCTAAGGGCCAGGTGGGGTGGCAGGCGGTGGTTCCAGGGGTCCGACCAGTGTATGTGCAGTCAAGACCTCAAGTGCATGCCCCAGACCGGGCACCACCGCACACAGACACGGATGCCGTGGGGCATTCAGACCATCTGCACATGCTTGTGGATATGTGGATATTGGGGTGCTAGGGGTGTGTGTGTGTGTGGTCTTATGTGTGTTGGAGCTCCATGTGTGGTCATTTGTGTGTATGCCATAGCTCCGTGTGTGTGTTGCGTGCATCCATGTGTGTCAGTGTTCCACGTGTACTGTGTGTATGTGTGTGTTGGGATTCCATAGGGGATGTGTCTGCTGGGACTCCATGTGCACTGTGTGCCTGTGTGTGTACATCAGGGCTCTGTGTGTGTGATCTTCTGTGTGTATTTGTGTTGAAGCTCCATGTGTAGTCTTGTGTGTGTGTGTGTGTGTGTGTGTGTCATAGGTCCGTGGTGTGTGTTGTGCGTATCTGTATGTGTTGTGCGCACCTGTGTGTGTTAGTGTTCTATATGCGGTATGTGAGTCTGTGCGCGCGTGTGTGCGTGTTGGGATTCTATAGAGGATGTTTATGGTGGGACTCCATGTACAGTGTGTGCCTGTGTGTGTGTACATCAGGGCTCTGTGTGTGTGGTGTGTGTGTACATATGTATGTGCGGGGGTACCTGTATGGAGTGTACATGTATTTGTGTGTATGTCGGGATGTGATGTGCATTGTGTGTGGGTTGGGACACCACATGTGGTGTATGCAGCATATGTGTGTATGCCAGGGCACCATGTGTGGTGTGTGCCTGTGTGTGCCAGGACAACATATGTGTGCTATGTGTGTGTGTGTCTCTCTGTGTGTGCATCCTGGGTACCATGTGTGCTGTGTGTGTGTGCATGCACATACCCCGGGACACCATGTACAGGGTGTGTGCCTGTGTGTGTGTATAGGGGCGCCATGTGTGGTATGTGGCTGTGTGTGCTGGGGCACCACGTGTGTGTATGTTTGTGTCCGGGCACCATGTGGTATGTGTGTGTGTGCACATAGCCTGGGGCACCATGTGGGGTGCGTATGTGTGTGCGTACCCAGGGGCACCATATACAGTGTGTGCACATATGTGTATGTATGCCAGAGCACCATATGTATGTGTATGTGTGCTGGGTGCTGTGTGAGTAAGTGGTGTGTGGTATGTGCATGCCCTGGGGCACCATATACGGTGTGTGTACCGGTGTGTGTGTGAGTATATGCTAGTGTGCCGCGTGTGGGGTGTGTGTGTGTGTATGTGTGCTGGCACACTGTGCTCTGTGTGTGTATGTTTGTGTGTGCAGGCGTACCGTGTGTGGGGGTGTGTATCCTGGGCAGGACACCATGTGTTGTGTGATATGTGTATGTGTATGTGTATGTGCCAGGGCATCACGTGTAGTGTGTGTGTGTGTGTGTATGCCAGTGCACCGTGCTGTGTGTGTCTAAGTGTGTGTGCCAGGGCATCATGTGCTGTGTGTGCACTCCATCAGTGTTTGGGGCAGCTGTACCTTTTCACTGGGGACAGTGGGCTCACAGACCAGAGGACGCTGGCACGGGCCATAGAGAGAGCTGGCTTCCTTGTGGAGACCAGGGCTGGGCTGGGCGGCAGGAGAATTCTCACACCTCTTGGTCCATAAATCCGGCGCTTCCTGAGATGGGGGTGCACACTGCCCATGGCAGGCAGGCGAAGGGCTCTCATCTAATAGCTGTGTGTTTATTGCTGTGGTTGTCTCATGCTCACAGTGAATGCCTTGGCTGTCCACTTCACAGCTGGCGGAATGACCCTTTGTGAGTGTTTGGGCTGCACCGACGTGTGGGAATCGTGGTGTGCCACCACGGCACTGAGTTGGGGGCATGGGGTCGGCTCAGGCATCAGTGGAGCACATCCCAAACAGCAGATGGAGGGAGGAGGCAGAGCAGAGGGTGTGGGCAGGAGGTGGGAGACGGGCTGCCTGCAGCAGGCAGGCGGAGAGGCCGGCACTGTGGGGCAGGGGCTCTGGGGGTTTCTGCACACGTGTGTGGGGTTTCCGGCAGGACCAGGGCAAGGACAGCTCGATGGGAAGAGATGACAAGGGACTTGGTGGGGAAGGCTCACACCCGATACCCATGCTATGTGTCCCAGGGACCCCTTAGAGCCTGAGATGACCCCATGCCCTGTGGGGTCGCCATGTGACCATCGGGGACCCTGGTGTCCTTCATCCCCGCTGCCCGATGCAGCAGCCGCTGTCCTTTAAAACACACTCTTGTGTTTATTTTCCTTCCCTGTCTTATTCTTCACACCACTTGTGTTCAAACTCCCACTTCTCCATTTCCCATTCACACTGTGGCCCAGGGCCTTGAACAGCATCCAGCCGAGTTACTGTGAGTGACACCCTGACATTGCTGGCTGTGTGGAGTGGTTTAAAGACAAGCAACTGCTTGCTTTCCACGATCAATCTAGAGGGGAAGGCGGGGGTCACTGTCGTGCCAGCCCCCTTGGCTCACACTCTGATGCATCCGACCCGCTGAGGGGCTGCTGGCACCTGGCAGTCAGGAGGGCGCGGAGGTGTCTGGAAGGTTCTGAGGCTGGCTTCACATTGGAGAAGCTACTCTTGGGTGTACAGAGGGGATACTGGGAGCAGGTGGCTTCAGATGACAGAAGGAAGGGTTTGTGCTCCAGGGCAGTGGAGAATGGAGGCCACCTGAGAGTGACCGAATGTGGGCGATGACCTAGGCTGACCTCAAGGCCTCGTGCTGGGCAGAGGGGAGGTCGGGGATCAGGAGGACACCCTGCTGTGGCACTGGACTTGCCTGGCTGTGGCCTGGGTCAGAGGGGGGAGCCCTTCCACCTGCCCTCACGGTGAAGCTGGCTCTCCTATGTGCAGGCCCCTTGCTCATGTTGTTGGCTGTGCCCAGGGGAAGGGGTGTGGACCGTCTGGCTGGAGCGGGTGCTGAGCCTGCTCCCAGGTGCAACCCTGTCTGCTCAGAGGCAGCCCGACAGCCCAGGTCTAAGGAGCCGTGTTGGCCCCTCGAACCCCGCTGAGCGCTGTGCGCCCCCCTGCTGAGAAGGGCTCTGTAGATGGCCCCCTCTGGCAGGCGCGGCCACAAGGGTTGATGCTGGAAGTGGTGGGTTGCCCAGAGCCCAGGGCCAGGTGGACTTGGAGGGCGCTGCATGTCCCTGTGCAGCTTGGGCCTTGAGCCTCATGGGCCGTTTGGCTGCCCAGCCACGGCCACATGCCTGCAGATTGTGGGCGGTTTTCCTGACACCTTCTCAGGGTCCTGAGTAGGACCCAGGACCTTCAGGGAGACACTGCCACCCCTGCCCAGCCTGCTGCGGCGTCAGCGGTGCCCTTCTCCGAATCACAGGCCCCCAAGGTGTCTCTCTGCCTGCCGCCTTGGTGGGTGTGATCTCGTCCCATCATGCCAGCTGGGTGTGCTAGATGTGAAGGCAGCTGACAACAGAGGGTGTGTCTTTGTCACGTTTCGGGGCTTCCAAGAGATGCCTAGGTGATGGGTCCCCATACTGCCAGCAGCAGCACAGAACCT
This sequence comes from Orycteropus afer afer, assembly GCF_000298275.1. Lineage (NCBI taxonomy): Eukaryota > Metazoa > Chordata > Mammalia > Tubulidentata > Orycteropodidae > Orycteropus > Orycteropus afer. The sequence continues at coordinate 1,295,630 of NW_006922078.1, read as the reverse complement.
CGCCGGAGACAGAGCCAAGTGCTGATTCCAGCCGGATCTCTGTATGAATCACATTGGGGCCCACCAGGGTGGGAGGAGCCTGCCGGGGCGGACCTGCCCCACGGCCACTTTGGGACTTGTTCTTTGGTTGTTGTTAGAATCAGCTGCGACTCACTTGACTTTCGTACGAGAGCTGAACGTTGCCCGGGCCCGAGCCGTCTCCACGAGCTTCGGCACATTTGAGTCCAGGGCTGCAGCCATCGTGCTAGTCCATCCCACGGTGGGACTCCCTTGTGTCTGCTGACCCTCTGCTTTAGTGGCCAGTATGTCCTCTTCTCATGAGTGGTCTTTCCGGATGATGTGTCACGGTGAGAGACCCGAGTCCTGCCGTCCTCCCTTCGAAGGGGCTGTCTCTCCTGAGAGTGGTTGGCCTCTTCCTGGCAGCCCTCGTGTGTGCAGCATTCCTCACCAGCACCGCAGTCGGAGCGCTCCTGGCCTGCTCTGGCTTCCTCTCCCACCCTTCAGCTTTGGGACACCCTGTGAGGAGCGGGGCCTGGTCTGTGGCCACATTGCCATCACATTTTGCTGTAATCCTTTAAGACCTGAGATTGTCTTAAATTAAAGCTTCTAATACAGAGATCCTGTGGGTTTATTAAGTGGTGAGATTAGGCACAGAACATCATTAATGATGGTAACACAACTTCCCGCGCGATTTGGGCCGGACATTGGCGGCCGCGTCCCCTGTGCTCTGGGCGTGAAGGCAGGGGAGTCCGCGGCTCTGCTGTTTCACTCTTAACGGTTGTGTTGAGAAGGCCGGCCAGAGCCTTGGATATGTGCCTTGAGGGCGTGTCTGAATTTACCAGGGGAGGGGATGTGAGGGACTGGCACACGCTCAGATGCAGACAGTGGGGAGGGGCCCGTGGCGTGCTGGCGGTTCGCTGCAGAAATGCTGTTTTGCCTGAAGGTTACACAGATGACAGTGTCCCAGGGGGCCTGGGACAGTGGACGAGGGACATAGCCTTCAGGGATGGGGTGCGGTCTCCTTTCCCCGGGGTCTGCAAGGTGCCAGGTGGTTTTGAGGGGCTGACACCCCTCGGCCCCCCTCATGCCTCTGATCTCCACAGGCCTGGGCCTGGCTCTCACTCTGGGTTAGTGTCGTGGGTAAGGGACGGCTATCCACCAACTGGAGCATCACAGATTTTATTCTTAAAAAGGTACATTTGCAGTTCTGTCGAAGCTCAGGGATGCTGCTGGTGGTGGCGTTGCTGTTGCGTCACATGCTGTTTGGAAATGAGCACCTTGTCGTTGTCAGCGCAGTTCTGGCTCTACAGCAAAACTGCCCGGCTGGGACAGAGGTGCCACTGATGGATGGCATGTGCCTGCACAGTGGGGGCAGCTGGTGTCTGAGGGTGTACCCATTACCAGTGGCGACCCTGTACTGACGTTTTGTTAGGAACGTAAGTCCCCTCCCTGTGTGGCTCAGGCCTGTGGGTTGTGACGAAGGCGTCATGATGTGTGTTCACTGTAGTTCGACACAGAGCAGTTCATGCCCTAAACAGGTCCTGTGCTCCTGTCCTTGTCTCTGACACTTAGTCACAGTGCCTGGCAGGTGGTAAGCTGCCCTCGAGTTGGTTCCACCTCCTGGTGACCCCGTGTGTCAGAAGGGACGGTGCTCCGCGGGGTAGTTGGTTCTGCCTCCTGGTGAAGGGACAGTGCCCCACGTGCTCGGTGGCTGATGTTCCAGTGGGACATTGCCAGGCCTTTCCTCCAAGGCATGTCTGCACACACGCGAGCTTCTCATCTTTCCGTTCGCTGCTGAGCGCCTTCA
>NW_006922078.1:1285935-1292763 GCF_000298275.1 Orycteropus afer afer | reverse complement strand
GCCCAAGTGTGCAGGTGTGGGCAGTGTCCTCTCCTGACAGCAAGGACCCTGGGTGGCTGTGGGGGGACGTTGCTGCAGAGCCCCACAGATGGCCAGGGCCGGGATGGACCACGTCCCAGCTCCCGACTGTGGCTGGACCAGCTGGGGGCCTTCATGGCACACGTGGCGTCAGAGCAGAGGCAAGCTCACCAGCTGTGGCGGTGACGTGGGTGCTGTGCCGGCCTCCGGCTGCATCTGTATATCCCTCTTCTAGGACATGAGAAGGGCAGCACTTGTGCCAGGAGATAGCTCAGAAGGCAGGAAGGGATGGGAAAGAAGGACACAGGGACAAGGTGACCACAGGGAAGAAGTGGCAAGAGGGCTGTTACGTGGTAGGGACTGCGATCCGTGGCACGGAACAAAATGTGTACGGACTGTTGAGGAAAATGAATTCGCTCTGTAAACTCTCACCCAGATCACAATAAAATGTTTACAAAAAGCAGTTGCCATCAGGTTGGCACCAACTCAGGTTGGCACCCCCTGTACGTCTGAGTGGCTGCACCCCATGGGGTCTGCGATGGCTGAGTTCCCGGAAGTGGGTAGCCAGGACTTTCTGTCCTGGTGTCTCTGGGTGGCCTCAAACCTCTAATCTTTTGGTTAACAACCGAGGATGAACCTTCTGTGCCCCAGCTATAGCGTCTCCTCATATGGGGTGAATATGCCTGGACTATGTCTGTTCCCTGTACCACCTATAATGGGACTGCACCTTAACGTGGAGGCTTAAACAACAGAAATGTATTCTCTCAATCTGAGGCTGGGAGTCCAGACCAGGGTGTTGGCCATATTGGTTCCTCGAGGCTCCGAGGGAGGGTCTCTTCCTGCTTCTCTCCCTCGTGGTCCTGGTGTCCTTGACTCATGGCCGCATCACATGGCTGCCACCTCTGTGTCAGGGTCTCTTCTCCTCTTTTCATTAGGATGCTGCTCAGGTGAGATCAGGGCCCACCCACTGCAGTGTTACCTCGTGGTCATCTACCTGATGATATCTGCAAATACCCTGTGTCCACACAAGGTCATGTTCGGATGTGCTGAGGTTAGGACTTGAACATATCCTTTGGGGACACAAATCAACCTGTAACATTTAAAAATAACATACACGCGCGCACGCACACACACACACACGTACAGTTGCTGTTTGCCATCATGTTGATTCTGATTCATCAAGACCCTATAGGACACATAAGAACTGCCCCACAGGGCTTCCGAGACTGTGATGACAGGAACTTGTCCTGGTGGCACAGTGGTCGAAGCATTTGGCTGCTACCTGAAAAGTTGTTGGTTTGAACCCACCAGCTGCTCCATAGGAGGAAGATGCAACAGCCTGCCTCCATAGAGTCATGGCCACGGGAACCCTGTTCAGCAGCTCACCTCTGTCCTGTGAGGTCACCAAGAGTTGGAGTCAACTCGACGGCAGTGGGTTTAATCATTCCAAGAACAGGTGACCAGGTCTGTTCTCCCTCGGAATGGCCAATGTGTCAGTTAGCATCCAAGTGCTTAAGCATCATTCCACCAGTGCTCCTGTGTGGACATGTGTGTTATTCAAACCAATGTGAGTATATGTTGTACATGGGTTACACACACCTGTGTGTTTACACATCCATACCTATGTGTATCCATCCACACACACATTTGTGCATACACACAAATATACATACATGTGGACATGTGTATATGTCATACACATCCGTTGCACAGAATTTGCAAGTGATAAATCTGTGTGTTGTGACAATTCCCCTTCGGCCCCCCCAGCAACCCATCTCTCCTCCCCAGAGCAAGTCATGTCCCCTTCCAGAATGTGCTAGTAGCACCCTGACCCCTCTCCACACAACCCCAGGTGAGAACTCACTGTGGCGCCATCCTGGATCAGCTCCTGTGACAGACACTGTCCCCAGGCTCTTCCTCACACGGTGCAGTGTGCTCACGGTCTCCTCCTATGATGGACGCCATCCTCAGACTTTTACCCAGTACAGCATGTTCATGATCTCTTCCTGTGATGGACGCTGTCCCCAGCCTCTTCCTCACACAGCGTGGTGTGTTCACAATGGACGCTGTCCCCAGGCTCTTCCTCACACAGCGTGGTGTGTTCACGATGGATGCTGTCACCAGGCTCCTCCTCACACAGCGTAGTGTGCTCACGACAGACACTGTCCCCAGGCTCCTCCTCACACAGGGTGGTGTGCTCACGACAGACGCTGTCCCCAGGCTCCTCCTCACACAGCGTAGTGTGCTCACGACGAACACTGTCCCCAGGCTCCTCCTCACACAGGGTGGTGTGCTCACGACGGACACTGTCCCCAGGCTCTTCCTCACACGGTGCAGTGTGCTCACGCTCTCCTCCTATGATGGACGCCATCCTCAGATTTTTACCCAGTACAGCATGTTCATGATCTCTTCCTGTGATGGACGCTGTCCCCAGCCTCTTCCTCACACAGCGTGGTGTGCTCACGACGAACGCTGTCCCCAGGCTCTTCCTCACACAGTGTGGTGTGTTCACGACAGACGCTGTCCCCAGGCTCTTTTTCACACAGCGTGGTGTGCTCACGACGAACGCTGTCCCCAGGCTCCTCCTCACACAGGGTGGTGTGCTCACGACGGACACTGTCCCCAGGCTCTTTCTCACACAGTGTAGTGTGCTCACGATGGGCGCTGTCCCCAGGCTCCTCCTCACACAGGGTGGTGTGCTCACGATGGGCGCTGTCCCCAGGTTCTTCCTCACACAGGATGGTGTGCATGTCTTTCACAGCCTACATGACACCCCCTGTCTGACATCTTGGGTTTATTCGACAAGCCCCTCATCGCTGGGCAGGTAGGGTGCTGGGATTCTTTCCCTCTTGGTGAGCATGTGGCAGACCCTCCTTGCCCCGTCATCTTCCCATGAGTGGGCACTCCTGCAGGACACAGTAGCCCGAGGGTGCTCTCAGGCTCAGTAGCTGTGGCCTCTTGGGGCACCCTTCCAGGTCAGCTGGAGCAGCTGCAACCCCTGGACCCTCTCCACCAGTGCAGAGCAGCACCCTGAGCCCCCTGCACCCTAAGCCCACAGGCTGTGACTCGGTGTCCCTGGGAGTTTGTGATTGTGTTTCTCCCACTCGGGGCTGAGACCTGTACTCTGTGAGCTGCATCCCTTCCCTTTGCTGTGGCGCATCTGTTCCCAATCCACCTTCTGCTGGGGGAGCCGTTGGGTCCCAACAGTGGGCCCCGTTTCTGGGATGTCAGCCATGTGTCACTGTTGTCATGCAGATGGTGTGGCTTTACCAGTAATGGAGGTGTTCAGGTATTGTCTACTCAAGTGCAGATGTCATTTAGACTTATATTTGGAACTTTTACCAGAAAAAATGTCATGAAATTCACATAACACAAAATTCACCAATTGTAAAGAGCTACAAATATATCTGAATGTAATTGAGCATATGGGGGCAGAGTCGTGAAAACTCAGCCATAAGCAAACACCTTGAGGGGATGAGTCTCTGGGCCTGGGGGCTCAGGACCATAGTTCTGGGGACATGAAGGTCAGTAGGCACAACATAGTCCACAAAGACAATGTTGTACATCCTATTCGGGTGAGCAGCAGCTGGGGTCTTAGAAGACTGTGAGTGGCCACCTAAAGTCAACTATCAGTCTCTCCCCATCCAAAGCAAAGAAGAATGAAGAAAATCAAAGACTCAAGGCAACAATTAGTCCAAAGGAGCAATGGACCACGTGACACACACCATCCCCCCGCACTGCCCTGAGACCAGAAGAACTAGAGGGTGCCTGGCCACCACTGCTGACTGCTCTGAAAGGAATCACAATAGGAGGTCTCATGTAGAGTGGGAGAAAAATGTGAAATAAAACTCAAAATCATAACGAAGACCAAGCTGACTGGTCTGATAGAGACTGGTAGGACCCCCAAGACTATGGCCCTTAGACACCCTTCAAGCCTGGACATGAACTCACCCCCATGGCTCAACTTTCAGCCAAGTAATGGGCCTATAATGTAAGCAGTAACACCAGGGAGGTCCACCAGCCTTAGAATAATCGAACCTATGAGATTAAAAAGGGCAGCATTTACCCAGGGATATAGCTCAGAAGGCAGGAAAGGATTGGAGAGAAGGATGAGTGAAATAGTAACCACATTGCATTGTGGGGATTAAAGAAATCATGAATCCAAATGTGTATCAGTTGTCAGATGGAACCTTCCGTGACCCTGGAGTCGTGTGAGAGGTGGGTCATGTTACCCTCCCAATGTCCTGGGTCAGCTGGCATGGGGTTTTGTTGCAGATCCTGTGGTGCCTCTAGGAGTCCAGGCTTCTTGTGGGTCTGGAGCTGCACTGGTGGGAGCCCTGGAAAGATGGACCTGGAAGGTGTTGTCCATAGCACCACCCTGTTTTGCCCCCAGGCCACTGTGGTGCCACAGGATGTTACAGCCCAGAAGCCTGAACTCCCGGGTTGTGGTCCTGACCCCTGCACCCACTTACTGGTTGACCATGAGCCAGATGCTGTTCCTTTTCATCTCAGGTTCCTCCTGTGATGGTGATGTTGGTGGTAATTGTAGTGGTGGTGATGATGGTGAGTGATGGTGACACTGGTGATGGTGGTGATCATGATGTTGGTAACACTGGGAAAGATGATGATGATGATGAGGAGGAGGAGGAGGAGGACATGATGGTGGTGGTGAAACTGCTGCTGGTCATAGTGACGTTAATGATGGTGACAGTAATGGTGGTGTTGAAAATGGTGATGTTGGTGGTCATGATGTGATAATAATGACCATGCTCTGATGTTCCTGTTGGTGGTGGGGATGGGGATGGTGATCAGGGTGAGATGGTTATGATGAAGATGGTGGTGGCAATGATGGTAGTGATGATGGTGGTGGTGAGAGTAATGACTATGGTTATGGTAGTCATCATAATGGTAGTGGTGATGATGGGAATGGTGATGATGATGGTAGCTGATGATGGCAGTGGTGGCAGTTAGGATGGTGGTGGTGATGATGTTGGTAGTCATGTTGCTGAAAATGATGATCATGGTGAGATGTGATGATGATGATAATGATGGTGATAGTGGTTTTGATGGTGGTGGTGGGTATGGTTAGTGGTGGTGATGATAGTAGTGGTTGTTATGATACTGATGCTAGTCCTGGTAGTCATGATGATGGTGATGATGAAGATGGTAGTCTTGATGGTGATGGTGGTAGTTACGGTGGTAATCATGGTTATGGTAGTCAGGGTGATGGTGGTGGTGGTTGTGGTAATGGGATCCACTGTCTACATCTCGGTGTGTTGTTGGGTGCCATGGAGTTGATTCTGGTCCACAGCACCCCTGGAGGACAGAAAAGAACTGCCCTATAAGGTTTCAAAGGCTGTCAATCTTTATAGAAGCAACGCACTGCCATCAAGTTGAATCCGAATCATAGTGACCCCTCCTTTGGTTTCCAAGGCGGTGTCACTACAGAAGTAGATTGCCCAATCTTCTTTCTGAGGAGTGGTTGGTGTGAACCATCAGCCTTCTGGTTAGCAGTCAAATACCTTAAGTACTGTGCCACCAGAGCTCTCCAAAGAAGCAAAGCCCAAACCAAACCTACTGCTGTTGAGTCAATTCCAACTTACAGCGCCCCTAGAGGACAGACTAGAATGGCCCCAGAGGGTTTCCAAGGCTGTCAATCTTTACCGAAGCAGTCGGTCTTCTGCAAATCTTTCTCCTGCAGAGCGGCTGATGGGTTCAAACCACTGACCCATTGGTTAGCAGCTGAGCACTTAACCACTGCACCACTAGTCCTTCTACATCTACTTTAATTCTGACAGCTCTTCTGTGATGCAGACAGGCACTGCCCAATTTCATATGTGAGTTAATTGTTCTCAGAGGTTGAGGACTTGCCAAAGGGCCGAAGCTGTTAACTGCAGACCGCAAATTTGAACTCAATTCTGGCTGATCCCAGAATTGGGGCCCTGCTTGTCTCACCCTGGGCACATGCAGAAAATGATTAACGATTGTCCAGCAGCCAGAGTGACAGGAGAGGCTGCCCTGATCTGGAGCCCGACGAGACATGGCTGTCCTGGGTCTCCCCACAGGCGGGCAGTGAGATGCTGGCCCCAGGCTCTTCATCCCCACTAGGTCAGGCGGGGGCCCCGCATCTCCCGTGCAGTATGGGCTCACACACAACTGCAGTGGGAAGAGAGAGCCTCCCACCACGGGACAGGTGCAGGGTGCACACCTAGCTTTGCCATGTGGGACCAAGAAGAGGCAGCGTTGGAGAGGTGACTCGGCACAGTGAGCAGTGACTCAGCACAAGGTCTGTCCAAAGAGGATGCAGGGCTCAGGCCCCTCCCTCGGCTGCAGTATGGCAGCTGTCTGCCCTTCCCCCACAGTCAGGAGCAGGACCCTCTGGTCTGCCCTAGCCTTTCCACAGCCCCTGAGCCTGGCACCAGAGGCCTTGACCATGCTCCTCCCTGTGGCCCCAGAATCCCTCTCAGGGGACTGATGCTGGCAACTCCAAGGGCAGACCTAGGTCGAAGGAGAAGGTGCCAGCAGGAGTGCCCGTCCAGCTCAGAGCAGTGCTAACAGACACATTGCCCTATGGCCAACTGAGCAAGTCTCCTGCATTGTCCAGATGAGGCCACAACCACAGACCCCAAGTAGCATCTTGGGATAAGGGCAGAGTTGGTGACATTCTGCACCTGGTGCAAAGGAGACTCTGTTCTGTCCTCTGATTGTCCCTGGTGTCCATACTGGGAGGCAGATGCTGATGGGGGCTTAGGGACATGACCGTGGTGTGGGAGGGTCAGCTGTGGGCTCCATTTGCATTGTTAAGGCCTC
>NW_006922078.1:1280621-1282845 GCF_000298275.1 Orycteropus afer afer | reverse complement strand
ACCGAGCCTTCCTCTGCTGGGGGCTGGGCCTGGTTTCAATGCCGGATGTCATCTTGGTGGTCCCGAGCATGACGTGGGTTCCCTAGCGAGCCAGGACACCGCCCCCAGCCGCGCTGGGTCAGCGGGAAGGCTCAGGCTCTGCCCCCCAGGGCGTGCATCAGGGAGGTGACATGCGAGGCCCGTACCCTGCTCGCTGCAGCGACAGTCGGCGTCCCTGCTGGCTGTGGGACCTGGCCGTGTGGCGGGGTCGTCCTACTCACGCGTGGCAGGGCCCCTGCACGTGCTGCCTGTGTCTGACTGGTTATGCGTGTTTGGATCCAGTGTTAGAGGCCACAGTGTTAGTTGGTGGGTGTGTGTAGTTATCAACGTCACACTTGTGTGCCTGGGGACAGGGCCAGGCCCGGACGAGCCATTGCACCCAGTCCAGAGCAGTATCTGCCAGAGGAGGCTGGGCAGTGGGGCCCCTTCCAAGATGAAGCTGCATCGTGGGGGTGTGCCTGCTCGTCGCGACACGACAGGGCACGGGGGCCGGCGCGTGCCCTGCAGCTGCAGGAGGGACATCCCCCGAGGCATGCCTGACTCCAGAGCCACACCTGTCCCCTGAGCCTTCTGGAAACTGTCCTCATGGGCGGCAGCTGTGCTGATGGTTCTGCCCCGTGAAGGCCTGGCCTGGGAGGCGAACGATGGGTCCGTGGTGAGGGAGTGAGTGCTGGTGAGCGTGCTGGTCTCGGAGAAGCCCTTCTCTCGTGGTGAGGCTGCAGAGAGGGCCGTGAGCCAGCAGGGGCAGCTCGGAGTGTCCCGAGGAATTATGTGGCATGGTGGCCAGTCCCGAGCGCACACCTCATCCGGGTCTGTGCCCTCGTGTGGTCTGCACGTGGTTGGCCCAGCCATCAGGAGTGCCAGGGATAGTACTCCCCACCATGGCGCACCCTCTCTTGGCCCCGAGCCCTCCTGTCTTCTGGCTCCTGGACGCAGTGGACTCGAGGCACTGTCCACACTGTCCTGACGTGAAAGGCCCACTGTTAGCGCAGGCCACGTGCATTAGGACACGGGGTGTGGGAGTGGGGTGCTGTGGGTTTCAAGGTTGACCCTGATGCTTCCCAGGGGAGGGTCTGGTTCGAGGCAGGGGCTGAGGAGGGCACAGTGAACAGCTTCCCCCTTAACCCTCAAGAGCAGTATCACTGCCCCGCTGGGAAGGAACTTTCCAGAAGGGACCTGAAGGACCAAGCCAAGAGGCGTGTCTCCGCAGTCTGGCACCTGTGCCTTACAGCCTCCTGTGCTTGCAGCAGTGGCTCTAGTCCTTGGAAGCCCAGCTTGCTCTGCGCCATGCGTCTGTCCTTTTCCAGACAAGCACGGCCCCTGACTCTCAGCTTCTGCATCTCCGAGCCTCGTGCTGTGGCTGAGACGCCCGTTCTAGCGTCGGTGACTGCAGCCGCACAGGATGCGGGGTCGGGGCTCCCTGTGAGGCAGTGAGGGGTCCCTGGAGGGTCTGCCAAGTGGGTTGGCAGAGGGCTGACTACAGCCAGGCCCCAGGCGACGGTGGTCAGCAAGGCAGGTCACTGTGGGGAAGGTCAGTGACCACACAAAGAGAAGTGAGGGCATTGTGTGGCACAGCTTCACATGGGGAGGGTATCCCCACTTTTCTTTCACATTTTACCTTTGAGCTGATTAAAACAGCCATAGCCAGGTTCGAGAAAGTTCAGAAACAGATGAAAAGTAAACCTGTCTTCCCATCTCAGCAGAAGCCAAGGCTTTGTGGGTTTTATGTACTCTCTTCCAGTCTTATCCCGCAGGTGTCTAAGTACTGGTGTGGATTGCGTGTTCCCTGAGCAATGCAAGCAGCTGGTGCTGGACTGCTGACCTCATTAACGGTGATGGTTCGAACCCCTCCAGCAGCTCCACTGAAGGAAGTCCTCATCCGCTTCTGTGAAGATTCAAAACTGAACAAAACCAAACCTGTTACTGATAAGTGGATTCCAACTCACAGTGACCCTAGAGGGTGGACCAGGACTGCCCCAGAGGGCTTCCTAGGCTGTCAGTCTTTACAGGAACAAAGATCAAACCATACCCATAGCTGAGGAGTCCATTCTGACTCGCAGCACCCCTAGAGGACTGAGTGGAACTGCCCACAGGGTTTCCAAGGCTGTCAGTCTTCACAGAAGCAAAGCCCAAACCACACCCACTGCCCTGGAGTCCATTCTGACCCACAGCGCCCCTAGAGGAC
>NW_006922078.1:1264056-1280419 GCF_000298275.1 Orycteropus afer afer | reverse complement strand
TCTTCACAGAAGCAAAGCCCAAACCACACCCACTGCGGTGGAGTCGATTCCCACTCACAACGCCCCTGTAGAGCAGCTGGTGGGTTTCAACTGCCCACCCTCCGGTTGGCAGCCAAGAGCTTTAGGCACTGCACCACCAGGGCCTGTGCTCTCAACATGATAGCCTAGAAGACCCCGTGGGTCTCTTCTGCTCTGTTGCACACAGGGTCATCATAAGGCAGAATTGACTCAGCAGAAATGGGCTTGGTAATTTGGGTTTGGTGCGTTTCACACACTGCCGAGTTGGTGCCCCGATGATGTGGCTGTGCGAGGGTGCCCTGTCTCCATCAACATAGCTTCCTTCCTGTGTGCAAAGGTGGCTGCTCCGTCCCTTGACTGGATCACAGCTTAGAGTCTGCTCACCTGTAAGCCAGGTAAGAGCAGCTCTGATCCGAGGGGCGGAGGGTCGAGTGCATCACTGCTGTGGAGGTGGTAGAGCCTGGGCACAGAGCCCGCTGTGCACGACCAGTGCTGCCTTCTTCGTCCTTCCCGTTGGTGACACGCAGTTGCCACAGGATTACCGTTAACCCCTAGCCCTGGCTGCACAGAGACAGCCATGGCAGCTGAGTTCCCACTCATGATGTCCCCACACGCGTCCGAGTAGTTTGGCCCCACAGGGCTTTCAGAAGCTGATTCTTTGGAAGCAGATAACCACCAGGCCTTTCTTGAGAGGCACCCCTGGGAGACTCTGAGCCACCAGCTTGAGTTAGTAGAGCCCTTAACTGTTCACGCCACCCAGGGAATCCTGGTTTATGAGGCAGTTGGTCCTTTGTGGATTTCTAAGGCCACCTGATGCCGCTATGCTCCACTTGGGGCTGTTACTTTGCCCTCCTTTGGGGGGTTCTGTTGCTCTCAGCTCTCCTCTCTATACAGAAAGGAACAGGAAGGTCCTTACGTCACCTCACTCAGACAGGGTGCGTGGCTGCTGGGAGGGCACCGGACAGACACTGGGTGGATGATGGGTGACGGTGGCTGGGTGGTACCGGCTGTGGTAGCAGTTGTTCCACTGGAAGTCATTGGTGCCCATAGCGCCCCTTTACGTGTGACCTGGAGTTGCAACCCCTCCCCTGCCCTGGAGCTGGAGGCTCCTCCTGACAAGATGGTGGGCGGCAGGTGGTGTGAGGCCGGCCGCTCCCCTGTGACAGAGATTTGGGTGTGTCCCGAAGCTTTCCTGAGAGGCGTTTTCAGTTCTTAGTTACGTTTTGTAGGATGCGTAGCTTTAAATGTGATTTGGTATTACTGAAAAGCCAAAGGGTGAGACTTTTTCTGCTCTCGTGAGCTGTGTGCTGGCGGCGGACACCCCATCCTCACCGCAGTCTCTCCCCTGGAGCTGAGGGCCCCACCCCCCAGCCTGTGGGAGCTTTGGAGGCCTGAGCCCAGATCTGAAGTCCTGAGGGCGGGGGGCTTTTCTTACAAGCTTAGCAAATGGCAGAAGGGAGTCTCCCACCACCCATGTGGGCATGCAGCCATGTGCATACACATATGCACTCATACATATTAACATGTGCATGCCAAAGCCGACAGGGCATGAAATGTACCAAACAATACCAAACCCATTTCTGCCAAGTCAATTCCAACTCATTGAGACCCCATGTGTAATGGAGCAGATACATGCATGCACACACGCACACACACATGTGCACACAAATCCATGCCCATACATGCATATCCACACACCATGTCTGTACATGCACACATGCATGCATCATGTGTATAGACATACCATGTGTGTACATATCTGTACGTGCACACATAGGAACCGTGCATACACAAACTGTCTGTACATGCAAGTACATGTGTGCACATGCATGCGCACACATGTGCATGTACTATACAATATGCACACACACACACAAATGAGACGTTCCTCCTGATGTCCACGTTGCATGCAGACAGCAGGCACCTCCTATCCAGCTCACCTCCTCCATGTAAACCCCTATCCCTGCTGCGCCGGGGCCACCGCAGCCACTGATGTGAGACAGGACCATTGTGCGTAAATCCACCAAAGTCCAAGGAAGGTGGGCCAGGTCCTCCAGGGAAGGTGTGTGGAGCAGTGACCGACACGTGTGCCCCCCAGGTAGTGGGCAATGAAGGGAAAACAGCAGTTAGGTTCTCTATCAGCAAAGCCTCCAGGCTGTGCCTTGGTGTCCCCAGAGTGTGTTCAAGAGGCTTTATGTGACAGTGGTGACAGGCAGAGGCCTCTGTCCTCAGCATAGGCTCTAAGCACAGGAAAGGGACAACGTGAATGTGAAGTCACCCACTAGGTGCCCTGGGGGGAAGGTTGTGTGCAAACGACACAGCAGCAGCCCACCCCTTTCCCATCCAGCTGCACTTACCTGAGCTGGGTGGATGTGCTGCGGCCTTCCGGAAGGTCTTCTGATTCTGACTTCCATGGTGTCCACTCTGGGCTGTCATAACTGACCCTGGAATATCACAGTCGGGCCGTCTGTGCGGAGAACATGCCCCACCCCCTCTCCAGGCCCCTTTCTGCTCAGAGGGCACCCACTGGGCAGTGTGTTAGGGTCGTCACAGCCCCAGCCTTGGCCATGCTGCCCGTTTGCAGCTGCACAGTGTGGGAAATGCAACTCCCAATCCCACCCTGGCCACCGTGAGCCCGAAAATAGCAGCTCCACACAGAACAGACGTTAGTACCCGCCGTGACCTCAGCTCACTGTTGTCTTCTTTAGGCCTCTGGTCTTGCGTGTCAGAAGTTGTCACTAAACCGGAGCTCGCCTGGATTTTCTCCTGTTACCTTCTGGAAGTCTTGTAGTTCGCTGTGGCCCATGTCTGTCTGTGATCCATTTTGAGTTAATTTTTGTGATGGTGTATGACGCTCTGTGTCTACATCTCTTTTTCAGTGTTGCAGATGGCAGCCCACTAGTTCCATTGCCATTGGTCCTAAAAACGACTCTCCACTGCCTTGTCTTTGCCCCAAGACAACAAGGCTTCGTTGGCTACATTTGGGTGGGTCTGTTTCTGGGCGAAGGAGCCCCTGTGGTGCAGCCAGTCAAGCACTTAGCTGCTGAACAGAAAGTTGGTGGCTCTGACCCACCCAGCAGCTCCTCATAGAAACGACCTGGCCATGTGGTCCTCTAAAGATCACAGCCCAGAAAGCCCTATGACACGGTGCTGCTCCGTCACATCGGGTGACTCGGCATCCAAAGTCACCCCAGCAGCTCCCAGGGACAGCAGTCTCTGGGCCTTTCTTGTGTCCCACTGATTGTTCTTTGTCCAGTACCCTACTGTCCTAGTGGTGGCTTTGTGATAAGTCTTGGTGTCAGGTAGTGTCAGTCCTCTCACTTTGACCCCCTTGTTCACTGTTGTGTTTGCTACTCTGGGACTTTTCCCTTTCCCTACAAACTGTAGGATCAGTTTATCCACAAAATAACGTCCACAAAATAACTTGCTGAGACTTTGATTAGGATTGCATTGGATCTATAGATCCAATTGGGAAGAATTTAAAATCTTAATGGTATTAAGAGTTTCTGTCCAGGAACACTGTTCTCAGTGCTGAGAGCTGGATGGACACGTGGCTGCAACAAGGAGCTCAGGTAGAGCAGGGGTTGTGAGGACGGCACAGGGCCAGGCAGTGTTTCCTTCTGTTGTACACGGGGTCGCTGTGGGTTGGAGCTGACTCAGTGGCACCGAACAACAATAACCGTATTCAGGTATATGGAATATATTCCTCTCCATTCGTTCAGATCTTTGACTTTTTTTTTTTTTAATCAGAGTTTTATAATTTTCTTCTTACAGATCTTATAAATGTTTTGTTAGATCTGTAGTTAAGTATTTCATTTCCGTGTGAGTGCTGCGGTAAATGGTGCTGCGTTTTAAATTTCAAATTCCAATTGTTCGTTGCTGACATACAGGAGACCATTGACTCTTGTGTAGTAATCTTGTGTCTTGCAACCTTGCTGTAGTTGCTTAGTAGTTCCAGGAGGTTCTTTTCTTTTCTTTCTTGTTAGTTCTTGGGAACTTTCTACATAACAATCATATCTCCAAACAAAGATAGTTTTGTTTCTTCCTTTCCAACCTGTATACTTTTATTTCCTTTACTGTCTAACTATATGACCTAGGACTTCTAATATGATGTTGCATAGGGCTGATGAGAGGCAACATCCTACCTTGCTCTGGATATTACAGGAAAATATCTAATTTCTCACCATTAACTTGGATGCTAACATTGGACTTTCGTAGATGTTTTCAATCATTTTCATAGGTATTTTCAATTGCCTTATATGCGTATGAAAGTGAGACAAAGAAAAAAACAGAGAAGAAGTGACATATTTGAATGATGTTGTTGACAGAGAATATTTAATGTACCATGGCCTGCTAGAAAAACTCATCTGTCTTGGAAGAAGGACAGCCCAAACGCTCCTTAGAGATGAGGACGACGAGATACGGTCTCAGATGCTTTGGACACACTATCGGGAGGGACCAGTCCCTGGAGAGGGATCTCATGCTTGGTAAAGTATGGGGTCGATGAAAGACAGGAAGGCCCTAAACGAGATGGATGACATAGTGCCTGCAAGGATGGGCTCAAGCGTGGTGGGGATTGTGAGGCTGGTGCAGGTCTGGGCAGCGTTTCATTCTGTTGGACATGGGGTCGCTATGAGCAGGGCCCAACTCAACAGCACCTAACAGCAACAGCTTTGATGCTGGCAGTAGGTTTCCCGTGGCGTTCTTGGTCAAGCTGAGGAGCTCCCCCTCTTTCCCTGGTGGCTGAGAGTTTTCATCAGGAGGAGGTGTTGGATGTTGCCTCATGCTCTTTTGTGAAGATCTGTGAATGGGATGGAGTGATTGTATTTATTCTTTTGCGATCCCTGTGTTGACCTGGTGATTTGCATTAATTGGTATGGATGGTTAACCAGCTTCACATAACTGGGATGAAATCCACTTGGTCTTCGTGTATAATTCTTTGAATTCAGAGTTGCATTTGATCTGCTAGCATTTTGTTGAGAATTTGTGCATCTGTGGCCGTGAGGGGTGCCTTTACTGTTGGAAGCACTGTTGAGTCAACTTCGTCTCATGGCAACCCCGTGTGGCAGAGGAGAACTGCCCCATCGGGTTTCCTAGGCTGTAATCTTAGGGAGCAGATCCAGGTCTTTCTCCCTCGGAGCTGCTGGTGGGTCCGACTCCCTGACCTTTCTATCAGCAGCCAAGCCCTTCATCACTGTGCCATCAGGGAACCTTTCACAAGAGGTCCTGGCCTGCCATTTTGGTGATATCCTTGTCTGGTTGGGGATTAAGACAATTCTGGTGCTTCCATTCGGGGGAGTATTTAACAAGTATTAGTGTCGGTTTTTCTTTAAATATTTGTTAGAATTCACCAGGGAAACCATCAGCCTCACCTTACCTCTATGTGCGTCCATAATGTGGTGGTGGTGGTGGCATGGAGTCATTTGCCATGTAGAGGGGCCCCATGTGACAGCGTAGAGCCACCTCATAGGGCATCCTAAGCTGTCATCTCGGCAGAGCACGTCTTCAGGTCTTCCTCCTGCAGACCTTCCAGTTAGTAGCCAAGTGCGCAGTTCTTCCTCCAGCAGGGACCCTATGCATGGCCGCATCTGGCCAGTCCACTGAGGATGCTTTGGAACTGGCTTAGAGCTTGGGACGCCTGTGGGGGGAGGAACGTTTGTTCACTGAGTCTCTGATGCCTTTGTTTGAATGCAGGGACTGCTTTATCATCAGTAATATTTGAAGAAGTGCAGTATCTTCCTAGCGTCTGTCATGAGCATACCGTGAGCCTGTGGGTCTCCCCAAGCTGGGCCCACATCAGCCATGCACTCTCCAGCTACAATCCCATGCCCAGGGCTTCGGGGTCACATGGAGTCTTTGGAGCTAGGTCCCATGTGGTGACATGGTCCTCGGGGGTATCTGGACCCACAACCCCTGGGTCAAGAGGATTGTGGAAGGTTATGGTTGTTTCTGGTTGACGGTTGCTCAGGGGGCTCCTGGTGGCTGCTTTTCAGATGCAGGAGGGAAGGACGCCCACAGAGGGGCCTTCCTGGGCATGTGTGTGACTCATCCACCAGCCTGGAGGTGCTCAGAGGTGATGGTCACATTGTCCGTCAGCTGTGGAGCCCTGCACCCACGTCTCCCTGGTGGCCCAGCCCATTGTACTTGCCACTCGTGTTCCCAGCAGCGGCCCTTCCACTGGCTTGGGCACATAGGGATGTCATTTGAGCAATATTTTATTGCTTGTCATTAACCAAGACAGCTGTTAAAATTTCCGTTTTCATTGCCGTGTGTTAGCATGGCAGAATTCTAATAATTAGGACAGGAGCTTGTACAGTGTTAAGGCTGCGCGTGTCAGCCGGGCAAGTGGGCGACCCAGCTGTGGGGAGGCAGCCTTGATGTTCTGTTTCTAGGGTGACTGTCGAGGCCCGCTGTGCACCGCCACCATGTGGTCACGCCCTTCAAGAGGCCCCACGTGGCATCTGTGTCCCACGAGTCACCATGGTGGGCACAAGTTTGCAGAAGAAGGGGGCGTGCCAGTAAGCGTTTCTCCCATGTCTGTGTCCGTGTGATGAGCACAGGGCCGGCCCCGAGTGCCCAGCGTGTTGGACCCTCCCTGGCAGTGGAATGTTTCAGCATGCACAGAGTGGGCATTTGGGACTTGGGCACTCATGGAGTGGCTTTTCCACTAAGCTGACTCCATGATTTGTTTTAAGCAAAAGGCAAGAATGTCCTGTTGTGTTTGGTCCAGTGCTGAGGTATGCTGGGTGTGTTATTTTGCAGTGACTGAGTTGTGCAGTGAGCTGCCCTAAGGTACCCCTCTCCTAGGTCAGCCTTGTTGGTGAGTCTGTTGAAGGTGTATGGTCTGCCCTCGGAGGGGCAGGGTAGCTTAGGGGGGTAGCCTCCCCTTTCCCATGGCCTTTCTTAGAGATCCCATAGTTGGAGACATTCTTCTAGCCATGGAGTAAGCATGCCGCCTTTTAGTGTTGAGAGAGACTGGACTGTGATATGATCCCAATTCCCCTTGGAGAAGAGGTCCCTCTGATGGAAACCAGAAAGCTGGGCCTGCTTGGGGTGGCACTGAAGGGTGGCATGCACTTCTTATCACCTTGGGTGGCCTGGAGGACAAGGCAGAGGCATGCTGTGTCACATTCCAGGGGTCTCTGTGCTCGGGACCTGGGCCCCATAGGGCTTTGAGCACTTTGTTTGAGGGGTACAGAGTGTGATGCCTAAGGTTCCTGACCTCGTCTCTAGTCAGGTCAGGTTGGTTGTTTTGCTAGGGGGAAAAAAAGGGATGTTACTGCTGGAAGCCTAGATTCCTGTGGTCTGTCTTCAGTCACTTAGGATGACATGCTGCACAGACACAGGACGTTACTGCTTGTGTAATGCCACCCCTTTCCAAAGATGCCGATGTCCCAACCCCCAGAACCTGTGCGTGTAATCTTACTTACACATATGATTACGTTCAGGATCCCAAGATGCAAAGCTGATTGTGGCTGACCCAGGTGGAACCACAAGTATTCCTGTAAGAGGAGCAGGGGGACATTGGACTGGAGAGGAGGAAAGGGCAGTGTGATGACAGATGGGGAGATGGGAGTCATGCAGTTTGAGGATGCAATAAGGGGCTACAAGCTGAGGGGTATAGGTGGCCACTGGAAGCAGAAATAGACATGGAGAAGAAATTCTTACACGGAACCTCTAGAAGGAGCCTGCCCTTTCCTTCAGTCTAGTGAAACTGATTTTGGGCTTTGGGCTTCCAGAACTGTAGAGAATGAACTCATGCTGTTCGAAGCCATCTGCTTTGTGGTGATCTGGGGCAGTAGCAATGGGAAGCTAATATGGGTTTTGGTACCTGGAAGGGGGTAATACTGTAACAAATGCCCACAAAAGTGGAAGTGTCTTTGACATTTGATAGCAACAAGAAGCTGGAAGAATTTTTGGGCATGTGATAGAAAAATACCTACATTTCTGTGAACACTTTCTTACTAGAAACATGGTTGTTTAGGACTCGGCTGGTGAGGGCTCAGAAGACAGTGAGGAGCATTGTAGAAAACATCAGTGGTCTTTGGGAGCACTTTCCTCACCACGGAGAGACTGCTGGTGGCAAGGCGGGTGTTATTCACTCTGCTGCAGAGAGTTCAGAATGGATGCACATGCAATTGGAAACCGGAGGAAAGGCAGTCCTTTTAATGTGGTTGCTGGAAGGTTAGCTGAATTCTTTCTGCAGTTCTGCGGAAAGCAGGCATTGTGAGAAATTTAATTATTTAGCTGAGGAGATTTCCAAGTGAGGTGTTCAAGACATGGCTTGGTTCCTTTTTGCTGCTTAAAATAAAGTGGAAGAGGAAAAAGATGAATTCAGGGAAGAACTGTTAAAAAAAGAACCAGGACTTAATGGCTTGGAAAATTCTCAGTCTGTTCAGATTCAAAAGACGCTATATGATTAGGAGATTCACGGTCAGGGAAGTGTGTTTCCTTGCTAGAGCCTTGGAAAGATCGAAATGTCAAGGTGTTTAGTCCCACAGAGGGCTCTTTGCAGAAATTAGTCATGCAACTCATGAATTTCCCCAGCCATCTCATTAAAAGCTAAAAACAAAGATTGGGTTATCTGGGGAAGATTGTAGAGGGATCTAATGAGGGATCTAATGTTGTCTAATGAGGTGAATCCTCATGACATGTATACTGTTACTGTTGTTAGGTGCTGTTGCATCATCTCTCACTCATAGGGATCCTATGTACAACAGAACAAAACACTGCCTGTTCACACAGCAACCTCACAGTATTTGTTCTACCCAAACCCATCGTTGCAGTCACTGTGTCAGTCCATCTCACTGGGGGTCTTCCCCTTTTTTGCTGACCCTCCACTTTACATGATCCAAGTAGGTGAGACAAAGTCTGGCCATTCTCACTTCCAAGGAGCATTCCAGCTGCGCTTCTTCCAGGACAGATTTGTCAGTTCTTCAGTAGTCCATGGTACTTTCAATATTCTCTGCCAACACCATGACTTAAAAGGCTTGCATACATGGGAGACCCACAATGTTTTTGAGAATGGTATATCAGCAGAAACACTATCAGCTTAGCCTGAAAGGGAAGGAGAGAAGATGGAATGAAAGAAGGCTGTCATACTCCCAAAATTACATAGGCAGGAAATAAGCTAATGAAACGACTCAGCAACAAACCTTCTGGAATTTTCTCTGCTGAACTTCAAAATTGCTTTTGGCCACTGACTCCTTTCTCCATTCCATTTTTTTCCCTTTTGGAACAGTAACATCTGAAATTGACCTCCTACTCTTGTCCCACCCTTATATTTTGGGAGCAGATAACTTGTATTTTAGGTTCCACAGGTCCATAGAGGTAGAGAATCTTGCCCTGAGTTAGATTACATACAATCTTCCCCATATTCCTAACTTAGTTGGTGATATTTTGCACTTCTGAGCTGATGATACAGGAGATTTGGGACTTGAGTTAATTCTGGAAGGGGCTGAGATTTGGGGGGCGCTATTAGGATGAGGTGAATGTGCTTTGTATATGAGATGGACATTTGAGGGATGCAAAGAGGACTAGGCTGGGCTGAATAATGTCCCCAAAAGGTAGTCACATCTTAATCCCTGAAGCCTGTTACTGTTACTTTACAGATGTGAGTAAGCTAAGGATCTAGAGACAGGCAGAGCACCCTGGGTTACCTGTGTGGATCCTAAATGTAGTTCCGAGAGTCCTTGTAAGGGCAAAGCGAGAGGACCGGAGGAGCCAGTGGAGATGGCAGGCACAGAAGCAGGAGGGTGGCGCCGTGCGAGGAAGGGGCTGTGCCGGCACCGCCATTCTCCTTTGCCAGACGTCGGCCTCGCCTCAGCAGAGCCTCTGTGCTCCTCGGGCCGTAGGACCCCTCTCCTGGTCCTGTGCCCACGAACCAGCTTGGTTCCCTCTGCGTTGGCCTAATCTAAATGTTGCATGAATGGAACATGCAGACTTCCTCCTCTTGCCACTGACTTCTTTCACTCAGCAGCATGTTGTCAGGGTTCATCCATGTGGTGGCGGGTATCTGAAGCTCATTCTTCTTTGGTGGAGTCGTATGCCACGTGTACGTGGACCACATGCTTATCCATCCATCGGGGGACGGGCACTGGGTTGTCTCCACCTTTGATGATTGTGAATCTTACCGTAGTGGACTTGGTGTTGGGCTGTTTTAAAGGATAGTGCCGGAGGTCATCCCCTTCCCTGACACCCCCACTGAGAGGCGCCCTGTGCTATGTTGACCAAGCACAGGGGTGGAGCACCCTATTCTGAGCACTTGTGAGTGGCGGTGGTAGTGGCTTTTGGGGGCCATCGAGTCAATTCTGACTCCTGGTGACCCCATGGGACAGAGCAGACCCTGGGCCGCAGGGCGTCCTATGCTGTGATCATCGTGGGAGCAGGTTGCCAGGTCTTTGCCCACTGAGCCACTGCTGGGTCCAGCTGCAGCCTTTAGGCTAGCAGCCAAGTGTGCCAGCAGGGCTGCGGCTGGCCTCAGCGAAGCCCCATGGCGGCCCTGTCCCAGAGCTGTTATTTTTATGCCTGTTTTCCAGATGGGGAAACTGAGGCAGCCAGAGAGTAGCAGAGCCAGGGTTTGAACCCAGGGAGTCTGGCTCTGTGGCCTGTGTGAGGACTGATCCCCAGCAGCAGGAGCAGCAGGGTTTCGGACTCAAGAAGTCATCTCAGGGAGAATGCCTCATCTGGGTGCTCAGGGCCGTGGGAGGCCAGAAGGTGGCCATTCCCAGAGCTTCGCAGGGGGCTGCCGGGGGCCTCTGTCTGCGTGTGAGTGGCACCCAGTGCTTGCCAGCGCTGAGGTGCGCCCTGGTGGCCCGCAGCCAGTGGGTCACGCTCTGGATTCATTCCACTGGCCGTGCCCGGCGCTGCCCCCTCTGCGTCTTCATATTTACTTTTGCAGGATATATTGAATTAGAAAAGGCCACATGTGCAGTTTTGAAACAAGATACTCATAAATACTTTATAGGAACGAGCCTGGATTTACTTGCTCATAAAAGTGCCCTGGATGGCTTTGCCGGTGTGGGTAATTGGTCGGTGTGGCTGTGTGTTCTTCATTGGTAATCAGCAGCCCAGCCCTGCCCACAGCCATGGAGGGGATCTCAGGGACAGCGAGGAGAGCAAGGCCACCAGGGCTTTTCTGGGGTGTTGGTGGTGCTTCTAGAATCTTCTTGGACGTCTGAGGGGTACCTGTACGTAGCTCCCTGAAGCTTTTCCCCTCTTCTCGACTCTCATTGCCTCCTGATCCCAGGAGCCCTCTGCCCAGACCCCCGTCCTGGCGCCTGAGCCTGGTGGGCCATCACAGTGGTGTCTTCCAGCTCCTAGGTGAACCTTGGAGACGCAGGTGTGGAGTGAAGGCCTGGTGAGTCTGGGGTCTTCAGGTGGCTCACATCACTGTACCTCGTAGCTTTTCATGAGCATGGACCACCCAATGTCGTTAAGAAACTGTTTGTGGAATGGATAAACCCAGTTGCTGTTTGACTCTCCAATGGCAGTTACCTCTGTCAGGCCTCAGGGCCCTAATGTTTAAAACACAGCAATGAAAGTCGATTTTACTACTAAACATAGTCACGGTCAGTAGTGCCCCACTGCTGCCTGGTGTAGGCCTGCCTGGCGGCTCAGGGCCTTGTCCTCACGAAGGCAGGTCTTGGAAGGTCATCCAGGTAACAAGGTCACTGCTTTTCATTCAGGAAAGGGCCAACCCCAGCTAATAGGACCCCACTGTCACAGGACCCTGAAGAGCCTGGGCAGACCCTGGCCTCACAAACAAGGATGCGGTGGTCTCCTGGGCAGGGGTCTGCCCTGGCATCCAGCTCTGAGCCAGGGCCTCAGGATCCAGGGTGCCCAGTGCCTCCACTGGGAGAGCCCTCAGCCCTGCATCCTCAGCCTGCCCTCCGGCCTCCGAGTCTGGGCCACACACACGCAGGGTGGGAGGCCGCCTGGGCCTGTTCTGCACATCTGTGTGCTGTGTAGAGGCCGCCTCTGGCCAGGTGGGCTCCCTGCTGTCCCTGGACTTGCAGACCCGTAGGGCGCAGGGGCCCTGCACCACCCTCACCCTTGCCAGTGCGTTTCCTGCGGCGGCGGCCACTTCCGGACCCCTGTGGAAATGTGGTGGCCAGACTCACAGGAGAGGAGACAGCCCTGTGTGGGCCGGCTCAGGGTGGCTAGCCCCAGCGTCGGGGGCTTGGTAAGGCTCTACCACCTCCCTGTGTCTTGTTCACAGTTCACTCTTGTCCTGGACTTGGTACTCTCTCCTCCCTCTGCATCTTGCCAGAGCTCAGGAGGCCTGATTCCGTCCTGCAGCAGACACACAGGCTTCCCCAAGAGCGTGCTGGACGCCTGGGCCTAAGACCGCCAAGGTTGCCGTTTCCCTAATGAAGTGGTCAGTCTCTCCTGTCTGTCCATCCCCACGGGGCAGCTAAGATCCCTGAGAGGAAGAGGAGGGCAGGAAGCTGAGGCCTGAGTGACCACATGGCCATCCCTGCTGCTGTGTGCTGGGCACTGCCACTGTGGCTTCCTCCTGTGAGCAGCAGCGTTGGGGTGAGGGGGGCAGGGACCTGTGCCCCACACTGATTCCAGAAGGTGCGTCTGGGTGCCCCCTGCCCACTGCGTGGTGAGCTGATCCCTCCTCACCTGCAAGGCTACCACAGTGTCTCTGATGGCTTGGCCCGTCTGCTGCACTTCCGGTGAGCCTGGGCATGTGCCTTCATCTCCCGTGTGTGTCCGTGTCCTGGACCTCACTATCTCCCGGGTGGCCTGGACCTTCCTGAAGTTCACAGATCAGGGCAGACTTTGATCTCTTGGTCGTGCTGCGGCTGCCTCAGGGGAGGCAGGGTCTATCCTTTTTCTCTTTGTTCTTCGTTTTGCTGGGGACAGTTTACTGTGGTCTCCAGGTTAGCGCACAAGACTGGGGACTTGGCTCCCTGCTCCACCTGTCAGTCCCTGCCCTCTGTACCCTGCTGTCCCTTCGCACCAGTGTTACCAGGGACGCTGGCTCTGACCTCCGAGGGCTGGGTCTCTGTTCCCTCCACCGGCATTCTTGGGATCCTGTGGACTTGAGCCCTGGCCCTCTGCCTTTTCACCCAGCATGCACTGGGGGTTCCCTCTGAGTTGGAATCCACCTGATGAGAGTGGGTACTG
Organism: Orycteropus afer afer; assembly: GCF_000298275.1. NCBI lineage: Eukaryota > Metazoa > Chordata > Mammalia > Tubulidentata > Orycteropodidae > Orycteropus > Orycteropus afer. The sequence goes on along the minus strand of NW_006922078.1, from coordinate 1,267,264 downwards.
AGCGTCACCTGCTTGGCATCGGTTGTGCCACTCTGGGCCACCTTGCTGAGCTTCAGGGACTCATCTATCAAAGGGGAAGCAGGATACACACCCCCAGGGTCACTGTGAGAGACAAGCTGACTGCCCTGCCCTCGCCCCCGCTGGGGTTGAGAGCAGGGACCCAGGGCCTTCTTGAATTCCCAAGGGGCTTTGCAGCTCAGCTCCCCCCAGGCACTTTCTTCGTGCTTTTCCATAAGCGGGAGACACAGCAACATCTGTGGGTGCGGGCTGCCGCTGATGATGGCAGTCCCCCCATTGCCCAGTGGTGTGGGGGTTGGCTCACGTGAGGCCTGTCGGCAGGTGTGCGAGAGCCCTGGTGTGAGCTCCAGGGTCCACTGCTTTGCGTCAGGGCCTGCCTTCATCCCAGGCTGCCTGGGGTCACCTGTTGGCTGCACATAGGCAGGACCCTCATTCCCAGGCTCTCACAGACGGCCTCTGCTAATTGGGTGAGTCTCTTGTGAACGGTGTTGGCTCGGGCCGTGTCCTCTCAGCGTGTTTGTGGTTGTAGTGTGTGGTGGGAGCCCAGCCCTGTGCCAGGGTCCTGTCCCACAGCAGTTGGGGTTGGGGAGAGAGACACACCTGCAGTTGTCACCTCTGACAGAGGGCTTCGTGCCTTTCACCTGCTCCTGTGCAGCCAGGGCACTCCCCTTTCCTTCTGTGGGTCCACTGTCAATTCATCTCCCTGGGACGGTGACTAGAAGGCACGGTAGCCAGGTGTGTAGGTGAAGGGAGCTGGGGTGAGGCTGAAGCCCCAGGGCTCAGCACACCCGTCTGAAAGCCAGAGACAGGTGTGCAGGAGCTGGCGAGGGAACCGGACGCACCCCGTTGTCCTGTGTTAGATGCTGGCCCACGCACCATAAAGATCTGCCACACGGTTCACTGCTTCGTTCTAGAAGGCAACTCTTTCACTATGACTTTTTCACGGATGTTTTAAGTAGATTCCATTGCTTAAAGCAATTATAGATTTAACGTGGTAGAAAGGCCCATATCCCTGCACCCGGCCCCTGCTGTTAACGTCGTGCGTTAGCACGGTGCATTGTCACAACCAACAGACCAATATCGGTGCCTTATTCCTGACCAAAGCCCATGCTTGATTCTGATTCTGGGAGATTTTCTGCCTACCCTTCGCCTGTGGCAGGATCCCACATGATGGGATGGAACGGACTTACCTGTCTCGGAAGAAGTACGGCCACAATGTTCCTTAGAGGTGAGGGAGGGACCAGTCCCCGGAGAAGGACATCATGCTTGGTGAAGTGGAGGGTGACCCCAGAAGAGGAAGACCCTCAACGAGATGGACTGACACAGTGGCTGCGACAGTGGCGCAAACGTGGCAACAGCTGTGAGGCCAGCGCCGCCGGGGCAGCCTTTGGTCCTGCCGTGCACGGGGCCGCCATCAGTCGGAATAGACTCAGCAGCCCGACAAGAGCAGCAGAGCTTGTGTGTGGCTCCTTTGCCTTTATCCTCTCAGATGCCCCTGACGCCCAAGGTACTTGGGTCAGTCAGCTCCCTTCCACCCCTCCAGGGAGGTTGTTGTGTGTGTTTGTAATACAGTTAGGTTCCCTTCTCGCTGTCTGTATTGATCCCGGCATCCTCGCGGTCTTAAATTATCTTTTTGCTTTCACTGTTGTTGAGGGTGTACACAGCAAAGCATGCTGCAGTTCTGCAATTTCTGCGCCTACAGTTTAGTGACAGGATTACGTTCTCCAAGCTGCACAGCCATTCTCAGCCCCCTTTTCCTTTGCTTTCTGGTGCTATCTAATGTTCCAGGCGCATCTTGTCTGTTTCTTGCCCTGGAATAAACCGTTTTATTCCTGACTTAGCATAAACTTACTGCCCCTAAGCTTCCCATCTGACGTTCCGAGTGGTGTTGTCAGTGTGATCTCATAAAGATAGTTCTTCAAAGAGGATGATACTCAAGGCAGACCATCTTTGTTAGTGAAGCCAAAGCATTGCTTGATTTTAAGAAGATTTCAGGGGATATTTTGCTTAAGGTTTGAAGATTTTCTCAGAGCAATAAGTTTCTCAGAGCAGGGGTTCATCTGGCCTCTCAGAAAGTCTGGCTCATGAAAATTTGAAATTCTGCTCCTCAATTTCCCCCTTTTGATCAAGGTTCTTTTATCTGTCCTTTGATGAAAACGTTTGGTGATGGTGGCTATCACCATCCAGTTCTGGTCTGATGGCAAAGCAGATGGTTGTGCATCTAACAGTCAGTCCCCCAAAGTTGTTTTCTGTAATTTACATATATTATGGTTCTCTCCTTGTGTTGTACAATGCCATGTACCAAAAAAATCAGACCTGTTGCCATCACGTTGATCCCAGTGCTGGTGCTGCAGAGTGGAACTTCCCCATAGGGTCCTCTTAGCCATCATATGTTATGGGAGCAGATTTCCAGGCCCTCAGTGTTCTGTGGGCTTACATAAACACACGGTGTCACGCGTCCACTCCTGTAGTGTCATAGAGCATATTCTTACTGGATTAAAAATGTCTGGTGCTTCACCTGTTCATTGCTTGTCTTTCCTCTGGAACCCTTGGCAATCATGGACCATATTATTGTGTGTGTAGTTTGATCTTTCCCAGAGCCCCATAGGAATGGAATCAGACCATGGAGCCTCTCCTGTCACTTCGCAGCATGCATTTCGGAACCTTCATTTCTTCTCGTGGCTGGATCACCCTGTTCTTTTTATCACTGGATAGTACTGCGTTATATGGGTTACCACAGTTAACCAATCCAGTCACCTATTGAAGGATGTCTTGGATCCTTCCAGGTTTTATCACTTACGAATAAGCTGCTATAAACATGCATGTTCAGCTTTCTGTGCGGACATACGTTTTCAGATAACTTTGGTAGATACCTAGGAGCTGGATTTGGATTGTAGGGTCAGAATTTGCTTACGTTGGAAAGAAACTGCTAGGTTGTCTTCCAAAGTAACTGCCATTTTGCATCTCCACCACAGTGAATGAGAGTTTCTGTTACTCCACAACTTGCTACCATTTGGCGGTATCAGCATTAGGATTTTAGCCATGATAATCAGTGTGTGAAGATCCCAGTGGTGCAGTGGTTAAGTGCTAGGCTACTAACAGAAACGTCCACCATTCGAACCCACCAGCCACTGTGGGAGAAAGGTGAGACACGAGGCTTCTGTGAAGACTGACAGCCTTGGAGACCCTG
>NW_006922078.1:1260082-1263784 GCF_000298275.1 Orycteropus afer afer | reverse complement strand
GCTGTGGGTCGGAATAGACTCAACGGCAGTGGGTGTGGTTTGGGCTTTGGTTCCGTAAAGACTGATAGCCTTGGAGACCCTGTGGGCAGTTTCCACTCTGTCCTGTAGGGGCTCTGTGAGTCCGAATCAACTCCACAGCAGTGGTTTGATTTATTTGGTTTTAATCGATGTGTGCTGGTATCTCATTGATGACACCTGACCGTGAGCATCTTGTCATTTGCTGATTTGTCATCTGTGTGTCTTCTGTGAAGTTCTTTCAGATCCTTTGCCCATTTCTTAATGTTTTTAATTGGGTTGTTTGTTTTTTTGTTGACTGTTGAGGGTTCTTTGTATATTTTGGGTATAAGCCCTTCAATTAGATACATGGTTTGATTGTACTTTTTCCCATGTTGTGGCTTGTGTTTTAACTTTCTCAACAGTGCTTGTCACAGGGCAGACACTTTGCATGTTCATTCCGTCTAATTTATCGATTTTGTTTTTCTTTCATGGATCATGCTTTTCATATTGAATATTAAAAAAACCTCCTTGCCACTCCCAAGGCCACTGGCCGTCCTGTTTTTGCCCCGCGGCTCTGTCGTGCACTGCTCTGGATTTGGGTGTGTGGTCTCTGAGTTTGTTTCTGTGGACCATGGAAGCACTGTGTCTGGAGTTGTTTCCTTTGCACGTGGATGCCCAGTTGCACCACCACCATTTGTTACCAAGACCACTCTTCCTCCGTTGAATGGCCTTTGCTCCTTCCTGATCAGAGACCAGTTGACTATCTGTGTGGGCTCCATAGACGGTTGCAGGACTGAGCCTGGGCCCCTTCTGTATGTAGCGTCAGTCCTTCTAACTGACCCGCTGCAGACCCTCTGCCTCCTGTCATCCACACTGCAGCCCACCACAGCTGGGCAGCCTGGTTTTCAAGCTGTGTCCCAGCATGACTGACCGTGTGAAGAACATCAAGCAGAAGGAATCAGGTGTGGTTGGGCTGTCCTGCCAGGTCAGCCCTTTCTGTGTCCCGGACACCCAGGCTGGTGTCCCGCAGAGCACAGTGGGCAGTAGGGTGCTCTGTATAATGAAGGGGGCTTTCCCAGGGGTCCGTCCCTAGGAGCCAGCATGCGCTGAGCAGCTGCTGGGCACTGGCCATGGACAGGGGCTTCTGCACCCTCCCTGGGGAGGGTTCAGTGTGTCAGTGACTGGCGCTGGGGTGTTGTGGACCCCTGCTCCCGGCACACCCTGGTGCTGCCGGTGCCCAAGGCTTTCTGCAGTTGGGCCCCGCCCCTCCAGGACGCTGCCCTGCATCCGCCCTGCTGTCACTGCCCAGTCCTGCCAGCCTGGTCTCTGCCCGGGTGAACGCTGCTAGCTCAGAACCACCCTGCTGATGGCCCCTGCCTCCATCCCAATGCCCTCACGCCCCGGTCCACGGCTCCTCTCCTGGTCAGAACGCCGGGGCAGCAAGGGCAGACGCCCCCACCGTGCCTGGGGAAGAGGTGTACCCATTGCCAGAAGCACTTTCCTAGCTGGGGGCCAACCCCTGCTTCCATCCCGACCCCTGGGCCGCGTGGTGGATACTCAGGCCTCTACGTGCAGAGGGCTGGCACATCCCCCCCGCAGGGCTTCTGGAGCCCCCACATCCTGCTCCCTCCTGCCTGGGCACCATGTCCTGTCCTCGTAGAGCAGGCGACGTGGAAGGGCCACGGCTACGATGCCAGGCTCAATGCCACTGCTGACAACGGTTCAGGCCCAGCCAGTGTTTCCAGGAAATCTTAGAGACGTTTCTGTTTCTGCCCATCCTTGCATGTCACTGAGGGAGTTCACTTAGTTAGGGGAGGCAGCTGGGGCCAGCCACTGTCACTGTATGCAGGCCGTGGGCCCAGAGCTGGGGATGCTACTGATGTGCACCACGTGGGGGGAGCGTCCTCCCAGGGACCTAGGAAGACCACACACCCTCCCCACAGAGAGGTGTGAGGGTGAGAGCAGTGGTGGTCTGCAGAGAACTCCGGGCGCCCTGATGGAGGGGTCCCTTCCCCTGTTTGCATGGCAGCTGCACGGGCCTCCTTTGGAGGGACATAGACACAGGTCTGGGGGTTAGACCCCCTGATCTGCCTCCTGGATCCACCCGAGGTCCTGTGCACGCCCTGCCAGCCCCCTGGCTCTCCTCTCGAATAGAAGTCATCTTTTCTGCAGTCAAGGGAGCAACCCTGGGCACCAACCACCTGCAGGACGCGAGCAGACACCCACCAGGGCACGACCCATGGTGACTGGCCTTGCATTTGCTTGTCTGTCAGGGCAGTTTTGAGCACCAAAGAGGCACAGTGAGCAATGACCTTGGGTGGCAGGATTAGGAGCCGGGCCATGCTGGCACGCTGGGCCCCAGCCCAGGGACCCCTCCCTGATGTTTCTTGAGGGACCTGAGGGTCAGCATGTGAAAGGTCCAGCCAGGATCACACAGGTCAGATCCTGGGTCACCTGACTTGAAACCAGGCCCTCGTATCAGACCCCAGATCACCGAAGCTCGCAGCCTAGGACCTTGGCAGGCTGGGGGCCTGGTGCTGGGGCCCTGACTGACACAGTGGCCGGGACTCTGCTTGGTCGTTACAGGAGTGGCTGGGGAGTTGCTAGAGGCTGACACTGTCCTCCCGTCCTGGGCTGGAAAAAGAGGAAAACGGCCGTCCTCAGGTGGTCGGGCACACCCAAAGAAGTCAGCTTGATTATCGGGGGGGGCACAGTGCTGGGAGACTGCAGAAGAGCAGTGCTCTGAAGGGGTGCACTGGGGCAGACTCCCTCAGAGGGGCCGGACCCCCTGACCTGAGGGCTCCCTCGGGGTCAGCCGTCTGTGCTCCTGCAGCTCGGGGGGTCCAGCCCCCGCCGTACAGGTGAAGAGCGCCGGGTGGGCAAGTAGCAGACCATCAGAGCTGGGTGTGAGCCCAGGCGGGCCCCACAAGTGGCCACTGCCCCTCCATGCGTTATGCCTTGGGGACAGATGAGTGAATGCATGAATGTGTGACTGATAATGAGTGTGGCCCTGAGCGGTGTCACGGCACGACATCCCTGACCCTGGAGAGCTGCAGCCTCAGGGCCCTGCTAGACCCTGAGGTTGGGTGCTGTGTCTTACACGTGCACCACGAAGGGGGCCTGTTTGTTGCCCACGTGTTGGCAGACTCTGGCCAAGCCCTCTATCTTGGTACAGAATCTTCCAGAAACAGGGAGTGAAAAAGGACAGGAGCATTTATTAGGGTGGGGGCTGGGAGAGGCTGCTGGAACCTGGGCTGCCATGCTGCTTAGGAGCTGGGCACCTCCCAGAGGGGGCAGGAAACGCAGTGTGGGTGCGTGCGCGCGTGTGTGTGTTTATGTGTATGTGTGTGTGCGCGCGCCCTGGGGACCTGCTTACCCCAGGCACCTCAGGGACCCCGTTATCTCCAGGGACCCCACTTTCTCCAGAGACCTGCTCTCCCCAGGGATCTACTCACCCCAGGGATCCTTGCCACTCTGGTGCCCCCAGTTCACTGAGGGTCCCCATCACTGAGGTCCCTGTCACTGAAGGTCCCGGTCACTGAGGGTCCCCATCACCAAGGGTCCCCATCACTGAGGTCCCTGTCACTGAAGGTCCCCATCACTGAGGTCCCTGTCACTGAAGGTCCCCATCACTGAGGGTCCTCATCACCTAGGGTCCCCATCACTGAGGTCCCTGTCACTGAAGGTCCCCATCACTGAGGTCCC
>NW_006922078.1:1250248-1259218 GCF_000298275.1 Orycteropus afer afer | reverse complement strand
ACCCTGAGCTCCGGTGCTGCGGTCACCGCAGGCAGGGAGGGGCAGCCCGCCAGCCAGCCATCAGCCCACTCAACCTGTTGACGGCTGTGCCCTGTGGCGCCTATCTCTCGTGCTGCCCGTGGCCTGGGCACAGGACCGAGTTGGCCCGGGAGGCTGCTGGGAGGAGCCCCGGGCCGGTCTGGGTTTGGACGTTTCAGCATGCGGCCTGGGCAATGACTCGGGCCTGTGATGCCATGTGCGCCTGCGCGTCTGCGCAGGAGGGTCAGGTGGGGAGCGACAGGGAGGCAGGGGGAAGGCAGGGCCTCAGCCGCGGCCCCGGGCACCGCGTCTGCTTCAACGCCTGCTGCTGAGTGCTGGGTGGCTTTGATGTCAGCTCAGGTGGCCCTGAAGAGCCCTCCTCATAATCACGGTCACCGCTCTTGTGCCGGGGCTTTCGCCTGGAGTGAGTGGAGCTGGGAGACTCCTCCCTGGTTGCCTGTGGGCCCTCCCTGTGTTTTGAGGATCTGCAAGTGGTGGGACGGGTGGGGTGGAGGACAGGCAGCCATGGTTGGACACGGGCTGGGGGGATGGACTAACGGGCGGATCTGCTCCACGTGGCCCAGGACCCCTCGTCTGTCCTGATGCACTTGCTGCCGCACGGAGCTTGTCCTGCCTGCCCCCATCCGTGGAGCAGGGACTCTGGGATCTGCTGTGTGTTAATTGCCTTGTTGAGTCGGGCTGTGATGGAGAGAACTTGCTACACTGATTTCATAGCAGCTCAGCTGTGCGTAACTCACACACTGAGCCTGTGAGACTGTCTCATCTTGAGGAGGGAGCTGTGTTGTTTTCATCCCCAGACTGAACATCTGTGGGATCGGGAAGAGGCATGAGATTCAGGCACCTGATCGCTGGGCCCGCGTGGACCAGACACTCAAATTTGCAACAGCTGGGGTGGGAGGGAGGGAGGACGGCTGGGCTGCAGGTCCCGGGCTCAGGCCTGTGTGGAGCTCTGGGAGGACGGGCTCTGCAGGCTACAAGCTTGGAACGGCTGCTATGGGCCTAGGTGCACGTGGGTGAGCTCAGGTGGGCCCCATGCTGCCAAGGGCTTAGGTATATGTGGGTGAGCCCAGGTGGGCCCTGTACTGCTGTGGGCCTAGGTGTACAAGGCTGGCTGGCCTGCCCCACGCAGGCAGTGAGGAACACACAGGCTGAGTGGAGTCAGCACACCCACGGGGTGGGGTGGCCAGCTTGCCTGGGCAGGGGGAGAGAGGATCCTGGGGACCAAGGGCTGGGCTCTGGTGCATGGCCCCTGGCCCTGGGCCCAGGCAAATCCAAGAGGTTGGCTGTCCCTGGGCCAGCTGCAGGGGCTGTGCTGATTGGCTGCTTGCGATGCATGAAGGAAAGGCAGTTCAGACAGTGGTTGCTGTGTGGTTTGGAAGAGATGAGACGCATCATCATGTCCTTGCTCCTCTAGCCTGGACAGGTTCCAGTGAGGGGAGGCAGGGACAACACGTGGGGTGCACAATGTGTGTCAGGTGGTGGGTGAGTGCGTTTGGTGGAGTGGTGGGGCCATGTGGTATGTTGTATGTGCATTTAATGTGTATATGTGTACATGCATGTGTGTGCACATCTAGGAGATGCATGTGTCGTGTACATGTGTCTGTGTGGTGTGTACATGTGATGTGTGCACAGACTGTGCATATGTGTACATGTGTGGTATGGATGTGTGCATGCACATAGCATGGTGTGTGTGTGGTATGGATATGTGTATGTGTGTGGTATGTGTGTTGCAGTGTGTGTATACACAGCACAGTACACAATGTATGTGTGCACTGTGGAGGTGTGTGTGTGTGCACATAGCATGGTACACATACCATGTGTGTGCAATGTGGATATATATATGTGTGTGTGCAGTGTGGATATGTGTGTGTGTATTTGTTGTGTGTAGTGCGATATGTAATGTGTGTGTGCATTCAGTGTGTAAGATGGACTGAGTGTACACATGCATGATACACATTGTGTGTGCAACGTGGGTACATGTGTATGCACATAGCATGGTACACATCGTGTAAGTGTGCGGTACGTATGTGTATGTGTATATGTACTCGGTGTGGGAGCTGTAGTGTGAGTATACACGTAGCATGTGTGTACAGTATGGATGTGTGTACACATAGCATGGCATACATACCATGTATGTGCAGTGTGGATGTGTGTGTATTCAGTGTGTGAGGTGCAGTGAACGTACACATAGCATGGTGCATGTAGCATGTGTGCACAGTGTGGATATGTGTGTACACAATGCAATACACATATCATGTGTGAGCAGTGTGGATGTGTGTGTGTGCATTCAGTGTGTGTGGTGTGATATGTAATGTGTGTCTGTGTGCATACAGACACGTGGAGGGAAGGCCTGGGGTGACCAAGCCCTCGCCACTGTGGCCCGGTGTGACAGTGTCCAGGCCTTCCCTGCTGTGACATCCAGCTCTGAGCAGCACTGCCTTCACCTCCTGTGCAACCTGACACGGCCCACCTTGTTCCTCAGTTTCACACCAGACTGGCTGGTTGGTTCCCCCCCCAAATAAATGCAATAACGGTAATCTTTCTGTTTATCCCGGAGTCTGCTGGATGGCGGCCAAATGTACTTGTCCACGTTGGCCTGTTGCAGCCTGGTGGCCTCCTGGGCACAGCTGTGTGCTTGTGTTTGAATTTACAGAAGTGAACTGCTTTCTACTGCGTGTGTAGTGAGGAAGGCAGAGCTCATGGCCCATCTGGCCCCATGCAGGCCAGACCGCAGACCGATGGATTAGGCCTTCTCAGAAAGGGCAAGGCCTTCAGGCCAGCAGTTCACCAACGTCTGTGAGCCTGATTCCTGCCTTAAAAGATGACCGTAGTCTCAAGCATCTTACAGACCCGCCCAGGTGATGCACATGCCCCTTGGTGCGCAGTGGCATCAAACAGGACGTCCCTGTGCTGCCACACTGTCCCGCGGCACACGGGGTGCTCCTGCCCCCCTGCTGTGGTGCGCCACCCTGCAGAGAAGATTGGATGGCCCGGGGCCAGGGTGGTGGGAAACTGAAGGCGGAGGGGCTCCCGGGGCCTCTGGTGATGGGCAGCTTCCGCCTCCTGAGTGGGGTGGTGTCTGCGTGGTGCTAACTTGTCGAACATCGGCGAATGGTTGTTTTGGCTGCATGGCATCCTGCCTGCGGACTGTGGGTTTCAACAGCCTTTGATCGCATTGGGACACACAGGTTGAAAGCTGGCCCCGAACCTGTACTCCGTGGGAACCTGTCCATCCCGTGCGGTGCTCGAGGGGGTGACCCCCTCCCACACTGGCCTTGCTTTCCTCGGGGGTGGTGTTCTGGGTACAGAGATGCTGATGGCAGTGGAGTTTGTGATCACTGAGGTTGGTCCCAGCCACTGTCGTGGAAACCCGCTCCCCTCACCTGACCAGTGCCCGTCTCCAAGAACTCTCAGTAAACCTCCCAGTCCTGCAGGACTCAGGCGAGACCCTTAGTGCCTCACAGGCCTTCCGGCCAGAACCCAAACCTGTTGCTGCTGAGGTGCCCCCGGGCACGGCTTGACCCGTGAGTACCCCCCGAAGGGACGTTTCGCACCCCAGTGTGTCAGTCTTTTGTCCAGTGGTGGCTGACGTGGTGCTGTGGCGTGGGTAGCTATGCCACCGGTATTTTAGATACGAGCAGCGTCACCCACGGTGGACAGCTTACAGCGGGACTTCCACACAGACTCGGAAGAAAGCTGCCCATCTGTTTGCAAACCAAACTGCTGAAAACCCTGAGGACCCCAGCAGAACTCTGCTGGCCCTGGGCCGGGACAGGAGCCCCGAGGGCGGAAGGCTCTGGAAGCACGGTGGCCGCCAGCATGGCCTCCAGCCCACGGTCCTGCAGATGGGGCCGGACTGGCAGGCGTTGGTTCTGTGGTGGCCGGGTCGCCGGGCGTCAGAGCCGACTTGCGGGCAGAGAACGTGGGAGGTCCCCGTCCGAGCTCGGTGCTGTAGAACACCCCGGGCCACGTCCCTCAGGCCCGCCTTCCCCCCTGCGTGAGGGCCGTTCGTCACTGTGCCGGTCGCCAGTGCTAGCCCTCGGATCTGGAGCTGTCCGTGCGCTTTGTTTCCATTCAAATCTGGGACGACGCCTGATGTTTATTGTTGCTGAAGGTGCCTCTAGTTTGCGCCTGTCAAAGTCATTTTGAATCTTGATCCTGTCATCCATCAGAGCTGACATCCTGCCCAGGTTTATGTCACCACCTGATCCCATCAGGCAGCTTCAGTGTGCGCGTGCTGCTGGGACGGGGCGTCACGGGGGCCTCGACGCCTAAGAGTTCTTTCCCAGCCAGGGCCCCCAGCCCTGCTGGACTCTTCATTCTTGCAGCACCTGTGCAGTGGGCCGACCATGCCCACTTGAAACCTGAGTGCAGGTGTAGGAGCCCTTGCACATCCCCTGCTCAGGTGTGGAAGCCCTCCCCCACATGCCTGCCCAGGTGTGAGAGCCCTCTGTCTCATCCCTACCCAGATATGGAAGCCCTTCCTTGTCCCCCTGCCCAGATGTGGGAGCCCTCCCCCACATGCCTGCCCAGGTGTGAGAGCCCTCTGTCACATCCCTACCCAGATATGGAAGCCCTTCCTTGTCCCCCTGCCCAGATGTGGGAGCCCTCCCCCACCCCTTTGTCCAGGTGTATGACCCCTCCTGTCCTGCTTTCCAGGTGTGTGACCTCCCACCCCCATCCAGGCGTGTGACCGTCCCCCGCCCCTGTCCAGGTGTGTGTGCCTTCCCCCATAGTCCTGTGGGTGTTGGGGCCACAGTGAGGCCATCAGCCAGCCAGCTTGATTTGGCATTTTCGGGTGGCCAGCATGTTACATGGGGACTGATACCAGGTGCTCAGCAGCCTGCAGGCTGCCCCGTCTGCAGTGGGTGGCGGACTGTGGTGTCCGGCCCCACCCTGTGGCAGGAGCAGGCAGCCTGGCTGAGCCCAGCCCAGGGCTGTGACTGCAGCAAGTAATGGCCCTGGCTGCCTTGAGCTCTGACCTCTGGTGGGCGGGTAAGCAGTGCTGGTTCACTGTGTGGACCAGGGACTTCGGGCCCCTAAATGGAGCCCTTCCTTGGGGGCCCCTTGCTCTTCTGGGCACGAGAGAGAGGCAGGCAGAGTGAGGCCCTGTCCCAGCCCCTACCCTCACTGCATCTCTCTACTGGAAGTCACGGGACCCTGCACCATGCGTGGGAAGGTCAGGCTTGCCAGCCACCAGTGGTCAGCCCCCAAGGTGGCCAGCGTAAGCGTGTTTATCATGCAGCTGTGTGCAGGCCGAGGGTGCCAAGGACACTGGCCCTGGGTGCTGATGAGGGCAGGAACTGCTGCAGCCCCTGGCCCGGCAGGGACCACCAGCCAGGGCTCACTGAAACCCAGGCTGGCTCACTGTAGCTGCCAAGCCTGCTTCTCCAAGTAGTGCTCCCAGGGGCCTGCCTGTCACCTGGGGAAGGAACAGGCCCAGCCAGGGAAGCTGAGGGAGACTGGAGGGCTGTGGAGGGTGCCTGGGCCCTATGGGAGGAGCCCCACCCTCTGGGGCCTGGCTAGGGAGCTGGATGCAGGGTCTTCCCTTGGCAGAGGGCTCCTGTCTCCACCTCGAGCCCACCAGATCTCACTCTGCCCCTCTGGTTCTGTGACCTTGAGCATATCTCTGAACTTGGGGTTGTCCACCCAGCAGTGAGAACAATACCACCATCCTCCTTTGGCGTCCAGATGAAGACAAACTAGGAAGAAAGACCTGGCAACCCACTTTGGAAAATCAGCCGTCGCAAGCACGTGAAGCCCCGCAGTTTGATCCACAGTTGGTCACGGGGTGGGGCAGGGCCACAGTGCTTGTTGTTCTGTTGTGTGTAGAGTCGCCATGATTCAGGCAGCTGGACAGCAGCTGACAGCAACCACACAGACAGACACAGGCGATGTCCCCACGGTGTGGGCCGTCCCCACAGACCACAGATGACACCATCACAGTGTAGGCCATGCCTCACGGACCACAGGCGATGCCCTCACAGTGTGGGCCGTCCCCACAGATGACAGATGACACCATCACAGTGTGGGCCGTGCCTCACAGACCACAGACGATGCCCTCACGGCGTGGGCCGTCCCCACAGACCACAGATGACACCATCACAGTGTGGGCTGTGCCTCATGGACCACAGGCGATGCTGTCACAGTGTAGGCCATGCCTCACGGACCACAGGCAATGCCCCTCACGGTGTGGGCTGGGACAGGGAGGAGGAGTGACTCTTTCTTTGTAATTGCAGCAGGGGCTGCCCGAGCCCCTCTCCATGGACCTATGCCCACCTGTCCCCCCCACCCCTGCCTGGCTGAGCCTCTGGTCCTGGTGAATCCCAGTTACGTGGGGCCTCCCAGGGCTGGGACCTCCACTGCTTGCCCGCTGGCAGGAGACAGCAGTGCTGCCCATGTATGTTGTGGGAGTGGAGGTGGGAGAAGTCATTGCGATTTCTCGTTTTGTTCATGAAGAAAGTGTAGGTTTTCCTTTCTCTCTTGGTTTTAAGAGCAGCACTGGCCCCTCGTACAAAGCCTGGGGATGCAGAAAAGGGTAATGCCCTGTGGCCCACCTGCCCTGGGCAGAGGAGGCTGATGGCTCAGGCGGATCGGTCTGGGGCCACCCACCCTGCCCATCGGGTGACCTGAGACACCCCTCATCCACAAGGCCCCAGCCTCATCCGAGGGCTCTCTGAGAGTGGGGAGGGAGTCTGTTTAGACAGAGGTGCAGTTTGGTGCCTGCTCCTGGGTCCCAGGGGCATGGCCTGTCCCCTAGCTCTGCCTCACCAGGGCTTTCTTCACCACACCAAGCTCTGTTTCCTCCTGTGGAAAATGGGGCACCAGCAGCTCTCTTAGAGGAGAGGGAGGGGCTCAGTCTGGGGGTGTAGGGCTGGAGGAGCCCAGGGAAGGGAGGACAGGGCATTGGAAGCCCTGAGCAGGGTCCCTGTCTGTGCAGCTTGGAAATCAGGCCCTGGACACCTGGACACAGGATCCCAGAGCAGCAAAAGTGCATGTGAGTGGGTATGCGAGTGCACACATGTGTGAACGTGTGCAGACATGTGCACTAGAGGGTGTGAGTGTGGGTGTGTGCATATGACTGCATGTTTAGTGTGTGAGTGTGTGTGCATGTGAGCATGTCTGAGTGTGTCAGTGCACGTGAGTGCATGTGTGTGCATGCAGATGTGTGTGTGTCTGTGTACATGTGTATGTGTGCACATGAATGTGTGAATATATGCATCTGTGTGTGCATGTGTGCATGCAAATGGGTGAGGGTATGTGTGTGTATTTGTGTATGTGCATGTATGTGCATGTGAGTGTGTGTCTTTGTATGTGTGCATATGTGCACATATGAGTGTGCATGAACGAAACAAAATTTCTGAGAGCAGGAGGAGACACTTGTCTGTCTGCACTGCTCTGAGAAGGGTCCCTCTGGGACCTGACTGTGTGGTGTCTGACTCCCAGTGCTGAATGAAGGGACCAGTGATTCAGACCCTTCCCCATGGGACAGCCAGCCCCTCAGAACCACCCAGACTTACAACTGGGGGAGGACAAGATGCCGGGTTAGTGCTGAGCCAAGCAGTGGGGCAGAGGGCTGAGGTGGGGCAGGAGCAGTGGGGGCTGGTCCCCAGGCCAGTGGTAGATGATTCTCACCTGGTGAAAAGGTATAAAATTGACAGAGACCAGTGCCCAGGTGGGGAGGAGGCTGGCAGGAAAGCAGGAAAGTGGAGGAAGTGTTGGGGGAGGTGCCCGTCCTAGCCCCAACTCCAGGCGTGAGTCTCTTGGGCCACTGTAACCAACACCTCAACTCTGTGGTTCCCAAGAACAGACACGTCCTGGAGGCTGGAAGTCCAAGTTCAGGGCGTCTACAAGGTTGAGCTGTCTCCACAGGTTCTGAGGAGGCTGCTTCCTGGTCTCACTGGTTCTGGTGGCCCCAGGCATCTCTCGCTGTGACAGCGTCACTGGCCCTGCCACCATCTTCCCACAGCTTCTTCCCTCTGTCTCTCTGTCTCTTCTCCTCTTTATGGGACACCACTCGTAGGATCAGAAACCCCTGCTCTACTGTGACATCACGTTTACCTAACTTACACCATCTTCAGAGACCCAGTTTCCAAACAAGGCCATGTTTGCAAGTGTCATGGTTATGAGTTCCGTATAAATCACTGGGGACTCTGTTCCATCCCTAACACAGGGAGGGCCACCCTGGGCTGAGACTCAGTGTCAGATCTGAGGCTCTGTGACCATGGGCAGGTGACATGACCATTTTCTGTACTTTAGTGGGTCATCGGAAACCATGGGGGCAGGTTTACTGAACAGTCCTATGTGCAGGGCTGGCGTGGGGAAGGCCTTCTGTGAGTGCAACACTCTCGGGATGCTTTTATGCAAGTTTGTGACTGTTACCACTGGGCGTGTTGAGGTGACTGTGTGCCTGCAGTGGGTGTTCTAGATAACTGCATGGCCCTGGCTCCCCAGCCCTCCTGCTGCTTGGAGCTGGTGTTGGCAGGGTTGACTCTAGGCCAGGCTCCTTGTGACTGGAGGGTCTGTGCTCTTGGGAGATGGCTGTTGTCCTGGGCTTGTCCTTTGATCTGTGTATTATGGTCCCGAAAGTCTTTCATGAGGCAGATCCACTCATTATGCCTTCCGTTTTGGTGAATTTGCTCCACTGACACCACCTGGTGTGTCCTTGGGTAGCTGGGTGGCTGGAACCTTCTGGAGATGGCTTTCTACAAGGGCAGCAGCCAGGCTGTGACTGTCTTTGTGTGGCTGGACTTGATATGGGTCTCCTAGGCTGTTATAATAGAACATCACTATGTGGGTGGCTTTCAAGAACAGAAATTTAATCTCACAGCTCTGGAGGCTGGGAGTCTGAGATCAGGGTCAGCCATGTTGGTTCCTCTGAGGCTCTGAGATCAGGGAGTCAGCAATATTGGTTCCTCTGAGGAGATGACA
>NW_006922078.1:1248644-1249959 GCF_000298275.1 Orycteropus afer afer | reverse complement strand
ATGTTGGTTCCTCTGAGGCCCTGAGATCAGGGAGTCGGCCATGTTGGTTCCTCTGAGGAGATGAGGGTTTTGGCCATGTTGATTCCTCTGAGGCCCTGAGATCAGAGAGTCGGCCATGTTGGTTCCTCTGAGGAGATGAGGGTTTGGGCCATGTTGCTTCCTCTGAGATGAGGGTGTCAGCCATGTTGATCCCCCTGAGGCTCTGAGATCAGGGAGTCAGCCATGTTGGTTCCTCTGAGGCTCTGAGGGAGGACCTGTTTGCTCCTCTCCTGCTGCCGGTGCCCTAGTTCCTTGGCTGCATTTGCTGCATCACACAGTGTCCTTCCTCTGTCTCCCTGTCTCTGTGTATCTTCTCGTCTTTTATAAGGACGCCACTCAGATGGGATTAGGGGCTACTGCTTCCAATATAACTTATGTTTTTGTTATCATCCAGTTGATTCTGGCTCACGGTGACCCCATGTGGCCACGTAAAACTACCCCGACAGGGTTTTCTAGGCTGTAATCTTTATGAGAGCAGATTGCCAGATCTTTTCTCCCCTGGACCCTGTGGTGGGTTTGAACTGCCAACCTTCACGTTAGCAGCTGACCACTTAACTGTTGCACCACCAGGGACCCTTGACTTTATGTTGACCTAACTGATAGCATCTTCAAAGACCTGTTTCCAAACCAGGTCACATGCAAGGTATCAGACAAAGTACCAGGTTGAGGGCTTCAACACGTCCTTTTAGGGACACAGTGCATCTCTTAACAGAGGAAGCTGTCCAAGTCCAGCAGTGCATACAAAGGAACCTCAGGAAATATTGGGTGGGCTCAGGATTCAGATGACAGGTCCTTCCAGTGCCAGGGCAGACATCCCCAGTGGCCAGTGGGTCTCCACAGCCTGGCCCAAGCTCTAGGCAGCCACACCCATCCATTAGAATTGTACCCGCCAGGGCTGGGCTGTCTGTTATCAGGCAGCAGGCATGGATTGAGACATGGTCCTGGGAAGATTGGACCATGCTTCATGCAGCAGGGAACAACCATCTTCACCTCATCTCATAGGAGGTGAGACTGGGGTCTTGGTGCAGAGGGCTACACTGTCCTCGTTGTAGGTGGGCTTTGGGGCAAGCACAGGGCCACACGTTTGAATGCCAGCACTAGGTGTTCAGGGCTCCAGAACTTTCTGAAGCAGATAGTGGGTGTGAAGTTCTAGTTGGCAGTGGGCCCCTGCTTATGTGTGTGAGCCTCGCCAGCCTAGCTAACTTCACTTGTCATCCCTAGCACCACTGGCACCAGAAACCAAAGGCAATCAGACCAGGTGCAGTGGAGTTGACCC
>NW_006922078.1:1242237-1247124 GCF_000298275.1 Orycteropus afer afer | reverse complement strand
AAATAGCCCTGGAGGCGGCCCTGCAGGGCGTGGGGGATGCATGAGCCATGGCCTCTCCAGGAGGCATCACCTCCCCCAAGCCTGTAAGACACTAACTCCCCAGGCCAGGGGTAGCAGCACCATGTCCCCGGCCTGAGCCCCCCACTGCCTTGCGTGTTGTCTGTGTTTGTGTACTTAGCTATGTCCGTCCTGGGCCTAAAGAAGCATGTGGCTCCACGTGTGGCAGTCTGCCTTGCCCGGCACAGACCGGGTCTGCAGTCAGTCAGGGAGGCCAGCCTGGTGTCCAGGGTCAGCTGGCCTCTTCTCTTCCGCCACCACCTTGGACAAGCCCTGATGTTTGCACTGCCCTCCCTGGGACTCAAACTCTCCCAGGTAAAGGCAGGCCATCGTGGGTCCTCACCAGGCCCCCGCTGCACCCACACCTGGGTGCCAGGGTTCAGACATATGCCTGGGCAGTCAGTCTGCCTTGCTCAGCAGCCAGCTGGGGTAGGTGGGCTGGGCGCACTGCCGTGCTCGAAAGCATCCTCAGTGTCCGTGAGCACACACAGACACGGGCAGCCGATGCGGGGTGGCGTGAGGGGCAGTACAGGGACTGAGGAGCGGCCCGTGACCCTGGCAAGGTAGCGTGTGTTGCATGCTGAGCACTTTACATGTTGGCGTTGGTCGTTAGTGGTCTTAGTGGCTAGCGGTGTTTCACAGGCAGGGAGAGTGAACGTGGAATGTGCATTTGCTGTTATGGGTCTCCACAGGTCACCCTCCTTGTCCCCAGTGTCAGCCTGTTGCCCCTCGAGACAGTGTTATCCTTGGTGTTCATGAGGAAATTGGGCAGGAGGGCACCAGGCAAAGGCGTGGGCCAACCCCTCCAAGGCAAGCATGTTTCCAGGGCTTTCTGGGGTACCCAGTCCGTCCAGTGCCAGGCCAGGGCCACAGGGCCTCACCTGGGGCGTCGGTGACATCAGGCAGGGCAGTACCCTCCTGGCAGCCTTTCACAGCTGTGTGTGTCCCGTGGAGCACTGTCTGAGCACCCCACGTGTACCTGGTAGCTCCTGAGCCGTGTGACACGTGGCCACCTCGTGTCCTATACCTGGGCATCATCAGTGTGTGGAATGTGCTCCATGTCCACTTGATGTGTGTGTCTATGCATTTGTGTACCGCAAGTGCATATGTGTACGTGTGTGTGTGTATGTGTGCCTGGGGGAGGGAGGAGGGAATGCAGACTGGCCGGCACAGTGGCACAGTGAGGCCGTCCCAAGGCCCCACCATGCTTGTCTAGTCACTGCTTGGCAATTTCGCCTTTGCAGAGTGGCCTGCTCTGCCCAGGTCCTGAGGGTGATGGGCGGGCCAACCTGGATTCTGATCTGAGATGTTATCTATGGCTCCAGGGACTCAACATAGTTTCACACCCGTGGGCTTGGTGAGACCCCGGCCAGATGGGGGTGGGGCTGCTGTTCCTCCATGGTGCCACTTTCATTTCTGAGCGTGGCCACCATGAGGTCACATTTCATTTCCTGCCTGTCTGGGGGCCGGCTGCCGTGGCTTCTCTGCCAGCGTGGCGGGAGGTAGTTACAGCTGTCCCCTCTGGAGAAAGTGGGCCACCAGGGCCGTCTGTGGGTGGGCGTCATTGCATGGGTGGCTGGCCGCAGGTCTGACCACTCAGCCCGCGTCTGCTACTGTCTTGCAGGTCAGCTGGCTGCTGGCACCTGTGAAATCGTGACCCTGGACCGGGACAGCAGCCAGCCGCGGAGGACAATCGCCCGGCAGACGGCACGCTGCGCATGCAGAAAGGGGCAGATTGCAGGGACCACGAGGGCTCGGCCCGCTTGCGTGGACGGTAAGAGCCCCAGCGCCATCTGAGCCCACTCACCCCACTGCAGCCTGCTGGCTCTGCCAGGCTTTTGGGGCATGGGGTGTCTGTGTGGTAGCTCTGCGGGCAGTGTGTGGTGGGGGACAGGGCACAGGTTGTCATTTCTGGGCATGGGAGGTGGAAGAGGCCTGCCGCCTGCCAGCTCCCCTGGACAGGGGCTTCCTGTTGGCAGGACCACGCTGGCCCTGAGGCTGCAGGGCTGCGAGTACGCTGGTGAGAAGGGTCAGAGGCACTGAGGCCACTGGTCCATGGCTCTGGGCTGGGCTGCAAGGTGTCCTTGTCACCCTCAGGTCTGCTTGCATGGCTGAGCCAGTCACCCCTGGTCCCAGTGAGCTGGTAGCCTGGGTCATTGCTGGTGGACCCCACCTATCTGCTAGGTCCCAACGTTAAAATAACGAGGCTTACCTTCTGACCCTCACTATGCTGTGAACTGGAGGGAGGTGCCTTAGTGCACCTGGGGTGCTGCTCCCAAAAGCCTCTGAAGGAAGGCCCCCAACAGAGCCATTGCTGACGGTGCAGCGTTCCCGAGGGCCTGCTGAGCTGCTGTTAGGATGCAGAGTTCCTGTGGGGGCACAGGGCTCCGTGGAAACACAGGGTTCCCGTGGAGGCACAGAGTTCCCATGGGGGCGCAGGATTCCTGTGGGGGCACAGGGTTCCCATGGGGGCACAGGATTCCTGTGGGGGCACAGGGTTCCCATGGGGGCACAGGATTCCTGTGGGGGCACAGGGTTCCCATGGGGGCGCAGGATTCCTGTGGGGGCACAGGGTTCCCATGGGGGCGCAGGATTCCTGTGGGGGCACAGGGTTCCCGTGGGGGCACAGGATTCCTGTGGGGGCACAGGGTTCCCGTGGGGGTGCAGGGTCTCAGTAGGGGTGCAAGGCTGGATGTTTGGCAGTGCGTGGTGGGGACGGTTACACAGCAGGCTGAGTTGACGCGACTGAGTTGCGCTTTTGCGCCAGTAAGGGGATGGAGTTGTTTGTAGACAATACACATGCATTTTAAGGAGCTCTGGTGTTGCGGTGGTTAAACGCTTGCATCTGAAAGGTCAGTAGTTCAAACCCACCCAGCTCCTCAGGAGAAAGACCTGTGGATCTGCTTCCATAAAGATTGCAGCCTGGGAAACCCTATGGGACAGTTCTGTGGTGTGTCCCATGGTGTTACCACGAGCCATTGACTGGACAGCACACAGCCACGACATAGGCACTCACAGGTTGCAGAAAAGGACACAAAATGTTTGAAAAACCAACCAGAGAAGCAGGCAGAGCCTATTCAGTGGCTGTTGTGGAGTCTGGAGAGGCTGCCCCTGGTGGAAGGGTTCACGTGTGTCGTGGCTTGGAACTCGGCGTGATTGCATCCACTCACACCAGCCTGGCTGCCGTCAGTGTAGGTAGAGTCCTGCAAGCCCCTGGGGCCGTAGTCTGGTCATGCAGGGATGGTGCCATTCCCAGGGGGACTGACTCAGGGGCAGCAGGGGAGCCAGCCAGACCCTGCCCAAGGCCCATGGCCTGTGACCATAGCAGGCAGGGGCTGAGCAGCATGCGAGTGCCCATCAGGTGGCCTTGGGGTGAGTGACCCACACAGGGTGCAAGTGCCTGGCACAGAGCCGTGATCCTGAGGTCATCAGGGGAGGCTGGGGTGGAGGATGTTCCCTGGACCCCTCTGGGGTGGGAGGGGCCAACCACCAGGTGGACAGGTGGTGGATGTGTCACAACGGGATTTCCTTGGGCAGCTACCCCAGGCTGGCCTCAGCAGAACAGGGTGTGGGTGGCTGGGGCAGGGCCTGGCAGGGACCTCTGCCACACCCCAGCCTCACCCAGGCCTCTTCTAGCACAACTGCACCCCTGTGGGCCCAGGTGGGATTAAGGGCTGTCAGACAGCCAGAGGACAGCCGAGTCAGAGCTTGGCTGAGCGTTGAACTGTCTTTGCCCATCACAGTTGGGCCATGTCACTTCCTGACCAGCCCCTGCCATGGCCTTGCCCACAGTGCTCCGCAGCTGTGCAGTGGGAGTGGGCAAGCCTGCTGCCTGGTGCTGTGGGGTCAGTGAGAAGGACAGGACGGGAGGCTTGTAGCCAGCTAGACAGGGGCAGCCCGCTAGTCTGGAGTAAGTGCTGTGTGTAGCAGCTCCCAACATGGGTGTGTCCAGCGGCCTCAGGCCCCAGAGCCAGGAAGGCCCCTGAGGGGGGGTCACAGAGGCCTGGAGGCCAGGTCAGGGGACCTGGTGATAATGAGAAGCCACTGTCATCAAAGAGACCTGACCCAGCAGAGTCTGCCCTGGGGCTCAGGATGGGCTCCGCCCACTGGCCTCCAGCAGGAAGGGGAAGGAGTCAGAAGAGCATCCTAGGCCTCCGACCACAGACTTCCTGCAGCTGTAGCTGCAGGCTGAGCTCACACCCCTGGCCGACCCCTGGGCATTTCTGCAGAAGGGGCTGTCCTGTGCCTTGAGCCACTCTGAGAGGCCACTGTGTCTGTCCTGATCAGCAGCATCACTGACTTCCATGCAGACATCTGATTGAACCTTCACACACCTGGTCCCACAGTCTGGCCCTCCGGATGCCAGAGCTCCACTCTGCAGAGCCCAGTTTCTGGGTACGTTTGGGCCGGAGACTCAGCCATCTGGGTACTGGTGAAGCGAGCGCCTTCTCCTCAACCCTCCCCCCATGTGGTATTGGACAGGCGTGCACATGATGGCGCCCCCCCCCGGGTGAGGAAACCGGACGGCGTCCCCCTGGGTGAGGTGACCAGACGGCGTCCCCCTGGCTGAGGTGACCAGACGGCGTCCCCCTGGCTGAGGTGACCAGACGGCGTCCCCCTGGGTGAGGTGACCAGACGGCGTCCCCCTGGCTGAGGTGACCAGACGGCGTCCCCCTGGGTGAGGTGACCGGACGGCGTCCCCCTGGGTGAGGTGACCGGACGGCGTCCCCCTGGGTGAGGTGACTGGATGGCACCCCCCTGGGTGAGGTAACTGGATGCCCCTCCCCCCTGGTGAGGTGACTGGCTGGCGTTCCCCCCTGGTGAAGTGAC
>NW_006922078.1:1240189-1241594 GCF_000298275.1 Orycteropus afer afer | reverse complement strand
TGAATGTGGGAACTTGACAGTATAGTGCCAACCAGCGTCTGTGCCATGCTCGCCTACTTATGAATTGGCTTACTAGGTGCTCATTCACTCACTCATTCGTTCGTTCACATAAGGCTCATGGACACAGAAGAGTCATTAGGACAGGTGACTCTTCAAATCCGTGACACACAGTGCTGTGCGTTGTCCTGGGTGTGAGGCTGACACTGTGCAGCAAGACCCGCCACACAGCTGCCTCTTCTGCCCGGGACTGTGGCTGTCTGAGGGAAGTGGTCATTTGAGCAGGGTTTTGAAGAGTGAAGAGGAGTTCATCATCAGACAAGCTTCTCTTTGTAGGAGAAAGAGCTGGTGGTGAGAAGAAAGCATTAGACCTTGTCTCTCTGCACTACCAGGTCTTTTCCCCCTTGCCTTGTCTCTGTGGCCTGTTTGGCCTTTATCTCTTTGGCACTGCCTCTTCTGCTATCAGCATTTCTGGTGAACAGTTCCTCAGCCCAGACAGTGTTGCCACATCCACAGCTGATGTGAGAGCCCTTGCAACCAGGAAGAGGCTCAAAACCAAAGGCCAGACCCTGGCTCAGGGCTCAGTGCCCTCACGCACCAAGAGCAGCAACATCCTGTTATTTCAGAGCAGTGGCCGCGCACACCTGGCCGACAGTGTCCGGGCTGGCTGGCCCTGACCACTCACTCCCTGCTGATGGAGACTCTCGGAGTTTGCCTTTGCCTGAGACCGGGAGACCCTGCCCTGAGACACAGCCCCCCCCGGCATGTGGCAGAGCCGCTGCGGTCAGCGGTGAAGCGGTGGCTCCTCCCAGACCCCAGCTCTCCCACAAGCTGCGTCCTCCCCTGCTCCGTGGGTCGCAGGAGAGCCGTGCTCCCCCGGGTTTCAGTGCCTGCTGTGTCAGGGCCAGATCACTGGGTCTTTCTTCCAATGAACCAGTGCTTACATGGCCACTGAGTGCTTGCCCCACACAGGGACTCCACTGACTGGCTGCCACCCAGTCAGGTCTGACTTGTGGCGCCTCTTGTGGGTCAGACCAGAACCATGCTCTGTAGGGTTTTCAGTGGAGGGTTTGTCAGAAGCAGATTGCACTGCTACGTTGATGCGTCCAGGCACCACTGAAAGCCTTTAAGGTATTTAGATAATCACTAAGGAGCTCTGGTGGTGGTGCATTTGTCGAGGTGTTCCACTGCTGACGAAAGGTCAGTGGCTTGAATCCACTAGCCACTCCAAGGGGGAAGGATGAATCAGTCTGCTGCCATAAAGATGACAGCATCGGAAACCCTCTGGGGCAGTTCCACTCTGTCCTCTGGGGGCGCTGTGAGTCAGAATTGAGTCCACAGAAGTGGGTGTGGTTTGGGCTTTGCTTCTGTGAAGATTGACAGCCTTGGAGACCCTGTGGGCAGTTCC
>NW_006922078.1:1233489-1239799 GCF_000298275.1 Orycteropus afer afer | reverse complement strand
TTCTGTGAAGACTGACAGCCTTGGAGACCCTGTGGTGCAGTTCCACTCTGTCCTCTAGGGGCGCTGTGGGTCAGAATGGACTCCACGGCAGTGGGGTGGGTTTGCTTTTAGGTGATCACTAGCCCTCAACAACACATTGTGCTGTGAGCCACGGCCAGGCCTTGTGTGTGGGGCTGTGGGCTGGGCACACATGAGGTACCTGCTTCCTCCTCAGTGGCCCACTGCCCCACGCCCTCCCACATGGCCTTCCACCCAGTGCACCGCCTGGGGCCCTCATATTCACATCCAGCTTCCATCATCAGAGAGGCAGTAGGGGCCTTGTTCCTGGGTGGGGGTCCATTCCACTGAATGCCCCCCATGAATCTTGTTCCCTGTGTCCAGATCCCACTGCCAGAGAGGAGGGAAAAGCAGTGGGGAAACCAGGATGGAGTGCGGGTATGTGCTACAGCCACGAGGGGCTCAGGGTGCTGGGGGCTTGGGTGGGCACTGCCTCCATGTGCTTGTCCATCGTCTCTGCTGTTTGCCCGCCCACCCTGAGAGCAGCCACACTGTTGAAGGCTCGCGGCAGCTCCAGTGGGGTTGTTTCTCAGGACGTCAGGGAAGTGAGGGGTCTCGTCACTGGCGTTGCAGGATGCCCGACTCTGCCGTCAGTGCTGGCAGCCAGGACGAGGCAGAGCCGGACCGTTGCTGAGCCAGGCTTCCAGGGCAGAGCCCATCCCCACTGTGTCCAAACCCTAACACTGGTGTGATCAGGTCCAAACCCTGCAGTGCCAAGCCAATGGCTGGGGCAGGGTGATGTGCACATGTGTGCTGTCTGCACGGCACTCGGGTGTGGAGATAGTGGACAACAGCGCTCACCCTCTGTGTGGAAGGAGCCCAGGCCTCAGCCTCAGGAGCAGGGAGCTGATTGCTGATGGGTTTCTTCTCTGGGGGCCCTCCTCCTCCTGTGACTCCCCACCCCGTGAGACTCCAGGGCAGAGAAGGACTCAGTGCCTGGGGATTGTGACCCCTGGAGTGTCCTTGTCCCCTTCTGGGTGCCTCTGCAGAGCACAGCTCCCCTAACGCTGTCCCTCCCAACTTGGTGCCTCCCAGCACATTGAGATTAGACTTTTATTTCTTTCTCCCTCTTTGTTTGGAATCTGCCATCTTTGAGCTGGCTGGAACTTCAGCACTAAGGACAGTCTGGTGCTGGAGGAAGGAGACGGGCGAGTTGGGAAGAGAGAGCCTCAGTGTGGGTTTGACCTTGTTTCTGGCTCTCAGCCCTGCAGCCTCACCCCCCACAGAGGACAGCTGGCCTGTCCAAGCAGTCCCTGCAGGAGCTCTGGGGGGGCGTGGAGTGATGGAGTGAGGAAAGGAGGAGGGCATGTGGCAGGGAAGGGCAGCACAGACTGATGGGGCCATGGGGAAGAGCTGGGCATCTCTGGACTCAGCAGCAAGCCAGGAAGACTCCCTGGAGGAGGTGACATTGTGCCCAAGGGAGATAACACAGCCTTCTGCTATTGCTCAGTGGGCTGAGCTGTCATCCTAGATTCCCAAAAGGGTCCTTCAGCAGCAGGCGTGATGGCCATTCGTTGCCCAGCACGGCCCAGACCTCTTGTTCATACTCGCTGCTCTGTGGGAAGAAGCCTCTGAACTGACAGGCAGGAAGTGGAGTGGTGGGCACTGGGACCACAGGCCTCACTCTCTAGGCAGGAAAGCTTCCGTGTGTTCGGACACTTATAGAAGTCATGTAAGTGTATGTGCGTGTGTTGAAGCATGTGCATGGACGTGGTGAAGCTGAGTGGCCCCAGCCAGTCCCCTGAGGTCTCTAGTGTAGACAGAGAGGAAGCAGCATAGAGGATGTGAAAGCCTGGCCCCTGCTGCCTACGGCCATGCAGTGACTTCCTTCATGTGACACTCCTTGCTTTCCGGAGTCAGCTAGACTGTCCCTGTGATCTGCTGGAACCAGCTTACACTGACTTGGACCAGATTGCAAGGGACACTTGTTCCATATGTTAAATTTTGGGGAATTTTGTGAGCTGACTGTTCAACCCATTCATTTAAAATTTAAGTTATGTAAACTTATCATCAAATAAATTATATTAAAAACATAGATATCTCCCTAAAACATTAAAGAAATAAGAGCAAACTAGTCCCAAAGTGAGCGGAAGGAAGAAAGTAATTAAGATGAGAGAAGAAATAAATGACACGGAGGAAAGCAACACAAATCAGTGAGACCAAAGTGTCATCCGCAAAACTGACACCTGTAGCTGGAGTGACCAAGGACCAAGGAGAAGGCTTTCGATACTAAAATCAGAAATGGAAGATGAGACATTACCTACTGACCTTACAGACAGAACAAATACTGCTCAATTTTATGCCAACAAATTCACCCAGATGAAGTAGACCGATCCCTAGAAAGTCACAAACTACCAAAATTGACATCAGAAGAAATAGGAAGTCTTAATAGACCTATTGCAAATAAAGAGAATGAATTTGTCATCAGAAAACTTCACATCAAGAAAAGCCTGGGCCCAGATGGCTTTACTGATGAATACTGTCAGCAGTTATTAACACCAGGACTTCATAGACTCTTCTGAAAAATGGAAAACTCTTAACTCATGTGATGAGGCTCATATCACTTTGATATCAAAGCCAGTCAGAGACATCACAAGAAAACAAAATATAGACCTTCTCAGCACAGATGTGAAATCTCAGCAAATACTAAAAACTTAAATCCCACAACATGTAAAAGGGATTACATGCCATGGACATGTGGGTTTTACCCTAAGAATACAAAATTGATTCAACATATGAAAGTCAATGTAATTTACCATTAACTAGAATAAACAACAAAACCTGAACAGATATCATTTGGTGCAGAGAAAGCATTTGACAAAATCCAACACCCTTTGACAGTACTGTGAAGCCTGTGAGAGCTGGAGCTTGTTAGGGTGGCCTTGTTTTTAGGGATCACAGTTGTCCCACCTTTGACAGGGTGCAGTCTTACTGCTATTTGGTCAACCATTTTAGTGGCAAATATTTGATTTCTTCTTCTCTGATAGGTGTCTACCTTACACAAATTCTACCTTTCACAGGTGTTGCTGTAAAAACATTCAACAAAGTAGGAATATGAGGGACCTTCTCTGCCCTGACAAATGACATCTATAAAAACCCACAGCTAGCATCATAGTGGAGAAAGACAAAGAGCTTTCCTTCAAAGATCAGGAACAAGACAAGGATATCGTCTTCATTCTCCAGTGCAGTCATAACGGAAACACCACACAAGGGTGGCTTTACCAAACAGGAGCGTCTTCTCTCAGTTTAGGAGGCTGGACGTCCAGAGTCAGAGTGCCAGCTCTAGGGGCTAGGTGAAAGCCCCTCAACCTTGGGCTGTAGCTCTGCCTCTTGTTCCAGACCCCCTGGAGCTGGAGGCATCACCTAACTCAGGCAGCTGCTGGCTGCTGAGGTTGACAAACCCAAGCTTGGGAGGTAAAATGGCACAGCCCAAAGTCAGCCGGCAACACAGCAGTTGCCTTCCCTTCTTCAAGTCCAGGAGCAATCCCAAGATCACCAGGCCACTGAGATGAAGACTCGGCCAAATGCAGGATCCAAGACAAGTCAAAGCCTAGAGATCTTTTCCAAATCTTCTCCTTGTATATTGGCAGCAGCCCCACCCCAAAGGCAGCTCCCCTTCTACTGATGAACATCTCACAGCAGATCCCACCATGGAGGTGGTTACAGTCTCATCATGGGAAATGACTCTATCCAGCTGCCAGCCACTCAGACCCACAGTCCAGCCAAGGTGACACACGACTGTAACTATAGTAGATGTACACTTTGTGCACTTGTATTCACCATGTACTGGAGGTTCTACTCAGGGCAGCTAGGAAAGAATGAGAAATGAAGGGCATCCAGATGGAAAAAGAAGTCAATGTCTATTCACAAATGATGTGACTATGAATGGAGAAAACCCTAAGGGATCCACAAAAAAACTGAACTAATAAACTATTCCAGCAAAGTTACGTGATACAGGATTCTAGGCAATCTACTTCCATAGACATAGTGCCTCAGAAAACCAAGGAGGGCTCTCTATGAGTGGGAACTGACTCGACCGGCAATGTGTTTGGTTTGGTTTGGTATAGAGTAGGAATGAACAATGCAGGGAGCAGTGCAAAACTGGAAGTAAGATGTCAGTCCCATTTGTGATACCACTGAAAGGAAGTGCAGGACTTGGACACCAAGCACGGTAAAACCATAGATGTGTGGTTGAGGCTTAGCTGAGCCCCTTCCCACCCAGGCGGGCTTGGCTAATCTCCTCTGTTCCTCTGTGTGTGAGTTCCTTTCAAATCTCCCAGCAGACTCTACCCTCACTCGCATGTCTGTCTCTCTTCCCAGCTGGTTCTGGAGCCACAGCAGGATAAGGGTTGTCTCATTTACCTCAGCCTCACCAGAACCAAGTGCAGTGTCCTGGATATAATGGGTCTCAGTGATGTCACCTAGACAGTGTCTGGCCAGGATTCCTTAAAAAGTTGGAAATAGAAATACCATTTGATCCAGCAATCCCATTTCTAGGTGTATATCCTAAAGAAGTGAGAGGCAGGAGACAAATAGATATACACACATCCATGTTCATTGTGGCACTATTCACAATAGCAAAGAGATGGAAACAACCTAGGTGTCCATCAACAGAAGAATGGATAACCAAACTATGGTACCTACACACAAGGGAATACCATGCAACCTTAAAGAATAATGTAGAATCTGCAAAACACTGCATAACATGGATGAACTTGGAGGACATTATGTGGAGTGAAATAAGTCAGTCACAGAAGGACAAATATTCTAGTAGTCCGTTATTTTAAAAAGTCAAGGAAGTTTATATGTGGAAGGAAAGTTTTTGTTGGTTATTGGGGGTGGGGGAGGGAGGAGGAGGGAACACTGCAAGAATAAAAAGGAGATTATATGTATGTATATATATATATGGAGATCTGGTGACGCAGTGCCTAAGGCTTCTGACTGCTAACAGGAAGGTTGGTAGTTGAAACCCACCAGCTGCTCCGTAGAAGCAAGACTGGGCAGTCTACTTCTGTAAAGATTTACCGCCTTGGAAACCTAATGGGGATCACTATGAGTTGGAATCAACTCAATGTCAGTGGGTTTGGTATGTGTATATATGTGTGTGTGTGTAAAAAATATATATATATATATGTGTGTGTGTGTGTGTGTGTGTGTGTGTATATATATATATATATATATATATCCCCCAAAGAAGGTTGTTAGTGGTTACCAGGGGTAGGATGGAGAAGGAAAGAGGAAGCTTTCGTTCACGGGGAATTGAGTTTATTGTAATGGATGTGGGATGTTTTGGAAAAGGATAGCAGTCATGGTGGCACAACATGAAAAATGGCATCAATGTTCTGGAGCTGTAAATAGGACGTTGTTATGTTGGCTAAAGTCTTATTGTGTCTGTTTTAACCACAATAAAATAAAAAGCAAAAAGAATTCCTGGCCAGAGCTTTCAGTGAGACCATGGTGGCAAACAGGCTGAATCTGCAACGTGAAGACTTGAGTGATAGAATGCTAATCTGCTTAATTCTAATTTAGCCACCAAAGTTATTGGTGGCACAAAGTTTAAGCTTTTGGCTGTTTACTTAAAGGTTGGCAGTTCAAACTCACCCCGGGGCTCTGCAGGAAAGCGACCTGGTGATCTGCTCCTGGGAAGCTTACAGCCTGCAACGCCCCCCAGGGCTTTCCGCTTTGTCCTACAGGGTTGCTATCAGTCTGAAGCACCTCAGTGACACTAGCAACAACTTCTTAACACTGTCAGCTTGCTCAGCATCCAAAACACATACGGATTTGTAATCTGTAAGTGTGTGGAAATATCTCCACATGTCTTAAATACATTCTAATACTGCAATACACTTGCGTTCTTTCATGACTTAAAGCACTTGCTGAAGAAGGTCAAAGAGTACAGCCTTCAGTATGGATTAGACCTGAACGGGAAGAAAATGAAAGTCCTCACAACTGGCCTGATAAACGACATCATGATAAATGGGGAAGAAATTGAAGTTTTAAATGATTTCATCCTACTTGGATAAAAATCAATGTTCATGGAAGCTGCAGTCAAGAAAGCAAATGATGTATTGCATTGGGCAAGCCACCAGGTAATGCCGTCTCCCTGGGCTTATAATTTTAATCAGCACTTGATTAAATGTATAAGACCTCTTTAAACATTTAAAAAGCAAAGACGTCACTTTAATGACTAAGGTGTACCTACCCTAACCTGTGGTCTTTTCCATCACCTCATATGCAGGTGACAGTTGGGCAA
>NW_006922078.1:1200285-1218388 GCF_000298275.1 Orycteropus afer afer | reverse complement strand
TCCTGCTTTCACATACATGTGAAGTGACTGAAAATACCATGGCTTGGGTAAGGTGCATAGAATTTTGCCCCTATAGTCCTTCAATATTGCAACTTAGGGCTTGAGTTTTTTCCTTCAGTTCTTTCAGCTTGAGAAATGCCAAATGCTTTCTTCCTTCGGTTTTGCAACTTAAGGTCTTTGCACATTTCATTATAGTCATTTACCTTGTCTTCTCAAGCACCATTATGATAAAAGGAGAAAATATTTCAAGAATTTCATTTTACTTGTATCCACAATCAGTGCCCATGGAAGCTGCAATCAAGAAATTAAAGGATGCACTGCACTGGGAAAATCTGCTGCAAAAGACCTTTTTAAAATCATAACAAGCAAAATGTCACTTTGATGACTAAGGCACGTCTGACCCAAGTGATGGTACTTTCACTTGCTTCATATGCTTGTGAAAGCTGAACAGTATAAAAGAAGATCAAAGAATTGACACAGTTGAATTATCCTGTGGGCAAAGAGTATTGAAAGTACCATGGACTTCCAGAAGAATGAACAAATCTGCCTTGGAAGAAGTAGAGTCAGAATGTTCCTTAAATGTGAGGATGTTGAGACTTCTTGTCATGTCCTTTGGCCACGTTATTAGGAGGGACCAGGCCCTGGGGAAAGATACTATGCTTGGTACCATAGAGCGTCAGCAATAAAGGAAAACCCTCAAGAAGATGGATGGACACAGTGACTGTAGAAATGGGCTCCAATTGCCTACCAGCATGAGAATAATGCAGGCCAGGACAACCCTGTGTTCTATTACACATGGAGTCACTTTGAGTCAGAGCCGGCTCAACAGCAACCAACGATAACAGCGTCATACTTTATGAAACAACTCACATACCAGTTAAGATTGCGGAGCACTGCGGAGTCAGGACTCAGAGGGAAGGACAAGCATGCCTCTGCTCCTCAATCTCAGCGATGCTACGCAAGTCCTTGTGCAATTACTTAAAAAGCCTGTACTCTCTGTGCTGATAAGGCCACCCCCCGGTCTTATACATTTTAATCAGCGTTTGAGAATAATCAGCCTTTATAAGGAGAAATACCTTTGAAAAATCATTGAGGAAGATCTCTCTAGGAAACTGAGAGCTGGCGTGTCCCAGCACGTGGTACAAATGCCTGAGGTGATTGCGACCATGAGCAGGGAGGCTCCTGACATTGTTAGGGGAAAGGTGGTCTATGTGTCTGTGTTGATCCACCGAGGGATCTTACAGCTCTTTTATCCCACCTGTTTCCATACCTCGGGGATATCCCAGGTGTGTCAGGAGAGAGATCCATCACCAGCAAGGTCTGCCGGCAGTTCCCCAGGGAGTCTCCAGGCTCTGCATAGATGGGCAGTGTTGTCCAGCATCCTGAGAGCACACGTGTTCTTGACTGACTTTGGATGAATGTCCACAGCTTGATCTCCCCTTAGTTGGAAGGAGTATGTGTTTCAGAGAAGCTCAGCTCAGTCCCGGGGTTCCCTGCCCCTCTGGGTGGGGTTCACATGTGGGTGTTTCAACAGCCCTAAAGCAAAGCCCCAGCACTCATCTGTCAGTCTGTCATGCTGTGGTGGCGTCCCTGTTGCTGTGGTGGTGAGCATGCTACCAGCATTTCAAATGCCAGCAAGGTCACTCGTGGTGGACAGGTCTCAGAAGAGCTTCCCGACTGAGACAGACTCAGAAAGAGGACTTCATGATCTACTTCCAAACCTTAGTCTGCAGACACCTTATGGATCAAAACAGAACATTGTTCAGTACAAAGATGAGGCATGTTATCAGGAGGACCCAATTCTTGGAGAAGGACATTATGCTTGGTAAAGTAGATAGTCAGTGAGAAGAGGAAGACCTTCAGTGAGATGGTTGGACGCAATGGCAGCAGGAACTGACTTGAGCATGTCAACAATTGTCAAGATGGTGCAGGATTGGGCAACCGTTCAGTTCTGTTGTACTTGGAGCCATCTTGACTTGGAGCCAATGCAGTAACAACCAACAAGAGCAAAGCCTCATTTGAGGAGAGCTAAGCTCTGTATGGGAGCTCTGGTGGCATGGTGCCTAAGCTTCTGACTGCTAACCCAAAGGCTGGCGGTTCAAACCCACCAGCCACTCCTCGGAAGGAAAGTTGGGCAATCTACTTCCATACTGATACTGCCTCGGAAACCCAAGGAGGGGGGTCTCTATGAGTCTGATCCTACTCGATGGCAGTGCATTGCGTAAACTCTGTATTGGATGGGCACCACCACCAGCATGGGTGGGTCAAGCCTAGGGTGGGTCAGGGGTCTTGCTGGGAGGAGTTGGTGGCTGACCAGGGAAGGGCATTCTTGCCCTCTTTCTGAGTTCACCTGCTTGGTTTTTTGGCCCGTTGTTTGGTTTTTTTGTTACGTGACAGGCCCTAGCTATGTTTTCCTCTGGGTCTTAACAGTTGTCACAGGGCCACAGGCTGGCTGAATTCTTTTCTTCCTGGCCTTTTGCAGTGAAAGAGCTTGCTGTCCACAGGGATACAGGCACAGAGCTCCAGGCTTGGGGTGCAAGGACCCTGCAGACCTTCTTGCCAGCATCCCTCCACCTTCTTTGGTGTGTACCTTCTTTGATGAACATAAAACTCTCCTGTTCTCTTTGATGTCATTTGCGCTTTCAAACCAAATTAAATAGCATGATGGAAAATAAATCAGAGGGAGAAAATTGTAGAAGAAAAATTTTTTTTGATCTTGGAAGATACTTTGATCGCATGATATCTAGGGAGTGAGAAGTGAGCCTGCCCCACCCCTCTGTCTTGGAGTGTGGAAGGACAGATAGCTCTAGGCCATGTCCAGGGCCACTGGGTGTAGCTTTGCTTTCATACTCCCCACATTCCAACATTCCCTTTTAGGGCCTTCTCTCAACGGCTGCCGCCCAAACCCAGGCTTCCATATGGGATGTCCTCTGAGACTTGTCCTCAGACGGCTTGATGCTGCATTCTTTCAATGAGCCCCCTTCATACCAACTGCTGCACAGAGGGCTGCCTCCACAGAGTGACTGTACAGGACTCAGGCTCCTCTGAGCAGAGGTTGCCTGAGCTTGTCTTGAGTAGGGTCCTGGTTGTTGGGGTTGGGTTCTCCTTACAGGGAAGATGTTTGCAATCCACATTTGTTCTACTTGTAGAAACCTTGCACTGACCATAGTGGGCGTGCTTGAGAGGTCTGTACTAAAACTCTCGCTAGAGACAAGTCCTTTCAGCCAAAATGTTGCCTGGTGTCCAGCACTCTGGACATCCAGATTCTATGAACCTGGGGCTACCTTTTAGGTGTTCCATACAGTGGCTGCATGTCCTTAGCCTAAGGCATTTAAACAAGTGTCACTATTGCTGCTGCTTGCCCTCCAGTTGACCCAGACACCACCAACAGGGAACCCACTCAAGACAAGCTTATGGAACCCTCACGTGGTACCGAGTGGAACTGCCCCTAGGGTTTTCTTGGCTAAAGTCTTTACAAAAGCAGATCACCACATGGTTTCTTCCACACTGCCTCTGGGTGAGTTTGAACTGCCAACCTTTAGATCAGCAGTTAAGTGCATACCCTTTGCACTACTTGGGGATCTTTGAGCAACATAGCAGGAGACAAAATGATGGGTGTTAAAGAGGAGAGGGGGGCTCTGGGGTTCAAATGGTGGCCCTGCCCCTTATTAACTGTGATATTAGGCAGGTTAGTCATTCCCCAGGCTTCAGCTTTCTCATCTGTAAAACGGATATGCCATGCACTCGTGTTAAAGGCAAGTTTGTGTGTGCATGTGTGTGTGCATTTACATGTGTGTGGGGGCTCTGGTGGCATAATGCCTAAGGCATTTACTGCTAACCAGAAGGCTGGTGGTTCAAACCCACCAGCCACTCCTCAGAAGGAAGCTTGGGCAATCTACTTCCGTAGTGATACCACTTCGGAAACCCAAGGAGGGGTCACTATGAGTCAAATCTGACTGGGCGGCAGTGAGTTTGGTTTTGGTGTGCATATGGGTGCGTGTGCATGTGTGTGTGCACATTTACATGTGCAGGCAGGTGTGCGTGTGTGTGTGTGTATTTACATGTGCATGCAGGGGTGTGTGTGCATTTGCATGTACATGTGGGTGTGTGTGCATGTGTGTGTGTGAAAATGTATGATTTCTATGTGCAAATTCTGTAGCATTACTTACAAA
The DNA here is from genome assembly GCF_000298275.1 of Orycteropus afer afer. NCBI lineage: Eukaryota > Metazoa > Chordata > Mammalia > Tubulidentata > Orycteropodidae > Orycteropus > Orycteropus afer. The sequence goes on along the minus strand of NW_006922078.1, from coordinate 1,214,216 downwards.
CTTCAAGTTGTACCACCTTCCTCAGAAATCCTTTCCAGACTATTTCACCATCAGTAACACAAATTCATGCCCCCTAAGGTTCCCATCAATCCTTTTGAGTTGCTGTTGTCAGTTTGAGCACACATTGATAATTCTGTGAAAGGGTGTAATGCTCAGTGTAGATATTCCTTACTAACTAAGCTCAACTCTTAACTAGTTCACAGATGATTTTGAGGGGTTGTTTCAGTTCAAGGTTTAAAGATTTCCTTAAAGTAATAGTTTCAGAGGATCGTCCAGCCTTAATAGCTCCAGAAACTCTAGATTCCATGAAGATTTGAAATTCTGTTCCTCATTTCCCCCTTTTTGATCAAGATTTTTCTATAGTATCCTTGATCTAAGTGTTCACTAATGGTAGCCGAGCACTGTCCAGTTCTTGTAGTTTTTGGCAAAGGAAGCAGTTTTTCATGGAGGTGATTGGACACATATTTCATATCCTTCACCAATTCCTGACCTTTCTTCTTCTTCTAGTACTTCCAGTGAAGAGAGACCAACTCTTGTACCTTGGATGGCTTTTTGCAAGCTTTGAAGGCTCTAGGCATTTTAGGCAAGTTTTGGGGGTTAGTGAGATCATGGGTGTCAACACTTCGTAGTGCGCCTGGCTCTGGTGAGCATGTTAGTATGTGTGAATGGCTAGTATTGGAGCCACGTACTCGCTTTGAAACTGGGGCTGGCTGACTGGTTCCTGGAGAGGGATCAATGCAAGAGCAGCCATGGTAAACATAGACAGTCAGAGCTCATTAACTCCAGCTCCAGTAACATGGGCTGGAGATAACTTGGGTTTCCTGAGCTCCAGTTGACCTTTCTGCTATTTGAAGGTACTCCTTCAAAGGGTTTGGTAAGCAAACTGTGAGAGCAGCCTGGGGAAGGCCCAGGGCTCTCTCTCATGTCAGCAGCAGTGGGCATCCTGCAGGAGGGAAAAGAAAGTAATGCCCTTGGTATCTCCTTGGCTCATCCATTGCAACCTCCTGCAGTCCTCTCTGTGTGGATCTCCTTTCCTGTATTATGGTAGAGGGGCTGGGGAAGAGGGTCTGCCCCCACTACCCCTTAACTCTTGGACTTGCCCTAAGATGATAGGAATCGCCATGCCTTCCCATCTTGACTTTTAATTGCTGACCAAATGGACTTGGACGCACCCTTACCCCACATCTGCATTTGGCCCTCAGACATCCCAGGCACCTCCTGGGGTTAAGGCTGTGCTGTGCACTCAGCACGTGGCAACACCCGGGCCCAGTCCTGGCCCACAGGTGCACTTCGTCCAGTGCTGGAGACCGAGAAGCTGGTAGACCAAGATGAGGCATGGCTGTGCGTGCCATATATGGGGACGTCTGAGGCTCTGAGCAGGACATTGACTCCCTCGCTCCCTGAGAGCACCCACCCTGGATTGCACTCAGCCAAGCAGATACGGCGTGACGGGACTTAGTCCCCAGATAGTGGTAGGCAACCGTGCAAAGGGATGGAATGGAATGCAGTGGCGGATGATGGAGCTTATCCTGGGTGGCCTCTCTAAAGAGGTGACATGGAGCCTGAGTCCTGCAGATCCTGAGAGAGTGGCCTTTTACACGGGGAGGGGGCTGTGAGGTGGGTGGAGCTGCAACAGGACCTTGGCACTGAGGACAAGAGAGCAGTGTCATAGGCTTGATGGGTGGGCGGGGCTCAGATGGGCATGGCAGTAGAGGAGGCTCCATAGGCAGTTGTGCAAGGGGTGGTTCTGGGTGCTGGGAGCCACGTTGGGCGGGAGAGAAAGGGAGAATGTTGGCTTTCCCCAAGAGGACCTTTGGAGGCCAGGTGATGATGAGAGCTGGCTGCTGTGAAGAGTGGGTGTTGAGGGCTCGGGGGCCAGGCAGTGGGGCTCCCCTTTGGGTCTGGTGAGAGTGTCTTGGAGGGAGAAGATTGGGAGCCTGCGCTTGGGGCTGAGTAAGCTAGTGCACAGTGACACCATTTATGGAGTCAGGAGGGCTCCATACATGGCCCCTGGCAGGTGGGCGCTTACCTGCTGGGCTGCTTGAGGTGTACTTATACCTGGAGGAGCTTGACAGCTGCAGAAGGGTGAGGTCATCTGGGGAAGAAGGGGTGCAGGCAGCTAAAGACACAGTCCACAGGTGTCCAGAGGTGATGGCCATCCCAGTCATGGGTGCTCCTGAGCCAGCTTGCTGGCAGCTGCAGCTCACATGACAGTGCCCCACCCACCTTGTTCTCAGAGTGCCTGCGGAGGTCTTCTGGTGGCCCACAGGACTTGCAGCTTGGGTCTCCCGCAGAGATGGGCTGGACCAATGATGGGCAAGGGGCCAGTTAAACACCAGCTAGAGCTCATGCAGGGCCATGGGGACCCATGAGGGTTCAGGCCGCTGGATAGTAACAAGCTCAGGATTGGCAAGGACGTACTGCCTGTGCCTTAGCTCCTGTTGCATTTAGCTTTTCATTTTTCTAGTTTTAAATATCTTTAGCTGATAGTAGAGCCTGTTAATTTAGTAAAGATTTTGTCTGTAATTGGGAAGGGTAGAATGCCCATGTTCTAAGTCTGCAGACACACAAACAAGATCATTTCTGAATGTCAGGGAGGTGAGCTGCAGGCTTGAGGGCACATGGAGGGTCGTGAGGCCCCTTTGGGGGGTTTAAGTAACTTGAATCTTGTCTAAGTGCTAGGTGTGACTCCCTGAGGGACCGTGGACCAGTCTCTCAGCTAGTGTGCAGCCTCCTGAGTACCAAGCGCCTTCTATCATCAATCGTCAACCGTGTGATCACATGAGATAAGACTACAGAAAGGACAAAATACAGAATCTGGAACGGAGAGGCTTAGTCACCACTCCCACCTGATGGCAGCAAACCAAAATTGCAGGCATATTTTTTGTTTCCCTAATGCAATGCATTGATTTTTAAAAACTTTTTATTGTGAGTTGAGTGAAAGCTTACAGAGCAAATCAGTTTTCCTTTCAACAATTCATACACATTTTGTTTCATGCCATTGATTGCAATACCCTCAATGTAATATCACTCCTCCCACTTCTTCCCTGTGTTTCTCATTTCCGTTCTTCCTTCTCTCCTAACCTTCATGCCTTCTGAACTTTGTCCTTGGGCAAATGCTTCCTTTTTGATCTCGAATGGTTGATTGTTCTAAGGAGTGTTTACCTTCTTACAGTTATTATTCACCTTACAAGGCCTACAGACTTGTCTACTGTTTGACTGAAAGTTGAGCCATTGGGGTGTGTTCAGTTCCAGGTCTGAAGGATGACCAAGGGCCATAGTCTCAAGTGTTCCACTAGTCTCTGTCTAACTAGTAAGCCTGGTCTATTTATGATTCTGAGTTTTGTTCCACATTTTTCTTCCACACTATCCAGGACCTTCTGAAGTGATCCCTTAGACGAGTTGGTAGTGGTAGCTTCTAGTTCTTCTGATCTCAGGGTCCTGGAGGCTGAGGTCCCCATGGCCCATTAGTCTTTGGACTAATTATTTCCATGTGTCTTTTCTTCTTTCATTCTTCTTTCCTCTAGACAGAGATAAACCAACACTTGTACCTTGAATGACTACTCACAAGTTTTAAGACCTCCGTCACTACTCACCAAAGTAGGCTGTAGAACAGTGTGCCAATTGAGCTTGATGCCCCCAGGCCCACTGACTCAGTTCCTCAGGGTCTCTGGTTCTGGCTGAGAAGTTTTCATATGTTTGCCCCCAGTATGCTCTAGCGTATTCATGGATTTATTTGCAGCCCATGTAGACACATTCGGAGAAGTATTTTCTGTCAGACCTGTGCATACTCATGAGCGTAGTCCTGTTCTCCTCCCACACCTGCTCAGCTTGTGTGTCTGTCTGTGTGTCTGCTCTCATTATTGCTTAGTGTCGTCACTGTTATTGTGGGGTTGTGTGTGGAGGCGTGTTTACCATTGCCTTTGCTTCTTGTGCTCCTGCCCACGTCTCCCCCTTGATCATTTTGTGCTGGTCTCCTTCCTGTTGTGTATGCACAGCCCCTCCACCCGGGTTGGTACGTGTGTACCCTCTTGTTCCTGGTTTACCTGCCCATTCCCTCCCGCCCATGGTAGCCATCAAGAGAATACTTCCTTTTTTGTGTGAAAACCTTTTCTTGACATTTTACAGTAAATTTTTGCACAATATTTGGCCTTGTGTGATTGACTGATTTCTCTTAGCATAATGTCCTCTAGGGTCAGCCGTGTTATGAGATGTTTCACAGATTCATCGTTGTTCTTTAGTGTTTTGTCATATTCTGTTGTGTGTATGGACTATATAGTTTGTCTCCTTTTAATGTTGACTCTGAAACATGGATCATGTGGTAGGATTTTCCAACATTGTGGCTAAATGAATACATCCACAACTTGTGAAAGGCCCAGGCTATCTCTAGTGATGCTTAAGAAACTGTGTCTAGACAGTTACGTACATAGGCAGATTCACGTGCCTACATAGACTTATTCAGAAAATATAAACTAACCCTTTATAGGACTTAGAAATTCAAAGTAAATGTGTCATTATTGGAAGCCATCAAGTTGATTCTGACTCCTAGGGGCTCTGTGTGACAGAGTAGAAATGCCCCCAGGGTTTCTAGGCTACAGCCTGTGTGGTAGCTGACTGCTGGGTCTTTCTGCCCTGGAGCTGTGGGATGGGTTCAAACTGCTGACCTTTTGGTTAGCAACGGACAGTTAACCGTGGCACCACCAGGGCTCCTAAATAAATTTGAATAGCCTTTTATTCTTGAAAACATTTCATTGTGATGCCACATACATGCAGGCAGGAATACTCAGCAGCACACAGCTTGGACGGGTTTCCCTCCGTCTGTATGCACTGTGTAGCCATCACCCGGCTCATGACTAGGAATGTTCCCAGCACCCAAGATGTCTCCATGGTGGCCTGACCAGTGCCCTCTCCTCTCGAAGTTCACTCATGCCCTGGCCTGTGTCACTGTCACTGTCACTGGGCCTGCTCTTGAGCTTCATAAAAATGGAGTCACTCATTATGTCTGGAGAGCCATCCGTGCTATTGTGTGTAGTGATGTTTGATTGTGTTTATTGCCACGTAGAATGTGATTGCATGACTAGAGCATGACTTTAGAGCTTACAGATGAGGTTTTATTGATGTCTGCTCCACCTGCTGAGGCCCTCTGTATGGAAACCCCCCTCAAAAAAAAGCCAAGCCCACTGTCATTGAGTTGATTTCAACTCATAGTTACCCCCGTTGGGTTCCCAAGGCTGTATAATCTTTAGAGAAGCAGATCACATCTTTCTCCCATGGAGTGGCGATGGGTTTGAACCAAGGACAATTTGGTTAACAGCCAGATGCCTTAACCACTACCCTAACAGAGCTCCTTCTTCATACCGAAGGGGGTGCTGACATGGGCCCCCCTGGCCCGGTTCCCAGTGAGAAGGGCAGGGCCAGGGCCTGTTTGGAGAGGCTGAGTGCAGCTTGCCGGCCTTTCATTCTCTAATCAGGCCCAAGGGTGTGGCCTCTGGGTTAGGCTGTGATTCCGTATTCTGTCTCTCTCTCTCTCTCTCTCTCTCTTTTTTTTTTCACTTTTTTACCTATTACTTTTTAATAATTAAAAAAATATCTTCACGGTTTTTACAGCGTTTTTTTGCATTCGTCATCTTGTGCAGCCATTACTGGTGTCCACTGCCAGGTTGCCTTCCCCATAAACAGAAACTTCTTGTTTCCTGGACAACGACTCTCCCTCTCTCTCACCCTGGGCACCACTTACAGACTCTGGCCTTTATGCATTTGTCTGTTCTAGATATTTCACGTAAGTAGGATCATGCCACGTGTCATTCATCTGTCCTACAATAGACAGTCTTTTAGATTTTTTTTTTTTTTAATTTTTACTCGGCACAGCAATACTACTAAGAAGCTACTAGGAATATAGCCACGCCTGCCTCTTGGTGGACACGCACATTCCTATCTTGGGCACAGCCCTGGGAGGGGAGAGGTGGGAATCAGCTTTCGTGTTTATCAGCACCAGTTCTGCGTGGCACTCCCACCAGTTGTGTAAGGGAGCTCCATTTGCTCTGCGTCCCTGCTAACACTCAGTATCGTCACTCTTTTTCAGTTTAGCCATCCTGGTGGGTATGTAGTATCATCGTACCATGGTATTACCTTGCATTTCTCCATTGAGTAATAATGCGGAACACTTTGTCCTGTGCACGTTGCTCATCTGGATATTATCCTTTCTGAAGTTCATGTCTCTGCCCATTTTCCTTGGTTTGTCTTTTTCATACTAACTTGAGTGGCTCTTCATATAGTCTGCACCTGAGTCCTGTTGGTTCTGTAGCTCTGTTCAGAGCTGCTCCCAATCTGTGGCAGACCTTTGCTTAATGGCATGTTTTGATGAACAGAGCTTCTTAATCTTAAGTCCAATTTACCCATCTTTCCTTTTATAGATAATGGCTTTTTTGTGTGCTGTTTAAGAAATACCACCTTGTCCCAAGGTCGTGAGGTTATTCTCCTGCGAGGTCTTCCTCAAGCTCCATAGTTTTTACGTTGTGCACTCGGGGCTGTAATCCATTTCAGAGTCATTTTTAACGTGGTATGAGACAGATCTCAAGTTTCATTCTTCTCTGTTCATGGATGCCCGACTGATCCCACATCATTTCTTGAACTGTTCTAGTCTTTTACTCTTAATGATTTCATAGAAAGTTCTGAAACATTTTTTTGAGATGGAATGGAAGAGATGGCTCTTTCTTCTTGATTAGATCTAATTAGCTAGTCCCGTCTGGCTGCCTAATCAGCTGAAGGCCGGGCTGTGAGGGAACACTTTATTCATGCCACCCTGCAATGCTGGCAGACATGCGGAATCGCTGCTTCTCTGCTTCCTTCATAATCGTTCCAGGTGGGGCTGTGGGGTGGAGGTCACGAGGGGCTCCCTGCTTCCCCCACTTACCCTGCTCTGTGTCCAGCCTGGTCCTGGCCTGCTGACCCCTCCCCGGAAGGGAGGAGCCTGCCTCAGTGGGCCTTGGGGCTGATGGTCCCCTGCCAGGTCTTCCTGGTGGCCTCTGGTGACTAGACTCTTGTGGGGAAGGTGAGGTAGAAACAGTAGATGACAGGACTAGGGTCCTCTTCCATCCTTGTGAAGGAGATTCCTGGACTTTGTGCCTTGGTGGCATCTGCTGAGGACTTGCTAAGCTGAGCCCCACAAAGCATCGGGGAGTTTGTCTCTGTCCAAAGTGACCCACCCGCTGGACAGAGTATGCTGGGATCATGGCCACCTGCTCTGTCCTCTCAGGAACAGATGCCCAGCTCCTCTTCTGCTCAGAGACAGTGCCAAGGGCCCCGTGTCCCCTCTGTCCTTCCCTTGTCCCATGGCAGGGAGCTGGGGCAGGGTGCCACCTGCCTGCACAGGGGGCTGAGGCAGGGAACACTTCTCCTGGCCTCAGGAGGTGCCCAGAGCCAGCACCCTGTCCGGCTGGAGCTGTGCAGCTCTCAGGTGTCTGAGAGGGTGGATGTGTGTGAGCTAGGATCTGCCCTGCCCGCTGTGGTTACGGGGCCTAATGGCTTAATTACCCATCTGTCTTGTCCCCTTCACCCAGCCGATAAGAGCTCACTGAGGTCAGAGGCACCGAGTCTCTGGGAGCCGGGCAAGTGACAGGGAGACCCAAGCAAGAGAGAGGAAAGATTAGAAAACTTCTAATAAAATTACATTTCCTGAAATAGCGGTGGCTGTGATGGTGATGTATTTGCAGCCTTATTGGTTCTGACATGGCTATTGCATATTAGTGAGTCTTCCGCAGTCTCACTGCTGCGCGGCAGCGGCCCCCGGCGGCATTTATTTGTCTCGGTGCCCCCCCAGAATGCCGAAGCCCCTCAATGCGTGCACTGCATTAGAGCTGCAGCGCTAATTCAATTTCTCCAACACTCTGACTCGGCTGATGAAAGTCACCGGCCCAGCCACAGGGCTACGGAGTGGAAGTCACGATCTCTGGGTCTTGAGATGGCACGGTTGTCCCTCATGCCTGAAGGCCACACATCAGGTGTTCAGGGCTGGGCACCTCTGCTGCCAAGGCTGATGTCCTTCCCCTGGACTGAGGGCTGGGAGGTGTTTGCTTCAGTGGAGTGACGGGGATGAAGGACAAAGACCACGCCGTCCAAATGGGCTTGGATTTATCCCCAAGCCCCTTCCCAGAGGCACGGTCGCAGGGAGGCCTGGCCAAGAAGTGGGCAGCAAAGCCTGCATCCGGTAGCCGCCGACCCTAGCCTCCAGCCAGTGGGAGGTCACCCTGGCAGGACAGATTGCCCCATTAGACCGTCAGCAGCAGCCCATGCCATGTAGCGAGGGGACATGACATGAGGTGTCTCCAGGTCCCCGACTTGCAGGCCAGCTGAGGGAGAGTCTGATTGAACTGCCTCATGCGGCCCAGGGAGGGGCTCCAGCCTAGGAAGGGTGGACGTGGCGGGTTTTGTTCCCACCTCTGTCTCCGTGGAGTGACTTTGTGCAGTCTCGCCAAGTGTGGGCGGCCTTAAGTGACTGTGAGTCTGCTGCATTGGGGCGGGAGTGGCCCTCTCATCTGAGCGTCCCCCAGGGGAGCAGCAACGGGTACTGTGCATCCCAGCCCCTCACACTCCCGTGTTTGCCCGACTGACATCGAACAGCACGTCTGTCATCACTTCCTTTGTGTTGGCTGCGTGGAGTTGGCTGCCACTCACGGACCCCACACACAACAAGCTAAGGGGCTGCCCAGTGCATGCCATCCCCATGGTTGGCCGTGGAGCAGACACGGGTGCACAGGGCTCTCACTGGCTGACTTGTGAAAGCAGATTGCCAGGCCTTTCTCCCTAATCCCTCTCAGTCTGGAAGCTCTGACGAAACCTGTTAAGCATCGTGGCCACGCACAGCCTCCACTGACAGACGGGTGGGGGCTGCATGTGAGGCAGGTGGCCGGGAGTCAAAGCCGGGCCTCCCATCCAGAGGAGGAACCAACACCACTGACCGCACTGTCCTCGATTGCATACCTAGGACATCACAAGGCTGAGATTTTGAACCCAGCCTCCTGTGGCTGGGTGGCTCCAGCTGGGTTCTCCTTCCTTTTATTTGTGATCACTGCCTCTCAGCCGCCAAACACCTTGTCCCATCTTCGGCCCCAATCTGTGGGAACCCTCTCACAGGAGGGGGCGTTAGGAAGCAAGCCATCCCCTCTGGCCTTGGGTTCCAAACCCAGTCAGTGCATGCCCAGGAAGGCGCTCTGCTTGGTGACTGGGCTCCGGGCTGTGAGTGTTCCCAGAGCTGGGCTCCCTGTGTCATGCCCAGGCCAGGCCCCCACTTCCAGTAACCCTGTAATTTGCTGCTAATAGCCCCATGCGTGGTGTGGTTGGTGAGCTCTAATTATGGCATTTATGGTAAGTAAATGCTGTATTTGTTACAGATCCTTTATGGGGGCGGTTTCCCTCTAAGAGGTCATTATGGGTTGGTACTCCCAGAGTGTGGGGTGTTCTTTTAAAGGCAAGAGCTGGCTGGAGGGAGGATTTGAGTACAGGCCACTTAAGGGTGCTGGGAGGCTGCGTCCGCATTAACTCGTGTCTACTATTCATTGGCCAAGCCCAGGGCTGCCTGGGGTCAACCCCACGCCCCAGCCTAACCCAGTAGACAGGGCTTCTAAGGCCTAGGATGGGACAGGGGACAGCCAGTGTGGCCCTAGCACAGTGGTACCAAGGTCAAAGCTCTGAGCAGCAGGAAGGATTCAGGGGCTCCTGACTAATGAACCAGCAGTTGGGCTGCCCCATCAGGATGTGGAAAATGCCAGGCTGAGGCATTCTGTCATGGGCCTGATGGCCAGCAGGCACCTGCGTTGCACGAGGGGTATTTTACATGATGGAGACCATTATTAACCGTGGCTTCTCGGCGGCAGGCTTTATTGGCCCCTGGTGACTAACTGCTGTATAATAAATAAGGCCAGGAAACACCATTTCCGAAGGCTGGGACAGTTGGCGCTAACGTGTGTGTTGGAATGAAAATCCTCAACCTCATTAAGTCAAACCGTCATTGCTCATTACCTGTAAATTAAGAGGCCGGAGGGACACGTCACCCACAGGTATTTATTAGACAACACTAGGGGATCGTCTGTGTTTCTGAAAGCCAATGAGCCTGGGGGATTAGAACATGCCATCGGAACACACTTGCTAAATCATGCCGCTGACATCTGCGGTAGGAAGACACGCAGGGAAGCCATGCCCTGCAAAACAGCCGCTCCCAGACATGCTTTCAGCCTGTGGAGCCAGCGGGACCGTTCAACAGGATGAGCTAGTGCCAGGCAGGGGCTCTTCCTGGCTGCCTGCCTCAGGGGCCCAGAGCTGCCCTCACAGAAATGCCACCTGGCCAGCTTTAAGGACACAAAATGCATTCTCTCACAGCGAGAGGCCGAGTCCAGTTGGGGCTGCCTGTGTCCGTTCCTTCTGTGCCCCTGTGCGGGCCCTGGCATCTTGCAGTAATCCTTGGCATTCCTCTTCCTCTCCACGGTCCTCACACCACATCTCTCTGCCCCTGTGTGTGTTTCTGGGTCTAGATTACTCTTTGTTTATTTATTTATTTTAACTCAGATGGGATTTGGTTTATGACCTATCTGACACAACTAAGGTCTGTTTATATCACAAAGAACCCTCATTCTAAATAGGGTCACAACCACAGGTATAGGGCTTGGGGTTCTAACTCATACTTTCTTGTCCTTGTTGTTACTGCCATCGAGTTGGTTCTGAGTCAGAACAACCCTGTGTACAACAGAATGAAACACTGTCTGCTCCTGTGCCATCCTCACAATCATCACCATGCTTGATACCCTTGTCACAGCCACTGTGTCAGTCTATATTGTAGAGGGTCTTCCCTTTATTCACTAACCCTCTACTTTACCAAGCAAGGTGTTCTTTTCCAGGGACCGGTCTCTCTGGATAGCATGACGAAAGTATGAGAGACAAAGTCAGCCCATTCTTGCTTCTAAGGAGAATTCCAGCTATACTTCTTCCAGGACAGATTTGTTCATGCTTGTCATAGTACCTGGTATAACCAGTATTCTTTACCAACACAATTTAAATGCATAGGTGCTTCTGCAGTCTTCATATTCATTGTCCAGCTCTCACATGAATGTAAGGCAATTGGAAATACCACATCTTGGGTCAGGTACACCTTAGTCTTCAAAGTGACATCTTTGGTCTTAAAACACTTTAAAGAGGACTTTTGCAGCAGATTTGTACAATATCAGCAATGCATCAGGAAAAAAGAAACCAGTGATGGAAGACTTTGCTGGATGCCAGATAAATGTTTTTTTCAAATCACAATTTGTGTTGTGTGATGTCTTGGCTGGGTATAAAATTACAGTTCTAGTTTATTTCTGTCAGAGCTTTGAAGACATTGTGCCCTTTTGAAGGCCATTGTGCCTTCTGAGAACAGCCTACCTAGTGACTGTGAATTCTGATGCCAGTGTGTTACCTTACTCTTTTGCTGATGATACCCTCCACCCCTGTGTGCATTTCTCCCCTTCTTGCCACAGAACCATTTACATTTTTTTCTTAAAGGGTTAACAGGTATTCATGCCCAGCTGCTAAATTTTAGATTCACATAACATCCTCAAGTTGGATCTAGTATGTTGACACCTCATTGGATACTTTGAATAGAAAACTCAAGTTTAGCTCATGGAATTTTTCATCTATAATGTCTTTATTTCCTTCCCTCTTATTCTGGCTACATAGTGCCCCTCTGACAAGAAATATACCACAAATGGGATGGCTTTAACAAACAGGAGTTTATTCTTACAATTTGGAGGCTTTGAGTCCAAGTTCAAAGTGCCATGCTTTAGGGGCTGGGTGAAAGCCCCTCAGCCTTGGGCTTCAGCTCTGCTTCCAGATTCCAGCCCACTGAAGCCAGATGCTTTTCTTCACTCAGACAACTGCTGACTGCTGAAGCTGCCAAGCACAAGGTTGACAAATAAAAAGGCACAGTCCTGATGTTACCAAACCACATGGCAGACCATTAATTCAAGTCCATTGTAAGTCCCAAGTTCGGCAGAGTATGGCAGGGTGCTGAATAATGACACAGCTACTTGCAAGGTCCAAGCATGCCATAAGCTAGAGACCATTCCCAAAGCTGCTTCTTATATACAGGAAGCAGAACACATCCCAAAGGCAGCTACTCAGCTGCTTGTGGCAGATGCCACCATGGAGCTGATTTCCAGTCTCGTCATGGGGAATAACTACCTCCAGCTGCCCAGCCACTCAACCAGGTCCAACCAAATTGACATATAAATTTAACTACCACATCTCTATAATCTGCATTTCCTTTGTAACACCTGTTAGTACAGTTGTTACCAACTGGAAGGTGTACCTCAACACTCAGGCACGTGTACGTTTTTGTTAGGTGCTGTTGAGTCATTTCCGACTCATAGCGACCCCATGCACAGCAGAACAAAACACTGCCTGATCCCACACCAGCTCCATGATACCTGCTATACTTGAGACCATCATCGCAGCCACATGTCAATCCATCTCATTGAAGGCCTGCCCCTCTTTCATCGACCCTCCACCCTACCAAGAATGACATCCTTCTCCAGGGAATGGTCCCTTCTGACAACATGACCAAAATAGGTGAGGCGAAGTCTGGCCATGCTGCACTTCCTCCAGACTGATCTGTTAGTTCTTTTTATCAGTCCATAGTACCTTCAGCATTCTTCGCCAGCACCACAACTCAAAAGCATCAACTCTTCTTCGGTCTTCGTTATTTATTGTCCAGCTCTCACATGCATGCAAGGCAATTGGAATATCATGGCTTATGTCAGGCGCACCTTAGTCCTCAAGGAGAAATCCTTGCTCCTCAGCACTTGAAATAGTTCCTTCGCAGTTGACCTTCCCAATGCTACACGTCTTCTAATATCTTGACTGCTGCTTCCGTTGGCATCAAGTGTAGAACCAAGCAACGTGAATTATTTGACAACCTCAATCTTCTCTCCATTTATTGTGATGATGTTCATTGGTCCAGTTGTGAGGATTTTTGTTTTCTTTATAGTGAGACGTAATCCATACTGCAGACTGTATTCTTCAGCCTTCATCAGTAAGTGCCTCAAGTCATCCTCACTTTCAGCAAGCAAAGTTGTATAGTCTGTGTATCTCAGGTTGTTAATGGTACTTCCTCCAATACTAATGCCACGTTTTTCTTCATGTAGTCCAACTTCTCAGATATTTGTTCAGCATTTAGATTAAATAAGTGTGGGAAAAGGTTACAATGCTGATGCACTCCATTCTTAATTTTAAACCATATAGTGTCCCTTTGTTCCATTTGAATGATAGCCTTCTGGTCAAGGTACAGGTTCCTCATGAGTACAATCAAATGTTTGGGAATTCCCATTCTTCTCAGTGTTATCCATAATTTGTCATGATCCACACAATCAAATTCCTTTGCATAGTCAATAAAACACAAGTAAACATCTTTCTGGTATTCTTTGCCTTGAGCCAAGATCCATCTGACAAGAGCTATGATATCCCTTGTTGATATCCCACGTCCTCTTCTGAATCCAGCTTGCATCTCTGGAAGTTCTCTGTAAATATACTGCTGGAAACGTTTTTTAATTATCTTCAGTAAGATCTTACTTGTGTGTGATATTAATGATATTTTTCTATAATTTCCACAATCTGGGATCACCTTTGTTTGGAATGGGTACAAATATGGATCTCTTCCAGTCAGTTGGCCAGGTAGCTGTCTTCCATATCTCTTGGCATAACCAAATGAGTGCCTCCAATGGGGCATCCGTTTGTTGAAATACCTCAATGGGTATTCCGTCAGTTCCCAGAGTCTTGTTTTTCGCCAATTCTTTCATTGCAGCTTTGACTTCCTCCTTCATTCAGTACCATTGGTTCTAGATCATATGCCACTTCCTGAAATGGATGAAGACTGGCCAGTTCTTTTTGGTACAGTGACTCTGTGTATT
>NW_006922078.1:1195348-1199565 GCF_000298275.1 Orycteropus afer afer | reverse complement strand
TGGTGAAGTTCATGTGTACAGCTGCCATTTGTGTTGTTGAAAAAAGATGTTTGCAATGAACAAGTCGTTGGTCTTGCAAAATTCTACCATGAGAGTTCCAGCATTATTTCTGCGGCACATGTGTAAGTGCTTTTAATTGTCAAGAAGACTGGGTGTGTTGATGACATGTAATGCTAAGGACAAGACTATCTCACACAGAAAGAGCCACCCTGGTCCAGTTCTGATAGCACCCATTTGAGGAACCATGTACAATATAAAGCTACCCCCTTTACCTTCCTTGTTCTCTTCGATTTATGCTGCCTCCTGTATTATAGGCAATGTGCTCTAAAAGATTTCATCAGCTTTATCATTCTAGTTTTAAATTAAGATTCAGCTGAACCCATTCTATTATTCATGTCTTATATGCCAGCAATCCTACTTTAAACTTCTGAGGACTGTTACTGTTTACTTGCCATGGAGCCTTTTGTAGCAATCTGTTCTTGTTTCGGGCATGCAGCATCTTGCAGAATCTCTCCGAGGATATTCTTTGAAATGGGCTGAACACATGTTCTTCCTCTGTTCTTGCCTCTTGGTTGTTTCAGTCTTAGCTGTTTGCAATCATATGGAAATTAATCACAATCACACCATATACTGTTTCAGTGCAATGAATTGCTTCTATATGGCCCTTCTAGCCATGGTCTTACAAATCCTACATAATGAATGTGTTGGACTATGAAATAAGGTGCATAAAATTTTTGTGGATGGTTGCTAATGCAAATTAGGTGCATGGAACCCTAGTAAGGGGGTTGGTCAGTTTGGCCATCTTGCCAGGCAATCCAATCCCAGAGGTGGAGCTGGGACTTCACTACTAAGAAGGGGAGCTGGGAGCACAGTGTGTCCTTTAGGCATGGGCATCTGTGCTGAGAACCTCCTAGACCCAGGAGACAGTGAGACATGTACCACTTGGAGAGCTGTCACACTGGCTGCAGTAGCAGCATGAGGCAGAGGCAAGGCTGCTCAGGGCCCAGCAGCAACAGTCGGGAAGAAGTTGTCCTGATCTAAGAACTATATCCTGACGTGTTCCTGTAAGCTTTTCGCTCCTTAATAAGGAGCTCTGGTGGCATAGTGGCTAAGGCATTTGCCTGCTAACCAGAAGGTTGGTGGTTCACACCCACCAGATGCTCTGCAGAAGGAAGATGGGGCAGTCTACTTCCATAAAGATTTACAGTCTTGGAAACCCAATGTGGGTCACTATGAGTCAGAATCAACTTAATGGCAGTGGGTTTGGTTTTAGTTCCTTAATAAATCCCGTAACTCTGAGTATGGTCTGTGAGTTCTGTGTGGCCATTGCAGTGAATTGTCAAACCCAGCAGAGAAGTATAGAGTGGTGTAGGAGGGACAACTGGTGTCAGAATTGGTAGAAAGGTTGGAGAGAGGAAGCATGTCTGACCACCACCACATAGCGGCCAGCTTTGGGGTGATGGTGATACTGGTTCTCTGCCCCCACTGCCCCCAAAGTTAAGGGAGATCTGAAGCCTACACCACTTTACAGCTGTACAAATGCACTCACTGTCTCCCCCCCCACCCCATTAGAACAGGGCCTCTGTCTCGCCCCCTGAGTGCTACTGAGTTGGCCGAGGGCTTGGTTTTCTGTACCTAGGTGCCCATACATCCCAGGGTTTGCCCTCCTCTTCCTGGAAAAGGGGGTTCATCCAGGGCACCATCCAGGTGCCATCCACCTGAGGGCTACTGTCTGTTCTTACCAACAATATTGGTTTTATCGACGGATCCTCACAGTTTGCAAACCTGTCTTTGGTTTGGGTATCGGTATTGGGGTTGATCCATATTGATGCAATTAGACAGTGTACAGTGTGCCTTAATTACCGTCTGCCTGGAATGCAACATCACACGGGCTTCAGGCAGCCAGAGGATCGTGGCGCTCAGGGGGAGAGTGACTTCTGCGAGGGTGGGGGCCAGCCTGGGTGACAGAGTCACCCAGGGGCCTCGTGCCAGTAGGTTAGGGTGTTGGGGTGCCCCAAACCTGACTCACCCCAGTCATCTATGGAGCCCAAACAAGGGCTGACCTTAGAGGAGTTATTTCAGATGCTGAAGGTAGACAACTTCCCCAGCTCCTTCTTTGAGGTGCAGTACAGGTGGCACTGGTGACAGGACTCTTGTACAGACTGCAAGGGGCAGAGGTGCCACCCAAGACCCCTGTTAAAATATAATGATGCCATAATTCACAAGGACAGCACAGTATGGTTTGGGGACTGTACATTCCTAAATCTGGGAAGCTGGTCCCTCCCACAAGAGAAGAGTTCTCAGAGAGTCCACTAACTTTTGCTGAAAGAATCCCCATTCCCATGGTGATGATGTACTTCATGACTACTGAAAAACAAAAACCAAACTCACTGCTATCGAGCTTCACATAAAAAAGGTGGCTTCCCTGAAGTCTCCTTCCACCCTCCTGTAATCCTGGGGCCTCTCGAAATCAAAATGAAAGAAGGCTCCTGGTTTCCTTGCATCTGCTCTTTGGAGCAGGAAAGAAAAATCAGATTACCTACTTTTGGTGAAAGAGAGGAAAACGAACACTGGCAGATTAATTTTTAAGTTTGTGGATCAGAAGAGCCCTAAAGTCAATGATCTATTTTTAATATATGTTTGATTCCATATCGCAGTGTTGTGGTTTCCTGGTACCGTTCTGACAAGAATACACCACAAATGGGATGGCCTTAAGAAATAGGAGTTTATTCTCTTACAGTTTGGAGGGTTTAAGTCCAAGTTCAAAGTCCCAGGCTCTAGGGGCTGGGTGAAAGCCCCTCAACCTTGGGGTCTAGCTCTGCCTCCTGCTCTCAGCTCACTGGAGCTAGAGGTGTTTCTTCACTCAGCCAGCTGCTGGCTGCTGAGGCTGATAAGCCCAAGGTTGACAAGTAAAAAGGCATAGTCCCAATGTTACCAAACCACAGGGCAGGCCATTAACTTAAGTCTATTGTAAGTCCCAAGGTTGGCGGAGCATGGCAGGCTGCTGAACAACGACACTGCTGAACAACGACACAGCTACACGCAGGGTCCAAGCATGCTATAAGCTAGAGACCATTTCCAAAGCTGCAGCTTATATACGGGAAGCAGACCACAGACCCAAAGCAGCTACTCAGCTGCTCCCAGTAGTTAACACCATGGAGTTGATTACCAGTCTTATCATGGGCAATATTACATCCAGCTGCCTAGCCACTCAACCAGACCCAGCCAAGTTGACACAAAAACATATCCACCACACCTAGTGTCCTCTGTCTGCAGCCTTAAGCCAGGAGGGTGGACTGGCCCTCCCCCAGGCCACCAGCTCCCGCCCCCCTCCATGATCTGTCTGTCCTCCTTGGGCCATGCTCTTTGACCCCATGCATAAACCCCAGGTCAGTGGAAGGAGGGGGATCTGCTGTCATGGGCTCACACCCAAGGAAAAAATCACCTTTATTTAGAAAAACTTCTGCAGGAAGGGGAGCTTCCTCTGTGCTCCAAGGAAGTGCAGACTCTGGAATTCACTGTTGGATTCCTTGAGTGACCAGTGTCTTCTGGATAATTGCCTTCCCCCACATGGCATCTCTGAGGCTTAACACAAAGGACAGGCCATCCTTTCCCTGAGAGGTCTTCCTACTGCAGGCAGCAAGGCTCAGATGGTAAATGCCACAGCTTTTGCATTACAATGGCAGAGTTGAGTCCTGGGGAGAGTTCATTTCCTAACTGGCCCTTTAAGAAAAGGTTTCCAACCACACAATAAAAGTTCATTCTCACCTGAAATGCAAAGGGAGTCCCAGCTGGACCACTGGCTGCCCAGGCTGAGGCAGAGTTTAGAACATTGCGCGTGGGGCCTACTGAGCAGCCCTGGGAGGGCCGCTTTGCTGCCTCCAAGGTCCGTTATCAGGCCACCCACCAACTGCAGGCGGAAGCTGTGAGCCCACAGAATGGAGCCCAGGGTCCAGGTCCATTGTTGGTCCCAGCAGTTCCCCACCACCTCCTCCAAGTTCTGAGTTACGGGAGCCCCAAGAGGGCTACAGGTCTGAGGTGCCTGGCTTTGGTCTAGCATTGCCTGGGGCACAGCTTTCAAAACCCATTTCCTCTGCACCTCCCAGGATTCCTTGCAGTTGGTGTTGTTGTTGTTGTTGTTGTGTGCCGTAGAGTCGGCCCCGACTCATAGCGACCCCTCCTTGGGTTTCCGAGGCAGTATCACTACGGAAGTAGGA
>NW_006922078.1:1182091-1194138 GCF_000298275.1 Orycteropus afer afer | reverse complement strand
TCCCCAAGCCTCCTCCACCCTCCCCAGGCCCCCCTGCCACATTCCCTAAGCCTCTTCCACTCTCCCCAAGCCTCCTCCACCCTCCCCAGGCCCCCTGCCACATTCCCTAAGCCACCTCCACACTCCCCAGGCTCCCCCAACTCCTCAGGCCTCCCTGCCACATCCCCTGAGCCTCCCTTACAATCCCCTTGCTTCCACTGGTGTCCAGGGTCCCAGCACCTTCCAGCCCCCAGACAGACATAGGAGACGAATGGATGCCAGGGGATGGGCTGGAGGGCCCTGAGGGTTTGTCCGCTCCAGCCTCGATTTACCAGTGTGAACTCATAGCCCAGGCTTGACCTTGTGTGCTGGTCACCATGGACCCTGACAACACCCACCTCTACCAGGTCCATGTCCCTCTACTTTTGAGCTGTGGGCCTGAGAAGGTCGGGAGGTTTTTCTGAGCCTCAGATTCCTCATCTGAAACAGGGTGCTTAGAACTGACCTGGGAGGAGCATGGTACAAGGGAAGAAGGGCTTGAGGCCCTGGCATGGCCATAAGCTGCTGCCACAATGGGCCCCTGGGTGTCTGTGGCCAAGCCAGGCTGCACCAGGGCCAGCCTCACTTCATGCCTTGGGCTCTGTCCTCTGTAGGAGGCAAATGTAAACAGTGTGTAGCAGCCAAGGAGCTCTGTAACAAGAGGGTCCCAGAAGCAGGCGAGACCCAGCAGGATGGCATGCACACAAGCAAGCAGTGCCCAAAGTCCCAGCAAACGATGGCGACTGCAAGATCCCAGCCATAACAGGTGCATGGATGGTTTGTTGTAGAAAGATCAGCACCAGCCTGGTCCCTGTGAGGCAGAGGTTACAGATGCCTCAAATGTCCAACTTTGCAAACTGCTGTCCCAGTCCATCATCCCAAACATCAACTCCTCCTCCTTCCCTCAATACTCTCCCATATTGTTGTTGTTTTAGGTGTCATGGAGTCAATTCTGACACATAACAACACCATGCACAACAGAACAAAACACTGCCCAGTCCTGCACCATCCTCACAGTATTTGCTGTGCACAAGCCCATCGTCACAGCCACTGTGTCAGTCCATCTCATTGAGGGCCTGCCCCTTTTTCGCTGACCCTTTACTTTGCAAAGCATGATATCCTTCTCCAGGGACTGGTCCCTTCTGACAACATGACCAGAGTAGGTGAGATGAAGTCTGGCCATTCTTCCAGAAGTACATTCTGGCTTACTTCTTCCAGGACAGATTTTTCCTTCTTCTGGCAGTCCATGGTACCTTCAGTATTCTTTACCCACACCACGTTTCAAATGCATCAGTTCTTCTTTGGTCTTCCTTGTTCATTTTCTATCTTTCACACACATAGGAGGTGATGGAAAATGCCATGACTTAGATGCACCTTTGTCTTCAAAGTGACTCCTTTGCTCTTAAATACTATAAGAAGTTTTTGCAGCAGATTTGCCCAGTGCAGTATGTCGTCTGATTTCTTGACTGCTACTGCTATGGGAGATGATTGTGGATCCAAGTAAAATGAATCCCTGACTACTTCATTTGTTTCTCCATTTATCATGATGCTACTTATTGGCCCAGTTGTGAAGATTTTTGTTTTCTTTATGTTGAGGTGTAATCCATACTGAATACTGTAGTCTTTCACCTTTATCAGTAAGTGCTTCAAGTCAGCTTCACTTTCAGCAAGCAAGATTGTATCATCTTGCAAAGATGGGTCTTTCCTCCTCCAGAGCAAAGAAAAATGAAGAAAACCAAAGATTCATGGCAACAATTAGTCCAAGTGATTGGTACACCATGTGATCCTCAGCCTATATGACTATGAGACCAGAAGAACTAGATGGTGCCTAGCTACCACTGTCAACCACTCGGAGGGGGATCTATGGATAGAGTGGGAGAACAATGTGGAACAAAACTCAAAATCATTAAAAAAAAAAAAAAAGAGGAGGGGATATCTGATCTGATAGCACCTAGTGGAACCCCTGGGATTATGGCCCCTAGCTGCCCTTCAGGTCTGGAATTGAACCCACTCCTGTGGCTTCCAGCCAAACAGAACACAGGCATGTGAGCTGAACATTTATGTTAGGTAGATACACTCCTTGGAGAGAGAAATCATGGGAGAATAGAAGGGCTGTGTATGTACAGGGAGACAGCTTGGGAGGCGGGAGTGTCTAGGAGGGGAGAACACAGGGAAGAGGTAACTGTGGGGAGGAAGTGGCAGGGGAGCTGTTGCATCAGGGGAAATTGCAATCTGTGTCATGAGACAAAGTGTATGTCAGCTGCTGTATGGAAAATGAATTTGCTTTGTAAACTTTCACCCAAATCACAATAAAAATTAAAAAAAAAAAAATTCTGTTTCAAAGGACAAAAAAAAAAAAAAAGATTGTATCATCTTCATATCACAAGTTGTTAATGAGCCTTCCTACAATCCTGATGCCACGTTACTCTTCATGTAGTCCAGCTTCTTGGATTATTTGCTCAGCATTCAGATTGGATAAGTATGTTAAAAGGATAAAAACCTTAATACACAGCTTTCCTGATTTTAAACCATGCAGTATCGCCTTGTTCTGTTCAAATGACAGCCTCTTGGTGTATATACAGGTTCCTCATGAGCACCTTACATGTTCTGGAATTCCCACTCTTTGCGATGTTAGCCATCATTTGTTATGATCCACACAGTTGAGTGCCCTTGCATAGTTTATAAGACATAGGTGAATATCTTTCTGGTATTCTTTGGTTTAGGTCAAGATCAATTTGACATCACCAAGGATATCTCTTGGTCCATGCCCTCTCCTCAATTCAGCTGGAATTCCTAGCAATTCCCTATTGATACACTGCTGCAACCATGTTTTAATTATCTTCAGCAAAATTATACTTGTGTGTGATATTAATGATATTGTTCAATAATTTCCACATTCTGTTGCATCACCTTTCTTTGGAATGGGCACAAATATGGATCTGTTCCTGTCCATTGGCCAGTTAGGTGTCTTCCAAATTTCTTGGCATAAATGAGTGAGCGCTTCCAGCATTGTATGCATTTATTGAAACATCTTGACAGGTATAATGTCAATTCCTGGAGCCTTGTTTTTCACCAATTCCTTCAATGCAGCTTGGACTTCTTCCTTCAATACTATTGGCTCTTGATCATATGCTACCTCCTGAAATGGGTGACTGTCAATCAGTTCTTTTAGGTACAGTGACTCTTTGTATTCCTTCCATCTTCTTTTGATGCCTTCTGCATTATTCAATATTTTGCCCAAAAAATCTTTCAGTATTGCAACTTGAGACTTGAATTTTTTCTTCAGTTATGTCAGCTTGAGAAACATTGAGTGTGTTCTTCCTTTTTCATTCTCTAACTCCAGGTCTTCACACATTTCATTATAATATTTTACTTTGTCCTCTTGAGCTGCCCTGTGAAGTCTTCTGCTCAGCTGTTTTATTTCATCATTTCCCTCCTGTGCTAGGGTTCTGTAATTAGCTACAATGCCTCACAGGCCTCACAAACTGGCAAGGAAATGATTCAAGTGGGTGCGGAGCTGGCAAGTCCCAATTTTGGGGCAAGGCATCAGGCTCAAGGATTCTCCTCACTCATGTGATTGCAGGGCCTGATGAACTCAAATTAGCAGGTCAGACGGCAGGCTGTTGGCTCACAAGGCTGTAGAAGCTGGTGAATCAGGTCAGGTGATAGGCTGCTGGCTCAAGTCCCAAGAAGCAGAGGTCAGATGAACCAGATGCAGGATCAAGAGGAGGAGGGAGAACTTTTCCAGAGCATTCATATATATTGGATGCAGAACATACCCTAAAGGATACCGAGGGTGATGACTTGGGCCAGGTCCTCGGTAAGGCAGTGACTGAAGATACATCGTATCCTATTCCTTCTTCACCGATGTACCAGACAACTCACTCTAAAATGAGACCCTAATCACAGGCACAGAGGCTAGGATTTACATTACATCACAGAATCACAAAATGGGGGCTATGGCTGAAGGACCATATTAAGTACTTCACTGCCACACAGGAAACATGTCAAAGTGTCCTGGATGTAGCCCCACCTTTAGGAGGCTTTCACAAAGTGAGGGGTCAGAACCACTGAGCAAGCACACTCCTCACGCCTTCAGTCGGGCTTCAAACGTTTACACACCACACCAGAGCTGAGATGTTCTTCACAGAGACAGCACCTCCTGTTGGAAGGTAGAGTGCGTGTGGGATGGCTTTGTTTACTGCAAAATGCTTGATCCTTTTGGGAAACATAGACAATTCCACAAGCTGAACAGACATAGCCTCACCTGCTTGTGCTCAGTCACACATGGGCACCCACTCATCTAGGGGCTGAGATGAGGAGGCATTACGCTGATCTTGGGTTCTCAGCACCTTCTCGTGCTGCCTTGCCCATGTCCCCAGAGCACTGGGCTTCTGCTAGTCACCTATGAAGGTGACACATGGCCTTCCAGCATTCATATACCAGAATGGGCATTTGTCCATTGTTCAGTGTGATGACCCAGGTCTGGGAGATGCCCCCTCTCCAGTGGCTCACTCCTGGCTCTGGCCTGCTCGGGGGAGACCTGAGTCTGACATCTTCCCTCCTGTCTTAGCCTCCTAGGGCTGCTGTGGCAGAAACACCACCAGT
Source organism: Orycteropus afer afer (assembly GCF_000298275.1). Classification (NCBI taxonomy): domain Eukaryota; kingdom Metazoa; phylum Chordata; class Mammalia; order Tubulidentata; family Orycteropodidae; genus Orycteropus; species Orycteropus afer. The sequence goes on along the minus strand of NW_006922078.1, from coordinate 1,189,512 downwards.
TGTGGCTTTAGAGAGCAGACACTTGCCTTCTCCAAGTTCAGGAAACTGGAAGTCCAAGTTTAGGGCACTGGCTCTAGGGGAAGGCTCTCTCTGTCGACTCTGGGGGAGGGTCCTTGTCTCTTCAGCTTCGCAGCCTAATGTCCCCTTGGCAATCTTCATGTTGCATCTCTCTTCCCTCATTTATGCCCCCTCCTCTATGTGCCCAAGCTGCCTTTCCTATCTCAGAAATGATTAGGGTTAGGGCTCATTTGACTGTCATTGCCTCATTAACATAAGAAAGAAATGGGAGGACACACACAGGTGTAGTTCTTAGGATGCCAGCATGTGTCTTGGGGTCACTATTCAATCCAGACACCTCCTTAGAGGTGAGCTCCTGCTCTCAGCAGCCCAACTCTGGCCCCATCAATCCTCTGCCCCTCACTGCAGAGCACCTTCGTGAAGACCCTGGGCCCCTGGGCGTCTGCACCCCGAGGTGACCCTGAGAGGCACAGTCCACCCTGACTGCACCTCTGCTTCTACTTCCACGTCCACTCAGAACCCTCACTGGTGTACCTAGAGGGCCAGGCACCCTGACAGTGCTCATATCTGACCCTCAGGATGCTCTCAGCAGCCTGCTCCCATTGCAACTGACTCACCCCACCCCACTGCTCTAGTGCTCTGGCCTTGAGGGTGGCCTGACCTCTGAAACCAATGACTTCAACTCTCAGTCATCCCAGGCCATCTGCCCTTAGAGCCTGGTAAGGAGAGATGAGAGAGTGGACAGTGCCTGGTTACACTCACCAGGAGGCGCTACCTAGGTGATGATCAGCAGTGGGAGCCAACCAGGCCAGGGTATAGGGCACCATGCCAGGTGCTGTACCTGCATCATGATGCTTCGTTGGCATGGGAACTTGATGCTGTAGCTGCTTGGATTTTGATTTTAGCAGGTGATGCTTTAATTTTCCCTCACAGATGAGGTCAAGGAGCTGTCAGCCAATGAGGTGTGTTGGGCTTCGTGTCATCCCAAGGAGGCCCCTGGAGGGGTGGGCGCAGTTGCTGCTCTGCTGTTAACTTAAAGGTTGGCAATTGAAACCCACCTGGCACCACCTCAGCAAGACAGCCTGCTGTGCTGCTTCTGGAAAGATGGCAGCTGAGAAAACAGTATGAAGCTTGGTTCTGCTCTGTCCCATGGGTCACTGGAGTTTGGTTTTGATCTCATCCCAAAGAGCTGGGACTGGAGCCAGGTGAGTCTGCCCCCCAAAAAGAAACCCACTGCCATCAGGTCAATTCTGACTCATGGTGACACCCATTGGGTTTCCAAGGCTGTCATTCTTTACAGAGTACATTGTCTCATCTTCTTCCTGTGGAGCAGCTGGTGGGTTTGAACTGTGAACCTTCTGATTAGTAACCAAAATGCCTTACCCACTACACCACCAGTGCCCACTAACTTAGACATTCCTGCTGGAGCCAGGAATGTCACAGAACTGTCTCGCCCTAGATTCCCACTGGACACCCAAGTCCCCCTCCAAGGCCCGGTCAGCACCTTGCACCCAAGTCTTTGCGTCACTGAGTCCTCTGGAAATGCTGGAGAGCTCTCAAACCATGCCCCGTTCTCCCAGCACCACGACTCCCCATTTCTCAGGGTAATCAGGAAGGAAGTGAATTAGGTGGGTGGCCATTTTCTTGGGATCACATGCTTTGGGAATTGAAAACTTCTGCTGAGCTGGCTCCTCCCCATGGGCTGGGGCTTCCTGAGGGATGGAGCTCCCGGGTTAAGAGAGACACTGAACACAGGTGGCTGCCAGCAGGACCAACTGAGGGGACAGCTGGAGAAACCTAAGTGGCTGGGGAGGACACAAGGCACTTTCTGGGTTACTCTGGGAACTTTCTAGTATCTGCTCCATAAAGGCTCAGTGTCTAATGATATGACTTAACCACGATCCAAACAGAATGTCCCAGTACCCCAGTGGGAACAAGGATGACCCTGGAGTTGAGTGGACCAGCTGTGACTTAGAACACAAACTGACCAGGTTCTCAAAGTTGATTGTGTCAACACGCCCTGCCTCTGGGTCGTGGACCTCTTGCTTCCCAGAGACCACCCCCTTTTACACACACATACACACACACACACAAGGTGCCAGAATGTCCTGGTCAGCTGAAGCCACTCTAACAAAGTCCCACATGCTGGGTGGGTTACTAAACAGGAAAGCATCCTGTCAGCTCTGGAGGTCAGAAGTCCAAGATCAAGGTGTCCACAGGGCCACACTCTGTCTGAAGCTTCTTAGGGAGAGGCCTTCCTTGCCTCTCCTGGTTTTAGCAGCATCCCTTGGCTTCTAGATTCATCTTCCCATGGCTGTCCTTCCCGTCTGTGTCTGTATCTTCTCCTCCTTGTAAGGACACCCCGCACATAGGCTCAGAACCTGCCCTGCCCCAGTATGACCACATGTCAACCTAACTGAGACCCTATTTCCAAGCAAGGGGACTTCTGCATGGTTTTGGCAGGACATAATTCAGCCGTAACAGGTACACTGCCAGCCCCAGGTCACACACTGACTGATGTGGGAGTGGCTGGCTTTTCCAGCAGTGAACTGGGCTTCCCACCTGGCCATCCCCTGCCCCCTGGTCTTGACTCACGCACAGACCCGCCGGGAGGGCTCTGGACCCAGGCGGGAGACAGTTCATTCAAAACATGAGCATTTTGGCTTGCTGCCTCTCGGCTCTGTTCTTATACAACTGCTGGCAACTTGTGGAAATTTGCCCGAGAAGAATGACTAGCATTTTTCCCTCCACAGACAGTTCTTCTTCCTAATGAAGTAATGAAACCGGTAGCACATAGCAACAGTGATTTTTTTAAACTCTTGACCTAATTTGATTACCCCGACTCTGGGTGTCTTGCATGGGCTGGCATGGTGGCTCGTCGTCAAGTGAGAGGCTTTCCTGAGCATGGCTGGCACCCAGTTGTAGGCAGCTCCCGAATCATGCTAATCAGAGAGCCACCTTGAAGCTCATCCTGGAAATGCATAATTCCACTGCAGGTGTTTAAAGAAAAATAAGTATCCAGACTGTTCTTACTAAATTGTGCTATCCAGAGCTGAGTGGTGGTACAGTGGTTAAGTGCTCAGATGCCAACCAAAAAGTCGACAGTGTGAATGCGTCAGCTGCTCTGCAGGAGAAAGTTGAGGCAGCCTGCTTCTGTGAAGATTGACAGCATTGGAATCCCTGTGGTCCAGTTCCACCCTGTCCTCTAGGGGCGCTGTGGGTCAGAATCCACTCCATGGCAGTGGGTGTGGTTTGGGCTTTGCTTCTGTGAAGACTGACAGCCTTGGAGACCCTGTGGGGCAGTTCCACTCTGTCCTCTAGGGGCTCTGTGGTCAGAATCGACTCCAGGCAGTGGGTTTGTTTTTTTCTGTTTCATCATACTTTATTGAGTGTACTGAGCACCCTGCGTGGCACAGAGGCCTAAGTACTAAGATAGTAACCGAAAGGTTAGAGGTGTGAGTCCAGGCAGAGGTGCCTCAAGAAACAGGCCTGGTGATGTATTTCCAAGAAATCGGCAACTGAGAACCCTCTGGATCACAATTGTCCTCTGATGCACACAGGGGTACCTTGAGTTGGAATCGGCTCCATGGCAACTGGTTTGGGTTTTATTGAGGGTGTGAAAAACCAACAAAAGCCATCTACTAAGATGGCGAAGTGGTCAGCAAACACAGTGCCAAGTGTGATGAGCATTGATGGAGTGGGAAAACCAGGTGCTACGTCTCCCTCAGACCAGGAGCGATAACAGGGAAGGGTCAGAGAAGATTCTGGAAGCTGGGATAGAGACTTCCAGGCATTGCATGAGGCCCTGTGGATGGCAGGACAAGCGAGGCCTTTGTGCAGGTGGGACAGGAATGGCATATCCATATACACGGAGTGTTGTGACAAAATACAAACCACAGTGGAGGAAGGCATCCCTGCATGGCCTGCCCACTGCCATTGCAGTTGGCTCTGGCCAGCTTTTCCAGAGCTGCAGATGTCACATGGCTGCACACAGCTTCCTTGGGAAAGAACCAGGAGGCTCGGATGTTACCAGCTCCTTCCTCCCAAGTCTGGGCGGAGCCCTTTGGAAATTGAGTAGCTTACCTTCCATCCTGGGCTGTCTGACTTGAACAAGTCCGGGGGATGCAGCCCGGATGCTCTAGTGCCATCCCTGCTCGGCACAGCTTTCTGTGTCCCTGTCCTGGAGTGGAACCCACTGTGTGACATTCCAGTGGCCAAGAGACACATGCCGAGGGCATGGTCTTCTCATGAACCTGGCCACCTAAATCTGAGGAGGACACATCTGTGGTGGGTGAAAGAGGACCAGGACTGCAGCGGCTGGGGACCTCTCTTTGCTGCCCACTGCCAGTGCCTTAGGCCAGTCCAGAGCATGCAGTGTGGCCATCCCATGCAGTGTGGTGAGCTGGGTTGACGTAATGGCTTCAAGGAGTCTCATGCTAAGTCAAGCAGTGGTGCTGGAGGCCAACGTGAGCCCCTTCCCTACATCCTCTGGAGCGTCTAGCCATCCCTTCACCTGGCCCAGCCATCTGTGGTTTCCTTGTCCCTGAACCAGAGGCCTAGCCACCCGCCCCGTGCCAGGTGCCAGACCTTGGGAGGGAGCTCTGAGAGCCCTGCCCTCCCATCCTCCAGGTCTCCTTGCTTCCTTATTCACGCTTGACTCTTACCTCCAATGTCGGGAATTGAGGGTGGTCCTCGCCTTCACCTCTGCTTTTCTGCCCTCCACCCTCGTGCACCCCGTACACTGGACCATGCGTGGCTTCACCCTAGGCGCAGCTCTACTGGGGCTCTGTCTCAGAGCCTGGGGTGTGACCCATCCCCTGGTAGCCCAGGCATCAATCAGTTCTGACTCACTTGTCTCCCATGTGGTGGTCACTGTGTGTCTTGGGGTCCCTTTGGAATTCTTATGTAACTCCTTGTTGTAGATGAAATTGTGCCCTTGAAATACTTGTGGAATTGCTGGCCCCTGGACATGGGGACAGGATCCTGTTTGGAAGGAGGGGGTCTTTTGTTTGTTATCTTAGTGAGGTCACCCTGGAGTAGAAGCCCAAACTCGCTGCCATCAAGTCGATTCTGAATCATATAAACCCCCACTAGGTGTCCAAGGCTGTAAATCTTTACAGAAGTAGACTGCCACGTCTTCCTCCCATGGAGCAGCTGGTGGGTTTGAACTGTTGACTTTCTGGGTGGCAGCTAAATTCCTTACCCAGAGCTCCTCTGCTGGAGTAGAGTAAATCCTGAGTGTAATCAGGTCTGGATTATAAAGAGCCACATGGCTGTATGCGCATGCCATGGGGGACCCGTCCACAAGCAGAGGGAAGCCCAAGACTGTCAGCAGACGTGAGAAGTTAGGAGAGAGCGCACAGAAGGATGTGGCTGGAACAGGTGGAGAGTCAACTCATCTTAGTTAAGGCCACCCAGCATGGCATTTGTGTTAATACAACATAAGGAGGCTAGGGCAGGGTTTTTTTTTTTTTTTTTAACCATGATTTGGGGGAACTTTTACAGAGCAAATTCATTTTCCAGACAGCAGTTCATACAAATTTTGTTTCATGACACTGATTGCAGTCCCCATAAAGTAACACTGCTCTTCCCACTTCCTCCCTGTGGTTTCCTTCCTTCCTGTGCATTCCTGCCCTCTGAGCAGTCTCCTTGTGCAAACACTGCCCTTCTGATCTCCCATGGTTCTAAGGAGTGTACCTACCTGGGGTAAATGTTTATGTTATATGCCTGCCTGTTATTTGGCTGGAAGCCGTGAGAGTGAGTTCAGTTACAGGCCTGAAGACTGACAGTCTGTCAGACCAGTAGGCCTGGTCTTTTTTTGGGGGGTGGGGAGGATTTGAGTGAAAGTTTGCAGAGCAAATTCACTTTCCATACATCAGTTCACATACACTTTGTCTCATGACATTGACTGTAATTTCTCACAATGCAACAGCTCCCCTCCCGCTTCCTCCCCATAGTTGCCCCCTCCCTGTGTCCTTCCCTCCATGCACTCCTGCCCCCTGAGCTATCTATGTCCCTGTGCATACACAGCCCTTCTATTCTCCATGATTGTTCTCTCCAAAGAGTGTGTCTACCTCAGGTAAATGTTCAGCTCATATGCCTGTATTTTGTTTGGCTGGAAACCACAGGTGTGGGTTCAATTCCAGACCTCAAGGGCAGAAGTGGTTCCATCAGGTTCTGTCATACCACCAAACCTGGTCCCACTCCCCCCCCCCTTTTTTTTTTTTTCCAAATGAGTTTGAGTTTTGTTCCACATTGTTCTCCCTCTCTATCCAGGATCTCCTACATAGATCCCCCTCCCAGTGGTTGACAGTGGTAGCCAGGCACCATCTAGTACTTCTGGTCTCATAGTTATACAGGCTGAGGACTGCATAGTGAGCCAATTGCTTGGACTAATTGTTTCCATGAATCTTTGGTTTTCTTCATTCTTCTTTGCTCTGGACCAGGAGATACCCATTGTTGCATCTAGATGACTGCTTCCAAGTTTTTAAGATCTCAGTTGCTACTCGCCAGAGTAGGAGGAGGAACAATGTTTTGTGTAGTTTGTTATACCAATTGAGCTTGATGTCCCTTGCAAATATGGTTCTAAGCCCACAGGTCTAACTGCTTGCTCCCCTCTAGTTAGCTGGCTGTGCCCAAGAAGTGACTACAACCTTGTCCCTTGTCAGCTCTACTATGGAGCTGGAAATTCTTACAGAGAATAGCAATACACTTGTAGAAACATTGTCTGCCAATCCTCTACATAGTGTTTGGCACACTCCTCCCTGTGTGGACATACCTAATAGTTCAGCCTGTCCACCTATCTATCCACCCATATATCCATGTTTGCCTTCACTGACTATGCAGTACTTTATGTGCAAAAGGGTTCATCTTTGTTGTGTATACCTCCCATGTACCTCTGTATGACTTCCTCTTCCTCAATGCCACTGTGTTGATCATCACATTTGGTATATTGACCTTCTCTTCACCCAAATCAATACTTATCTCTAGCTATTTAACAGGAGCTCTGGTAGCGTAGTGCCTAAGGCACTTGACCGCTAACCAGAAGGCTGGGGTTCAAACCCACCAACCAATCCTTGGAAGAAAGTTGGGCAATCTATTTCTGTAGTGATACTGCCTCAGAAATGCAAGGAGGGTCACTATGAGTTGGGTCTGACTTGATGGCACATAACAACAGCAACAACATTTCTTTTTCAGCAATCTCTTTGCTGGTGCAGAGGAATCCAACTGATTTTTGGATGTTGATCTTGAATCCTGCCACGATGCTAAATCTCTCAATTAGTTCCAGTAGATTTTTGACCAAGTCTGTTGGGTTTTCTAGGTATAGGATCATATCATCAGCAAATAGGGATATTTTGACTTCTTCCTTACCAATGTGGATGCCTTTGATTTCCCTTTCTTGC
>NW_006922078.1:1157752-1179426 GCF_000298275.1 Orycteropus afer afer | reverse complement strand
TTTGGTTTGTAGTTGTTCTCATTTGCCAATTGATGTTTCTGGTTCCCTGTTTACACATCTTGTAATCTTATTTTACTTTGGATATCACCATAGCGGTGTTAGTTTCTGGGTTATGTCACCTTGTGTATTAATGGTCAGTTGTTTGCTATTACTTGTTCTCTGTTCATAGGACTCCCTTTAGTATCTCTTATAAGGTAGGTCTGATTTTAACAAATTCCCTTAATCTCTGCTTATCTGGAAGTCTCCTAATTTCACCATCATATTTGAGGGAAATTTTTGCTGGGTATACCCACCAGCCACTCCTCGGAAGGAAGGTTGGGCAATCCTACTTCCGTAGTGATACTGCCTCGGAAACCCAAGGAGGGGTCGCGAAAAGTCGCGTTTGACTCGACGGCATATAATAACAACAACAACATATAATTCTTGATTGGAAATTTTTCTCTTTCAGGGTTTTTTATATACCATCCCATTGCATTCTTACTTGCATGGTTTCTGCTGAGAAATCAGAGCTTATTCTTATTGGTTTTCCTTTGTAAGTAACTTTTAGTTTTTCCCTTGATGCTTTCAGTATTCTTTGTCTTTGGTTTTGATAAGTTTGATGATGATAGGTCTTAGTTATTTCCTTTTGGGGTCTATCCTGTTTGGGGTTAGTTGGACTTCCTGAATGGATATATTCTCATCTTTCATCATATCAGGGAAGTACTTTTCCAACAAATCTTGGCCAATTTTCTCAGTGGTTTTCTTTTTCTCTTCCTGTTCTGGAATTCTGATTGCACGTAGGTTATTCCTTTTGATGGTATCCCGCATGAACCTCTGTCTTTCTTCATTTTGTTTTGATCTATTTTTCTGATTGATCCCTTTCCAAGGAAGTATTCAGGTATTTGTCTTCATTCTCATTAATTCTGTCTTCCATTGATTCAATTCTACCCCTTTGCCTTTTCAATGTGTTATCTATTTCTGAAAATTTACTATTAATCTTCTGGATTCTATCTGTAGATTTTGAATCATTTCTAATTTTTAATTTGTCTTGTCATTTTGTTCTTGTATTTCCTTCTGAAATTGTTCTAGGATTTTGTCTATGTTTTCCTTAATTTTGTCAATGTTTTCCTTGATTTGTCTCTCAATCCTTTGAAGATACCTAAATATAGTTCTTTTAAATTCCTTATCAGGTAGTTCCAATGCTGCTGCTTCCTCAGGGATATGTTCTGGGTCTGTATCCTGCTCCCTTATTTCTACCACTTTATCTTACTTCTTTGTGTGCACTGTGATGGTCTGTTTTCTCCAAGACATTGTGACGAAGTATTTAGATCACTTTCACTGTTTGTAAAGAGCAGCTCAGGGTGATTCAGGCTATTCATGGTGCTTGTTTATTGTTGGCCAGTTGCTGGACAAGGAAGTGGTCGTTATCACTTAGTAAGTGAAGCTGCTGAAGGTGTGGGTGTAGTTGTGTCATATGGGCACTGTTGCTGTCTCCGACTTATGCAAAAATAACAATTAAGTAACCATCAAAAAAATAAAAGTAGGTGGACCCAAAACATTCCATGTAACCACACAGTAACAATAACCAAAAAAAAAAAAACAAAAAACACCACAATATCTGGGGAGAGGGCAATACAAGTAAAAAGGTAGAATAGGAGCATAATGAAGAAAAAAATGTGAAAAACACAAAAAGAAAAACAAGGAACAGGGTTAACCATGAGAAAGGAAAAAGTTGGAGCCAGGAACAGGGAAGAGAGAAAAAGCTGAAAACTAGAAAACCTGGGAAGGGAAGAATAAATAATAATAATAAAAAGGACAATCATAATAATGATAATTTTAAACAGACAAAAACAAACTTAAAAAAAAAAAAATCTGGGCAGTGCAGGGCAGAGCACCCAAGCTCCATTGGAGCACACAGACTGGGATGGAATTCCTGCCGGCTCAGAAGGTGGGTGGGAATGAGGGATGGCCATACCTCCTTTCACCAAGAGGATGTGGGGTCTAAGAGCAACAAGGGGCATATTGCACCTTTCCAGTTGTTGGTGTCCTGAATGTCCTTGTGGTTCCTAGCAAGTGGAGCCTATTCTTAAGTCCCTGGAATCTGGGAGAACACTGTCACTTTAAATATCCAAAATGGTCAAACCACTTGTAAACACTCAAAATGGCTCTGCCCTCTGGACAGGCAAAAGTCCACAGCTCAGCCCGCTTTCATGTTTGCTGCTTCCCCTTTTATTCACCAGCCACCAGAACAGTCCTCCATGCAGCCCCTGGCTAGCAGGGCCAATTTTCAGTTTAATTCTTAGGTTCTAACACCACTTGGCAATATCCAAGCTGTCTGTGCCATCAGGATGGCTGTCTGGCTGCAGCTCCATATGTCTCCTTTTTTGGTGTTTTCATGCAAATTCTTCTAATAGTTGGGGTTTAGTCCACTTCTATATACTTCCCTTCAAAGTTCAGGGCCCGAGGATTATTTTCTGTATCTGTGTTAATTGGTTCCCATTTTCTTTGTTGAAGAGGGTCTGTGTAGTCTTTCTGCCTATTCTGCCATCTTACCAGAACCTTTCTGGTCTTTTTATGATTTTGAGTTTTGTTGCCCATTGTTCTCCCACTCTATCAATGATCTCCTATTTTGATCCCTTTCTAAGTGGTTGACAGTGGTAGGCAGGCACCACATAGTTCTTCTGGTCTCAGGGTCATGGAGGCTAAGGTTCACATGGTCCACTAGTCCATTGGACTAATTGTTTGCATGTGTCTTTAGTTTTCTTCATTCTTCTTTGGTCTAAACAAGGAGAGACCAGTTGTTGCATCTTAGATGTCCACTTGCAAGCTCTTAACACCCTTGTTGCTGCTCACCAAAGTAGGATGTAGAACAATGTTTTTGTGTATTATGTTATGCCAGTTGAGCTTGATGTCCCCTGGGACCATGCTCCTGAGCCCATGGGCCCAGTGACTCATTCCCTCAGGGTATTTGGCTATGGCTAAGAAGTTATCATAACCTCGTAGGGCTGGCTCTTTTGTCTCCAGGTCACAGCCCAAGTCCAGGGCATGTCAGTGTTCCTCCTCTAGGTCTCCAATGCCCCCCACTCCCTCTTCCACCTTCATTGTCCTCACCCTTTCTTTACCCATGGTGGCTTCTCAGAGGTCATTGCAGGGTGACAGACACCAGGACTTGCACCCCATCTCTGCATCTCTATGGATGTGAGTTGACAAGTAGTTGGGAGGCTACCTTTGTATGGTGACAGTGTCACACCCAGTGTCACACCTGCATGGAACCTGGTCCTTTTAGAAGAAACACCTGTATTCCTGCCCTCCATGGCAGCACGCATAAGCCAGTTCCATCTAGATGAGTGGCATAAGATGGGCCCGTGCTTCTCATTAACTAAGGGTTTCCTAGTGTGCTTTAGGGGCTTGGAAGAAGCTACAAATAGCTTTTGTTTGTTGTAGGAGAACCTCAGCCCTGGGAAGGCCCATGTGGTCATCCTTGGTGATGGGCCAGGCAGCCTCTACCCTTTGGGTCTATGGTATTGATCCCTAATCAGATCTTGGAGTTTGTCATAGGTAGCACATGGGCAGGTGGCACCTCACCTCTTTAGACCTCATGTAGGCCATCAGTCTGGAACCCAGCCACCACCATCTGCTTGTTGCTATGGACCAGCTCCTTGCTTGGCCCCCTGTTGTTAGATGCCATTTAATGGGTTCCAACTCATGGTGTCCCTGTGTATAACAGAACAAAATATTCCCTCGTTCTGTGCCGTCATCATAGTTTTTGACATGTTTGAGTTCATTATTGAAGCCATCATCTCAATCCATCTCCTGGAGGGTTTCCCTCATTTTTAGTGACTCTCTTCTTTCCTAAGGTAACACCTTTTTCTAGCAGTTGGTCTTTTCTAATGATGAGTCTAAAGCAAGCAAGCTGTAATCTCAACATCCTCCCTTCTAAGGAACATTCTGGTTGTATTTCTTCTCAAACTGATTTGTTCTTTTTTCTGGCAGTCCTTATATAGTTAACATTTTCCACCAACAGCAGTTTGAATGCAGTTTTGAGAGCTTGGCTCTCCACATACATTAATTAATCCTGTCTTCTTCACAGCTTTGCAAACAGGCAGCATTTTCTCAGGTACTGAGACCCTGAGAAGCCAAGTTAGAGCAAGATGGAGGCAGGACCCACCTCCAGTGGGTGGACAGGATAACCTGAGAAGGCTGATGCATGGAGCCTCCTCACTCCAGGAATAAGCAGATCCAGCTCCAAGGGTCCCACTCCCTCTTCCAGCTCAAGTCATTTACCTAGTACCTGTGCTTTCTCGTATAGATTAAAACTTCACAGCCGTACCACCATGGGATTGTTTAATTAGTTTACTGCACTTCCATTGCAGAACATGCTGCCATATATGATCACCCTGTGGGGAGCTCACTGCTTGGAAAATGGGGAAGAATTACCCTTGTCAGTTAGGAAAGTGGACTGAAGGACAGGGGGTGGGGTCCTGCAGAGCTGCAGAGAAAGGCAGCAGGCTCAGCTTGGCAGGTCTTGTAGAACAGTGGGCTGCAACTAGGGGAGAAACCCTCTCCACACCTATGTCTGTGCCATTCTGATTTTCATAAATACCTTCTTCCATTGTCCACGGTGGTAATTTGGGCAGAAGCATCGCATGAAGGGTAGACAAATCTATATCCAGTGTAAGAGTCAATTCCAGTAAGAACAAAATGCTGCCTTTTTAATGATGAAAGTGGTCCAATGTAATCAACTTGCCGTTAGGTTGTTTGCTGATCCCTCCTAGGAATGATGCCATATTGAGGGTTCAGTGTTGGTCTTTCCTGCTGGCAAGCAGGATACGCAGTAGTGACTATAGCCAAGTCAGCCTTGGTGAGTGCAAGTGCATGTTGCTGAGCCTGTGCATAACCTCCATCTCTGCCACCATGGCCACTTTGTTCATGAGACCATTGGACATGAACCAGTGCCACTGGGCATGAGTTACTGGGGAGAGAGGCTGACTGGTAGTCACAGAACATATCATCTGTCCACTTAATTGTTCAAATCATCCTCTGTGAAGTCACCCTTTGGTGAACATTCACATGAGACACAAATATCTTCACATTTTTGGCCCATTCAGAAAGGTCTATCCACATGCCTCTTCTTTATATTTTCTTGTCACCATTTTTCCTATCATGTTTCTTCCAAGTCCCTGACAATCCAGCCACACTATTGGCCACAGCTCATGAATCAGTATACAGTCATATATGTGGCAGTTTCTCCTTCCAAGCAAGATGAATATCCAGGTGTACACTGCTGCCTGTCCACAAGCAGGATTTCCCTTCACCACTGTCTTCCAGGGAGGTTCCAGAAAAGGGCTGCAGTGCTGCTGCTGTCCAGTCCTGAGTGGTGCCTGGCTGCTGTACAGAACCATCTGTAAACCAGGCATGAGTGTTTCCTTCCTCGGCCAACTGATTATAAAGAACTCTTATGGGTGCAGACTGGGAAAGGGAAGGTGATGTGATAGGATTTGGGATCATGGGCATTTGGGCATTTTCCTCATGTAACTTACTTGTGCCTTCAGGTCCTGCTCAAGCCCAATATTGAATATACTACTTCCATTTAATGATGGAGTGTTGCAGTGAACATCTGACTTTATGGCTCTGTGGGTCAGAGCACACCCATTATATGATGGTGTAATAAGGCTCAGGTCATATGGTGACTTGGTGGCCCATGGTCAGGCATTCAGTTTCTACTAAAGCCCAGTAAAAAGCCAAAAGTTCTGTCTCAAAAGGAGAGTAGTTATCTGCAGGGAATGGCAGAGCTTAGCTCCAAAATAGGGTCTGTGTTGTGATTCATCTGCAGGAGCCTGCCAAAGACTCCAAGCAGCATCTCTACCTGCCATTGACACTTCCAGCACCATTTGATCAGCTGTATCCTATGGCTCAAATGCCAAAGGAGCCTGGATCTGTTGCTGAGCCTTCTCTTGTTCTAGTCCCCACTCAAAACTAGCAGCTTCTTGAGTCACTCTATAAACAGGCTGGAATAGCACACCACAATAAGGGATACATTGCCTCCAAAATCCAAAGAAGCCCACTGGGCATTATGCCTCCATTGTAGTTGTAGGAGGGCCCAGATGCACCAGCTTTATCCCTTCACGTTAGGAGAATATCTTACAATCCACACACAACTGGACCCCTAGAAATTCCACTGAGATAGAAGCTCCCTGATGTTTGTTGATTCATGTCCCACCCTCTAACATGCAGATAAGGAACTCTGGTGGCACATTGGTTAAGCACTTGGCTGCTAAACCAAAGGTTGGCATTTGAACCCATCAGTGGCTTCATGGGAGAAAAAACCTGGCAATCTGCTCCTGCAAAGCTTACACCCTAGGAAATCTTATGGACTGATCTAGTCTGTCCTATACAGTCACTGTGAGTCAGAATCAACTTGATGGTGCATGATATAAAGAACACTGTGCAATCTCTTAGCAATAAGTCTTCCTCAACAGGTACAGTCAGCATGGTGTCATCAGTTAATGGCCCAGTGGAAGGAAAACATGATCAAAGTCCCTTCAGACTGTTAGGACATGGTGCTGGAGAGTTGATACACCTTTGAGGCAGGACAGTGGAAGTGTATTGCTGGCTTTGCAAGTTGCACAAGCAAACTGCTTCTGGTGATCTTCATGAACAGATAATGCAAGAAAAAGCATTTGTAATATCAGTATCAGTGTCATATCAGTGTCATATCAGGCAGCAGAGATTTGTTAATTTGTTCCACCATTGAAACCACTCTGGAACAGCAGCTGCAGTTGGAGTTATCAACTGGTTAAGTTTATGATGATCCATTGTCATTCCCCACCTGTTTTCTGCACAGGCCACATAAGCGAGTTGAATGGAAATGTGTTGGGAACCACCAGCCTGCATCCTCCAGGCCCTTGTTGGTGGCACTACTCTATGCAGTCTATCAGAAATGCAGTATTGCTTTTCATTAACTATTTACCATGGTAGGGTCAGTTCCAGTGGCTTCCACTTGGCTTTTCCCAACATAATAGCCCCACTCCACAGGTCTTGGATCCATAGAGGTTCTGCCAGTTGCTGAATATGTCTGTTTCAATTATGTATTCTGGAACTGGGGAAATAACCACAGGATGAGTTCAGGGACCCACTGGACCCCCTGGGATATGGACCTGAGCTAAGCCTCCATTAATAACCTGACCTCCATATGCCCCTACTATGAATGATGTTTTGGGACCACAGTGATGTTTTGGGTCTCCTGGGATCATTGTCAATTCAGAGCCAGTGTCTAGTAATCATCAAAAAGTCTGATTATATCGTTTTCCCCAATGAACAGTCACCTGCTAAAGGCTATAGATCCCTTTGGGGAAGGCTGGGAGAAAGATTAACAGCATTATTATTTGGCAGTGTGGTGGGGTCCTTCCTCAAGGGGACCCAGACTGCCCTTCAATCAGTGGTTTGTGTTTCTGAAAATTGGCTTGAGTCTGGGAATTTATTGAGGGGCTGTGACTCTGTATTTTGGCAATTTGAGTTAGACTGCCATTCAGCTGACCTAGAATTCTTCCACTTGTGAAGATCAAGTAAATAATTAGTAGGTTTTGCATCTCTTTCACTCCTAGGGTCACCATGACTAATTATTTAATACCATAAGTCCTTGTGAGTCAGACTGTTCCGATTACTACTTTGACTCTTCTATCCATTATGATAATCACACCCACCTTATCTTTGTCAATTAAGTGCTGCCACTTGGCCCCTGCTACCACGGGATCCAGTTATTCCCATTGTAGGAAGTCTGCCTAATTTAGTGAGGGTAGTTCACACTGTCATGTCTGATCCACAGAGAAGAGCAGGCATAGTACTCTTCAAGGGAGCTGGAACTCACTCACAAATTTATTCTTCACAGTCACAGTGAAAGTAGGTCTCTGAACACTCATTGGGTGCTTCACTGAGTGGGTCTAACATTGTAAATCCTCTCTAATATCCCAGTGTCCCTTAGCCTTTGGATACCTCCATCTGCAATGTACCCAAGCAGTTCTGGCAATTCAAATTCATTTACTGCAACCCACCTTTTGGTACATGTTTCAGCCAAAACAAATTTTAAGTCCCTTTCTAATCCCTTGAGCTACAATGTTGAATCCATAACCTCTGCTTCTTGTTGTTGCTGTTGTGTACTACCATATCCCTTCCAACTCATAGTGGCCCTGTTGGACAGAGTAGAACTGCCCCATATGGTTTCCAAGGCTGTAAATCTTTAAGAAAGCAGACTGCCACATCTTCCTCCCATGGACTGGCTGGTGGGTTCAAACTGCTGACCTTACAGTTAGCAACTGAATGCTTAAATACTGCACCACCAGGACTCAAGTCAATTCAGACCGATCCACCTCTATGTTCCTTCCACTATTATCTCACAAGCTTAATCGCCATCCCCACATGTTTTTCCTGGATTTCTGTCTGTATAAGTTAGAAAAATTGTGTACTTCTTTGGGGTGTCTGTGGTGCCTGTCCTTGGAACCACACTTTGTGCCTCACCTTTCAGGGCCTGCTGGAACTTGAGTCTGTTTCTAGATCAAGAAGCAAAGATGGGTGGGGAGGCAGGGTCCTGAAGAGGGTCAGAAGTGTCTTTCAAGGTGTCTGTCACAGAGGAGGCAGCCACCACATGTTCCTCAGGGAAAGCTTCATTAATTAACCACTCAGGCGAAGGTAGAAGAACCACTTCTAGCAAAGAGGACTCTTGCAGAATTCAGGGACTCCATGTCCCTATATTCATCAGTATCTGCCTGTATGTCCAGTTTTCAGGATTTCATTCCTTCCCAATTAATGTCTGGTACCTCCTGTTATCAGTGAACACAAATTGGCAATAGACTTACCAGGCAGGCCCTCTGCGCCAGCCCCAGTGAAGGGGGACCTGTATCCTTGGCTCAATCCAGGAAAGGGGTATTACTCAAGGTGGAGGCAGAGGTGTCCTGGAGAGTCAATATCCTTCCACCTGGAGAGCAAAGACTGTGAGACCATAAAATTCTGGGTCAGCCCTGGGGACTGTATGAGCTGCAGACTCTCAAAACCTACCCTGTCCCCAGGGGGCCAGCCCCCATCATACCCAGATACCCTGAGCCTCTCCCAGCCACTCGGTGCCTAGGAAAGAGACAGTTAAGCAGATGGCATGACCTATAGCACACATCGGAAGCCAGATGTGTTAGGGTTAGGGTTAGGGTTAGGACTGAGGGCTGCTGTAAATCGTGGTGCCTTGCAGTCACAGCCCTACTCTCCTGGGTGTCAAGCTAGGCGGGGCTGGCAGGGACCAAGCTCATGGTGGAGATATGATGTGTATTTTAGGGCCCTTAGAAGCAATTTTATTTACCTAGTTTTTAAAAGAGGAGTCAGTCATAGCCTGCCACTGCAGGGGGAGGTGGAGGAAATGAAATTAATCATATAAATTGTGATGAAAATGCCAGGTTGGCACACCTAGGAACTGAACCTGCAGCCATTAGCACACACCAATGTGTGATTACTGGGAATCAGGTAGCACCAAATACACTGAGAAGCTGTTGAACTGTGTGTGTGTTAGAATTCAGTGTGGAGGCTTTGGATGGTAGCACAGGTGCATGTTCCCAAGGGGTCAGCTTCACATGCAGCCATCAAGTGCAGACCCCAAGTTGGTTCCAGGGCCAGCCAGAGGAGGTGAGGGATGGGAGCTGGGGAGCTCTGGGCCATCACATGACCCACTACGAAGCAGACTCCCCAGGCCCATCAGTGAGCTCCCCACTAGAGGCACCCTAGTCACCCTCTATAGTGCACACTATATGGACGGGGGAGCTGGGAGGCTGGGCTCAAGCCATGCAGGTTTTCTAAGGTGATTGAGAGTGGGTATCTGAGAAACCCATGTCTCTACTCCTATTCCTTGAGATCCCTCCCCAGGCCACTCACTGTAAGGCCTTCCAGCTCCACCTCCCTCTTTCCAGCCCCTTTGCTCTGCAGTCTACCCATAGAACAGAAGACAGTCCTTTCCCAAATGCAGGCTGGGTCTCTCCACCTCCTACATGGAACCTGTACCTCACAGAAGAAGCACCAAGCGTGGCACACCACATATAGGGTCTCCACATGCCTGTCCTTCATGCCTCTTCTTGGCCCAAACCTGCCACTGTCATACCTGTGCACACACACACACAAGTGCACACATATACACATGTGTGTACACATGTAAACATAATACAAACCACATCCATGTACACATACATATGCAGTACACGGATACACTCATTCATGCATATATGGCTGCTCAGCATCCACATGTGCACCAGTGTGCCCACACACGTAGATGACATGCTCTAAATCCACATACATGCAATCTCATGTACACGTGTATATATGTGCATGAACTCACACACCCACAGCCCTGTGCTTTAGTAGTCACCTGAAATCCCAGAAACATCCCAGGGGTTCTGCTGACCATACTGTCCATCATAAAGTGGATCTCACACAGCCTCCCATGCCAAGTCAGGTAGTCTCCTCTCTTCCTGGAAGCTCTCCTTCCTACCTCATTCCACTTACATGGCTCCTTGGCCCAGTAAGGTTGTTCCCACCCTGCACCCTTCCTAGGCACTGCCCAATTCTGCCTGGCTGCAAGCTCCCACCGTCGGGCCACAGGGCCAGTATACTTCCAGGAACCCGGGAGAGGACATCATAGCTTATATAGGACCAAGCCCTGGATCTGGGCTTCCCAGCACCTTCGGTTGATGGTAGCCTGCCCCAGCTCTCTTACTTGGCAGCGCCTCTCCCAGGTACTTCCAGGTGGGAGTGTGTCTCCACTCCATATATGTATCCCTGCTCCCCTTCCTCTGGGGTCTTCTTTGGCCACACTGCCCATGGCACCCTCTCCTGTAGCCATGTGGGTCCCCACATTCCCTGGGACATGTGTCCTCATCTCCTGCTGTCCCATGTGCTTGTGATTGCGAGAGCATTGACCGTGCAGTGAGAAGCCACACTGCCTCAGTTCTCTAGTGCTGCTGTAGCAGAGATACCATAAGTGGGTGGCTTTAACAAGCAAAATGTATTCTTTCACCGTTTAGTAGGCTCTGAGTCTGAATTCAGGGTGCCAGCTCCAGGGGAAGGCTTCTCTCTGTCGGCTCTGGGAGAAGGTCTTTGTCTCCTTTCAGCACCTGTGGGCCCAATGTTCTTTGGCGACCTCCATGTGTCTTGGCATCAGTCTTCCCTGGATGTAGGAGGTTCTCAGTGCAGGCACCCTGGGGCCAAAGGGAGTGTTCTGCTCTCAGCTTTTCTTTCTTGGTTGTACTGATGTCCCACTCTCTCTGCTAGCTTCTTCTTCTTTGTTTTTCCTTATAAAAGGGTATGCAGGCCCTCCCCTTATTTAAGATCAGAACTGTGACCTGAGTAAGGGTGCTGCATCCCACCCTAATCCCTTCTGCATGGGGGTGGCATCCTCTGACCTCCTCTGACTTCATGAGGGGAAGACACAGTCAGCATCCCAAGGCTGATTCCTATGAGGTGGAGGTCAGACACACCGCCACCCTCCAACTGTTGTACCAATTCTGACACCACCTTGGCTTCCCATGGCACACTCTACTTCTCTGCTGTGTTCAATAATTGCTTGCAATGGCCACATAAAACTCACAGACAATACTTATGATTATGGAGTTTATCAACAAAGTAATAAGTTACAATTCAGGTTCAGGAATGCCTGGGATACAGTTCTTTGAGCAGGACAGCCTTCCCTCAGCCATGCCTGCAGGCATGCTTCTCTTTGGCCCTTGGCCTCTTGGCCTGGTCTCTGCCCTGCTCAGGCAAGTGTTACAAAGCTCTTTTAGCTCTGCCAATAGGTGCACCTAGGTGTACCCCCACCACCAGCAGGGTTCCTGCCTAAAGGCACTCAGTTTTCTCTCTCTGTGGGCTAGCAAGCCTACCCCTCTGCTGCTAGTCTCTCAGTCCTGCTGCTACTGCTGCCTTCTCTCTGCCGTCTCTCTGCTCTTGCTCTGCTGACTCTACTGTTGTCTCAGCACAAAGATCTCGGGTCCACTCCTGGCTGCTCTCTTCAAGTCAGTGAGAGTCCCCCCTTCTGCCTCTGGGAGGGCTCATTTGAAGCTAAAGTGACCAATCCCCACATTAGGGTTCCATACACCTTACTTGCATGGTGCCACCCCCACAAGGGTGCTGTGTACCATATTTGCATTTCTAACAAGCTATCCAATCCCCTGTTGAGCCACAAGCACCACATATTTG
Source organism: Orycteropus afer afer (assembly GCF_000298275.1). NCBI lineage: Eukaryota > Metazoa > Chordata > Mammalia > Tubulidentata > Orycteropodidae > Orycteropus > Orycteropus afer. Next base: position 1,167,228 of record NW_006922078.1, on the reverse strand, counting down.
CACAGTTCCACCCAGTCATCTGATGGGAATCACAAAGACCATGGCTAGAAGAGCCAGACCCAGTCATTCACTGCACCACAGGCCCTTACAGCTGATCAGCTTATCACATCAGATCACATCATAGGGGATGATTGGATCATTATGTAACTGCCAAATTGCTTCATGTCATCGCTGCCAAACCACTGAAGATCATGGCCCAGCCACATTAATACATATTTTGGGGGCCACAATTCAATCCATGACACATGCCTTCTCCAAGGCAGGCCAGGGCTTCATCCTGCCATCTGTACAGCTGGCAGCATGTTGCGTGCTTCCTGTGATCAACAGTCATTTCCACACCATGTGGGCATCCAAGTCTATATGCACTGCCCTGTGACTCACACAGCCTGCTTGTCTGCACAGAGCCAAGCCCAGTATGTGGCCCGAATCCTGCAGGAAATGTGTTCCCATATATGAGCTGCACCACAGGGCCTTGTCCATTGGGCAAGCAGAACACAGGAAGTGCCCAGAGGCAAAGGGCAAATCAAGCCCTTGTATACTCTGTGTCTGCTCCCACGAGTGTGGCCTAAGATGGCAGTTCACAAGAAGATGACAAGAACATTTACAGCAAAATGTACACAGCTGAAGTGTTGGTCACAGGGCCTGGTCGAGTGGATCCCAGGGATCTGTGTGCTGGGCCACAGGGCAGCCCTAAAGTGCAAATGGTCAACCACAGGTGGAGAAGAGTGGGCAACATGGGATTGTCACAAGTGACAGGCTGGATGACACCCTTGAGCTGGAGCTGGGGCGCTGCTCTGAGCGTTGGCTCTGTGAACGGAGGCCCCTCTGCCCATTGGGCTGTGGTGGGTTCTCCCTTCTCCTGGCCATGGTGTCCTTGCCACTTGTTTCCCAGGCTCTGTGACCTTGGGTAAATTTCTTAACCTCTCTTGCCTCTCATGCCATCATCTGTGATATGGGAATAAGGCTCATAGTTCAGGAGTAATAATCAATAAAAATATAATAATAAGCAACTTGGCACCTGTACAAAAATAAATAAATAAAACTCACTGCATTCAAGCTGATTTGACTCACAGCGACCCCTCCTTGGGTTTTCGAGTTGGTATCTCTACGGAAGTAGATTGCCCAGTCTTCTTTCCGAGGAGTGGCTGATAGGTTTGAACCACCAGCCTTCTGGTTAGTGGTCAAATGTGTTAGGCACTATTCCACCAGAGCTTCCTGGCAACTGGCCACATCTCCTTAAACCATGCATCATTTCAAAGACAATTATAAAGTCTTACTTGCACCTAACATGATATAAGTAACATGTGTACAGCTAGCCTCCATTTACATCTCCTGTTTCATGAGAAGTAATGGAATAAAGGAGGGGAGAAAACAAAGGTAGTTGCCATATACATATCCACCACTCACCAGTCAGTCTGTTGTACTCTGGTGACTTGCACGTTGCTGTACCACTGGAAGCTATGCCAGTGGTATTTCAAATACAAGCAGGGTCAGCCATGGTGGGCAGGTTTCAGCAGAGCTTCCAGACTAAGAAAAACTAAGAGGAAGGACGTAGTCAGGTTCAGTTCTGAAAAAAATGGCCAATGAAACCTTATGAATAGCAGGGAAACATTGTATCCTATAGTGTCAGAAGATGAGCTCCTCAGTTTGGAAGGCACTCACAATATGGCTGGGGAGACCTGCCACCTCAAAGGAGAAAATATTTTGATAATGTGGATGGAGTAAAGCTTTTGGTACCTTCATTTGCTGATGTGGCACAACTCAAAATGAGAAGTAACAGCTGCAAGTGTCAAATTGGTTGATGTTCAACCGATTCAGGAGGTGACGTATGATCAAGAACTGATGAATTGAAGGAAGAAGTTGAAGCTACACTGAGGGAATTGGTGAAAAAGAGGTCTACAGGAATTGGTGGAATAGCCATTAAGGTGTTCCATTCAAATAGGGGCAGTGCTGGAGGTGCTCACTCATTTATGCCAAGAAATTTTGAAGGTAGCTACCTGGCCAGCCAACAGGAAGAGATCAATATCTGTGCCCATTCCAAAGAAAGGTGATCCAACAGAATTGGAAATTATCAAACAATATCATTAATATCACATTCAAGTAAAATTTTGCTGAAGATAATTCAAAAATGGTGACAGCAGTACATCCCCAGGGAACTACCTGAAATTCAAGCACAGTTCAGAAGAGGATGTGGAATGAGGACTATCACTGCTGATGTCAGATGGTTCTTGGAGGAAAGTAAACAATACTGGAGAAATGCTAATCTGAGTTTTATTGACTATGCAAAGGGGTTTGGTTGTGTGGATTATAACAAATTATGGATAACATTGTGAAGCATGGGAATCTCAAAACACCTGATTATGCTCATGAGGAACCTGTACATAGACCAACAAGGGGACACTGCATAGTTTAAAATCAGGACAAGTGTGTGTCAGTGGTGTGTCCTTTCACCATACTTACTCAATCTATATGCTGAGGAAATAATACAAGAAGCTGGACTGTGTGAAGAAGAACATGATATCAGCATTGGAGGAAGCCTCATGAACAACCTGTGACATGAGATGACAAAACTTTGCTTGCTGAAAGGGAAGAAGTCTTGAAGCCCTTACTGATGAATATCAAAAACTACAACCTTCACTGTGGATTACACCTCAGCATAAAGAAATAGAAAATCATCACAGCTTGATCACTAAGCTACATCATGATAAATGGAGAAAAGATTGGAGTTGTCAAGGGTTTCATTTTACTTGGATCAACAACCAATGTCCATGGAGGCAGCAGTCAAGAAACCAATCTATATATTTCATTGGGTAAATCTGCTGTAAAAGACCTCTTTAAAGTGTTCAAGAGCAAAGATGTCACTTTGAAGAGTATGGTGTGCCTGACCCAAGCTATGATATTTTCAGTAGCCTCTGTTTTAGTTACCTAGTGCTTCCCTGACAAGAAAATACCACAAATGCAATGGCTTGAACAAAGAAGAGTTTATTCTCTTAACAATTTTGGAAGCTAGAAGTCCGAGTTCAAAGTGCCAGGCTCTAGGGGCTGGGTGAAAGCCCCTCAACATTGGGTTTCACCTCTACTTCCTGCTTCCGGCCCACTGAAGCTGGAGGCTTCTCTTCACCCAGGCAACTGCTAGCTGCTGAGGCTGGTGAACCCACGGTCGACAAGTAACAAGGCCCAGTCCCGATGTCACCATACAACATGGCAGGCCACTAATTCAAGTCCAGAAAAAGTCCCAGGATCGGCAGGGCATGGCAGGCTGCTGAACAATGACTTGGCTACACGCGGGGTCCAAGCATGCCAGAAATCTAGAGACCTTCCTCAAAGCTGCTGCTTATCTACTGGAAGCGGCTACATCCCTACATCAGCTGCTCAGCTGCTCCAGTAGATTCCACCATAGAACTGACTGCCAGTCTCCCCGTGGGCAGTAACTACATCCAGCTGGCCAGCCACTCAACCAGGCCCAGCCAAGTTGATAACAACCGTAACTACCACTGCTTCATATGCATGTGAGAGCTGGACAATGAATAAGAAAAACCACAGAAGAATTAATGCATTTTAATTGTGGTGGTGTTAAAGAATATTGAATGCACCATGGACTGCTGCTGCTGTTGTTGTTGTTGTTGTTGTTGTTGTTATGTGTGCCATCAAGTCAGACCTGATTCATAGTGACCCCTCCTTGGGTTTCCAAGGAGGTATCGCTACGGGAGTAGAGTGCCCATCCTTCCTTCCGAGGACTGCTAAAAGAACAAATTAATCTGTCTGGGATGAGTACAGTGGGAATGCTCCTCAGAAGAGAGAATGGCCAGACTTCATGTCTCATACTTTGGTCATGTTGTCAGAATGGACCAGTCCCTGGAGGAGGATATCATGTTTGATAAAGCAGAGGGTCAGCAAAAAAGAGGAAGACTCTCAATAAGGTGCATTAGGCACGGTGGCTGCAATGATGGTCTTAATCATGGCAATGATTGTGAGGATGGCACGGGACTGGGTTGTGTTTCATTTTGTTATACACAGGAGCCCTATGCGTCAGAACTGACTCAAGCACACCCAACAACTACAGTACACACACACACACACACACTTGCACAGAGAGGTATAGCAAAACGAGAAAGAATCACTAAATGCAAGGGCAGGCTTCATTTCTGCACCTGCTCACACAGTCAGAGCTGGTGTTTAGAACGCCCTTCCTCTACCACCCATTCCATACTCCCTTTGCCCTCATTTGGTTATAGTTCTTTGCCTGATGGGGCATCCCAAAGCTTCATTCCCAAAACTGTGGGTCATTAGTAGCCCTATCAGGACAGGTTGCTGTAGTTTAGCATTGACTCTAATTAGGGCATGGCAGTGCTAGGAGACGTCCGAGGGGATCCCCTTTATTGCAGGCATACTCTCCTTTGCCTCCATTATGTAATATCAGTCCAGTTTCCCCTTGGTAATGAGGATAAGTCACACCAGAGAATACAGTAACACCTTTCTTTACCTGTTGCTCTAGAGACATGAGGAGTCCAAAATGGCCAAGTGACATTCTTAACTTCCAGTTCAGTGAAATCAGTATTGTGTCCCTAGGTGGAAATATTCCCAACTTTGACACTAAGACCTCTAGAACCACAGAGGATAAGGTCACAGGGACAGGAAGCAAAAATGTTGCAAGTGGTTCACTAGAGGTGGTAGTGGGTGGTGTCATTCTCATTCCCACCTCTTGATTCTTGGACCCGTGAATCTTGACTATAGGAAAAACAGCACCATATATTGGATGTTGGTTTCAGTCATATACAGCCTCCTGGAGAACATGCCCCAGATCTGCAAGGTATTGCCACCTAGCTGGCACCATCATTGTGTATTTAGAAGTCCATTCCATCATTCTGTTAAGCTAGCTGTTCCAGGCTGATGGGGAACATGGTGAGACCAGTGAATTCCATGGTCCCATTGCCACACTTCATTTGCTGTGAAGTGAGTCCTTTGATCTGAGGTAATGCTGTGTGGGATACCATGATGGTGGATGAAACCAAAACCAAACTCACTGCCATCGAGTCAATTCTGACTCATGGTGACCCCCTTTGGATGTCCGAGGTGGTAAACCTTCACTGAAGTAGATTGCCCAGTCTTCTGTGTGTGGAGTGGCTGGTGGATTTCAACCTCCAACCTTCTGGATAGCAGTTAAATGCCTTAGGCACTACACCACCAAAGCTTCTTTGATGGTGGATAAGACATCTGTAAATACATGCATGGTAGTATTGGTAGAAGTAATGGATGCAGGGAAAACAAATCCAGATCCAGAATAAGTGTCTATCCCTTTAAGAATACATTGCTGCCCTTTCCATGAGGAAAGTGGTCCAATGTAATCAACCTTCCACCAGGTTGCTGGCTGACTGATCTGAGGAATTGTGCCATATCAGGTACTCATTGTTGGCCAATTCAGCAGTGGCTGTAGCTAAGTTGGCCTTGGTGAGTGGCTGTCTGTGTTACTGAGCCCATGCATAACTTCCATCCCTGTCACCATGGTTATGTTTTTCATAACCATTGAGCAATGACAGGAATGACTGGGGAAAGAGTTGTGGGATGTGGTGTTAATCACGATCCCAACATTCTTCCAGTCCTTGATGGTAGCAAGAATCTCTACAGTCCCTCTAGAAATGAGGTATTGCTTTTGGTTATTTTCCTACATGGGCACAGTTTTAGTGAGTTGCATTTGATTTTTCCTACCATAAAAGCCCTCACTGCACAGGTCAAGGGTCCAATGTGGGGGTTCTACCAGTTGCTAAATATGTCTATTCCAAGTATGCATTCTGGAACTGGGGAAATCACTACAAGATGTGTTCAGGGACCCATCAGACCTACTGTGAGATGGACCTGAGCTAAGATTTCATTGATAACTTGACCTCCACACACCCCTACTCTGACCAGTGGGCCAGAATGGAATTTTGGGTCTCCAGGAATTAGTGTCACTTCAGAACCAGTGTCCATTAATCCCAACAAGTCTGATTATTTCCTTTCCCCAGTAAACAGTAACTCTTCTAAAAGGCTGTAGCTCCCTTAGGGAAAGGCTGGGAGAAATATTAACAGTATAAATTTTTGGCAGTGTAGTGGGGGTCCTTCCTCAAGGGGATCCAGCCTCCCCTTGTTGTAAGACCTTGTGGGTCAGTGAACTGGCTTGAGTCTGGGAATCGATTAAGGGGCCATGAATCTCTGTTCTGGCAATTCAAGTTAGACTGCCATTCAATTGACCTAGAATTTATCCCCTTCTACAGAAGTGAATATTTGGTAGGTTTCCCATCTATTTCATTCCTAGGGATACCATGCCTAAGTAGGCAACCCCATAAATCTGTTACAGTCTTATTACTGGGTTGACTGTGCTGTCCATTACAGTAACCACACCTACCTTGTTTTTGTCAATTAAGTGCTGCCACTTGGCTCCTACTACCACAGGGTCCAATCAGCCCCATCATAGGTAGATGTCTTAATTCAATTAGGGCAGTTCCACTCGCAGATCTGACCTACATAAAATAGCAATCACAGCAGTCTCTGGGATGCTGGGGCTCCCTTCACATATCTGTTCCTCACCATTGTAGTGACAGGTATATCCTCTGGGCACCGGACGGTCTGTGAGTCCAACTCGATAGGTCTACTCTCACATGCCAATTTTCTGAAGCCTTTGGATACTTTCTTCTACAATATACCAAGGCAGGTCTGACATTTCAACTTGACTTTATGTAAAACCAAACCAAACCAAGCCAACATTGCCATGAAGTTGATTCTGACTCATAACAACCCTGTAGGATGGAGTAGAACTGCCCCATTCCCATAGAGTTTCCAAGGCTGGAATCTTTATGGAAGAAGAGAGCCACATCTTTCTCCTGAGGAGCCACTTGGCTCCAACTTCTGTCCTTTTGGTTAGTAGCCACCAGGGCTCCTTTGAATAGTGTAGCTTCATCCATGCTTTAGTGAACAAACCAAATAATATGTTAGATCCTTTTCTAGCATCTCAAGCTGAAACACTGACTGAAAAATCTGTGCTTAGTTGGTGGGCCCAGATCAATCAACTCAGACTGATCCAATTTTATGTTCCTTGCACTTGTATTCCACACACTTAGTGTCCATTCTTAGACATGCATCCATGTTTCTGTACGCAGAAATCAGCAGTCCTTTAGACTTGTAACACACTTGCTCATGGGTCACACTTTGTATTGTACCTCTTGGGGCTTTCTGGGAATTTCTGCAAGCAAAAATGAGTGATGGTCATGGGTCCTGGGGACACAGAGAAATGCTTTGTAAGGCATCTGCCTCAGGCAATGCCCCAGGCAACACCCCAGATACCACCCAAGATGATACTTCAGGCAAAGCCTCTCCAGTCACAGCTGAGTTAATTTCATCAGATAGGGGATGGAGGATGTCTTAGGCTGGGTTCCCTACAGAAGAAAAACCAGTAAAGCTTATATATATATATGTTGTTAGGTGCCATCAAGTCATTTCCAACTATGCACAGCAGAACGAAACACTGCCCACTCCTGTGCCAACCTCACAATCCCTACTATACCTGAGCCCATCGCTGCAGTTGCTGTGCCAATCCATCCTATTGAGGGCCTTCCCCTCTTTTGCTGGCCCTCCACTTTACCAAGCATGACATCCTTTTCCAGAGAGTGGTCCCTTCTGACAACATGACCAAAGTAGGTGAGACGAAGTGTGGCCATTCTCGCTTCCAAGGAGCATTCTTGCTGGACTTCTTTCAGGACAGACTTGTTAGTTATTTTTTTAGCAGTCCATGGTACTTTCAGCATTCTTTGCCAACACCAAAACTCAAAAGCATCAGTTCTTCGATCTTCCTTATTCATTGTCCAACTCTCACATGCATATGAGGTGATTGAAAATACCATGTCTTGGGTCAGGTGCATTTTAGTCTTCAAAGAGACATCTTTGCTCTTCAGCACTTGAAAGAGGTGTTTTGCAACAGATTTGTCCAATGCAATACATTTTTGATGTCTTGACTGCTGCTTGCATTGGCATTGATTGTAAAATCAAGCAATATGAAGACTTGGACAACTTCAGTCTTTTCCCCATCTATCGTGATGCTGCTTATTGGTCCAGTTGTGAGGATTTTTGTTTTCTTTATATTGAGGTGTAATCCATATTGCAGACTGCAATCTTTAATTTTCATCAGAAAGTGCTGCAAGCCATCCTCAGTTTCATCAAGCAAAGTTGTGTCATCTGCGTATCGCAGGTTGTTAATAAGTCTTCCTCCAATTCTGATGCCATGTTCTTCTCTATATAGTCCAGCTTCTTGGATTATTTACTCAGCATACAGATTGAACAAGTGTGGTTAAAGGATCCAACCCTGAAACACTCCCTTCCTGATTTTAAACCATGCAGCATTCCCTTGTTCTGTTAGAATGACAGCCTCTTGGTCTATGTACAGGTTCCTCATGAGTACAATTAAGTGTTCTGGAATTCCCATTTTTCTCAATGTTATCCAAAATTTGTTATGATCGCCACAATCCAATGCTTTTGCATAGTCAATAAAACACAAGTAAACATCTTTCTGGTATTCTTTGCCTTGAGCCAAACCATCTGACATTAGCTATGATAGTCCTTGCACCACGTCCCCTTCTGAATCCAGCTTGCATTTCTGGAAGTTCTCTATCAATATACTGCTAAGACATTTTTGAATTATCTTCAGCAAGATTTTACTTGCATGTGCTATTAATGATATTGTTTGATAATTTCCACATTCTTTGGGATCATCTTTCTTTGTAGTGGGTACTAACATGGAACTCTTCCAATCAGTTGGCTAGGTAGCTGTCTTCCAAATCTATTGGCATAGATGAGTTAGTGCCTCCAGTGCAGCATCCGTTTGTTGAAACATCTCAACGGGTATTCCATAAATTCCTGGAGCCTTGTTTTTCACCAATTCTTTCAGTGCAGCTTTGACTTCTTCCTTCAACATCATTGGTTCTTGATCATATGCCACCTCCTGAACTGGATGATCATCTATCAGTTCTGTTTGGTATAGTCACTCTGTGTATTCCATCCATCTTCTTTTGATGTTTTCTGCATCACTCAACATATTGCTCATGGGATCTTTCAGTGTTGCAATTTGAGGCTTAAATTTTTTTCCTCAGTTCTTTCAGCTTGAGAAATGCTGAGTGTGTTCTTCCTGTTTGGTTTTCTAACTTCAAGTCTTTGCACATTTCATTATAATAATTGACTTTGTTTTCTCAAGCTGCTCTTTGAAATCTTCTGTTCAGTTCTTTTATCCTATTGATTCTCCCATTTGCTTTAGCTACTCTCCATTGACGGACAAGTTTCAGAGTCTCCTCTGACATCCACTTTGTTCTCTTCTTCCTTTCCTGTCTTTTTAATGACCTTTTCTTTTTTATTATTTATTTATTTATTTATTGTGATTTGGGTGAAGATTTTCAAAGCAAATTCACTTCCCATACAGCAGTTCACGTATACTTTGTCTCATGTCATTGACCACA
>NW_006922078.1:1155539-1157092 GCF_000298275.1 Orycteropus afer afer | reverse complement strand
GTAGCTGGCTGTGACCAAGCAGTGACCACAACCTTGCCCCTTGTCAGCTCTACTATATACTTGGGAATTCTGCTCATTCACATAAATTTATAGGACCAATGTTAATGACTTTTCCTTTCTTCATGAATGATGCTCTTGATGTCATCCCATAGTTCTTCTGGTTTTTGGTCATTGGTGTTCAGTGCATCAAATCTGTTCTTTAGATGGTCTCTAAATTCAGGAGGGATATAATCAAGGTCATAGTTTGGCTCTCTTGGACTTATTTTAATTGTCTTCAGCTTCATGTTGAACTTGCATATGAGCATTTGATGGTCTGTTCTGCAGTTAGCTCCTGGTCCTGTTTTGGCTAAAGATATTGAGTTTCTCCATTGCCTCTTGCCACAGATTCCTGTGTACTCCATCTGGCAAAGTCCACGTGACAGAGAAATTTATCTTGGGAAAATGAATCACTCAGGTATAGAGGCTGGCAAGTGCCAAGTTCCTGGATCAAATGTCAGTCAGACTGGAGGCTTTTTCTGACTCACAGAGCTGTAGGGGTAGACAAGCTCAAGATTGGCAGGCAGTATAACAGGCTACTGACTTCAGTGGATGATGAATCCAAGATCAGCAGACAAAATGGTGTATTGTTGGCTTACAGGACAGTTGTAGGCAGTATGACAGGATCCAGATCCACAGAAGATTTCTGAATTTTCCCAGGATGTCCATTTATATATTAGGCCACACCCTTAAGGAAACTCTTTTTCAACTGATTGGATGCTCAAATTTATATATCACATCTCATCATGGGAACAACCATATCACAACTGCTTAAACCACTCAGAATCATGGTGCAGCCAAGTTGACAAACAACTTCAACAGTGGGATAATGGTTTTACTGGGGAGGGTAGCTTGCCATACAAAGATGGGATAATTTCTTCAGTTGAGAGTAAGAGGGTGGGCTCTGCTGGCTGGAGTGATTGAACAGAATTTAGGGGCTCAGTGTCTCCAACTTCCGGTTATTTGTCTATATGTCCCCATCCCAAGTTTCAGGATCCCATTTCTTCCCAATTGATGCCCTCACTTTAATTTTAGACACCATTAAAGGTTGGGAATTCAATGGCATTGTAATTCTGCCACTCTCATAGGAAGTCTCTGGGTTTGGTTTTCAGCACCGTCAGCTCTGTGACTATAAGAGATAAGGCTTTCTTTCAAGCCTTTCAAGTGGCAACTTTCAGGTCTTGTATGCGATGCTGGAGTTGTGAGGCTGAAATTCTTAACCCATCCCTTTCTTTCATCACTTTGTCAACTAGCTTCCTTATACTTCTCATTGTGGCAAAATTCCAGAGAAGGAGCAAATGCACAGTTACCCCGACCCTTATCTCACAAATACTTGACCTAGAGGTGGTAATAGTTTGCCTATTTCTATTGCTACCTCACTCCAGCACCTTCTTTCATCTGCACCTTTCAGACCAGCCAGATTTGAAAACTAGTTCAGAAAACTCATCCTTTAATCTTGTGCCTCTGGAACCATTCTTGGTACCGAATGTCTTAGGCTGGGTTCTTTAGAGGAACGA
>NW_006922078.1:1152105-1155124 GCF_000298275.1 Orycteropus afer afer | reverse complement strand
GATGTGGGAGCTGGGGAATCCTAAAATCTGTAGGTGAGATGTCAGGCTTCTGACTCACATCCCAAGAAGTGGAGGTCAGAGAATGATGAAACAGGTGCATAATCAAGAGACAGCTCTGCTGGAACATCTGTATATATTGGATACATGCCACATCCCCAAGGAGACTCTGCTCTTACTGATTGGCTGTTCACGTCAGGGCAAAAATTGGAGGATGATAACATCATATCTGAACCACTGAGAATCCTGGGCCAGTTGACACATAACTTTAACCACCACAATGCAGAAGGTACTTTTTCCATGTGAGTAAATTGGGGGTGAGTCCTTCAGGGGCTGTGGTGATTGTTGCTAAAATTACTGTCCTGGAGCCTGTTTTAGTGTTTCATGCCAGCATGATAGCTCATTCACATGTCAACTCCTTTGAGGCCAGTTGTGTCTTTGAGTGTGTGTGTGTGTACATATGCAGGTATTTGTATGTACATGTGCATGTATGTATTAAATGTCATCCACACTGTCACCTGTGTGTGTGATATGCTGACACTATTGTCACAGAGGGATTTGGGAGCATTTTGGGGACATGCACCCCCTGGTCACAATTTGCTAGAAAGGGTCACCTCTCCAACACAGGTGGACAAGGTCCCTCTCTAATTTTCTCTGAGTACATGGCCAAAGATTTCTCTGGGAACTGGTTTTGTTCTGGATAACTCCTTTTTCCAAGGTTTTAAAATAAGTCAGCAGATTCATGTGTTAATGGAAATGAAGAAGCAGTTTATTCCAAAGGGAACCATGAAGGTTATGAACAGCTCTGGGCTTGGCTGTGGAATAGAGCTATCTATGTCTCCATGATTCCCTGTTACATTAGCACCACTGTGCCCCTGTCCATCTGCTTGGCATGGGCAGCACATGTGTAGTCACAGTTTCTGTTGGAAGTGCGTTCTGACATGGCCTGTTCTCTTCAAGGTCTTCCATGTGTGTCTGGCGTGGTGGATCTGGGTGGGTGTGGGGCCAGAAGGAGAGTGTAGTTCTGAGCTGTCAGAGTCATAGTGGGGGTGCTGCAGCATCCCAGGGCCAGACAAAAAACGGGAGAGTCCCCTGGTACAGAGGGGGTGTAGCTTCCTGAAACTTCTCATGGAGCATGTACTCAGATTTAGAATAGAACTTTCAGACATGCACATGTGAACATGAACACATGTGAACACGTGTCAGCACAACCCACACACATGCATGAATACACTTGTGAGTACATACACTCCACCCATTCAGTCACTTACAGATGCCATGAAACATGCCATGAAACATGGGGCTCCTGGCCATCTGAGGCCCCTAAGGCCCTGGGTGGCAGTGGTGTTAGGTGACCTCAAGTCAATTCTGACTTATAGTGACCTTTAGTACAACAGAACAAAACACTACCCAGTCCTGCCCCATTCTCACAATCCTTGCTATGCTTAAACCCATTGTTGCATGTACTGTGTCAATCCATCTTGTTGAGGGCCTTCCCTTTTTTTGCTCACCCTCCACTTTACCAAGTATAGTATTCTTCTCCAGGGACTAGTCCCTCCTGACAACACGACTATTCTAGTTACCTAGTGCCGCTCTGACAAGGATATACCACAATGGGATGGTCTTAACAAACAGGACTTTATTCTCTTAAAGTTTGGAGGCTTTAAGTCCAAGTTCAAAGTGCCAGGCTCTAGGGGCTGGGTGAAAGGCCCTCAGCCTTGGGCTTTAGCTCTACCTCTTGGTTCTGGCCCACTGAAGTGAACAAGCCCAAGGTTAACAAATAAAATGGTACAGTCCCGATGTTATCAAACCATGCAGCAGGCCATTGATTCAAGTCCATCGAAAATCCCAAGGTCGGCAAAGCATGGCAGGCTGCTGAAGAACAACTCAGCTACATGCAGGGTTTAAGCGTGCCATAAGCTAGAGACCATTCCCAAAGCTGTTTCTTATATAAGGGAGCAGACCACATACCCAAAAGCAGCTAATCAGCGGCTCACAGTAGATTCTACAATGGAGTTGATTACTAATCTCCTCATGGGGAATACTACATACAGCTGTCCAGCCACTCAACCAGGCCTAGCCAAGTTGATATACAAACATAACCACAATGACCAAAGTACAAGAGATGAAGTCTGACCATTCTCACTTCTAAAGAACATTCTGGCTGCCCTTCTTCCAAGACAGATTTGTTCGTTCTTCTGGCCATGATACATTGAATATCCTTCGCCAGCACCACAACTCAAAGGCATAAACTCTTCTTCAGTCTTTCTTATTCATTGTTTAGCTCTTGCATGCAAATGAGGCTATTGAAAATATCATAGCTTGGGTCAGGCACACCTTAGTCTTCAAAATGGCATCTTTGCTCTTTAACACTTTAAAGAAGTCTTTTGCAGCAGATTTGCCGAGGGAAATACGTCATTTAATTTCTTGACTGTTGCTTCCGTGATCATTGATTGTGGATCTAAGTAAAATGAAATCCCTGACAATTTAAACCTATTCTCCATTTATTATACAGTTTATTGGTCCAGTTGCAAGGATTTGTGTGTGTGTGTGTGTGTGTGTGTATGTTGAGGTGTAATCCATACTGAAGGCTTAGTCTTTGATCTTCATCATTAAGTGCTTCAGGTCCTCTTCAACTTCAGCAGCAAGGCTGTGTCATCTGCGTGTCACACGATGTTAATGAGCCTTCCTCCAATCCTGATGCCAGGTTCTTCTTCATGTAGTTCAGTTTCTTGGATTATTTGCTCAGCATACAAATTGAGTAAATATGGGAAAAGAATACATCCCTGACACACACTTTTGATTTCACACCAAGCAGTATCCCTTGTTCTGTTTGAACAGTTGCCTATTGGTCTATGTACGAGTTCCTCATGAGTAAAATCAGGTGTTTTGAAATTCCCGTTCTTTGTAATGTTGTCCATAATTTGTTATGATCTGCACAGGGCCCTGGAGAGCTGGTCAAATGGGGCCTTGACCATCTGAAGCTCCTAGGGCCCTGGGAAACTGTTCAAACTGAGGTGCC
>NW_006922078.1:1120185-1147324 GCF_000298275.1 Orycteropus afer afer | reverse complement strand
GGCTGACTGCTCCTTTGGCTGGGTTCCTGGCTTTTAATCCCCTTACTCCCGCTTTCCCATCCTGCTGCTTTGGGTGTGCCTAGTTTCTCTCTCCTCACCTTGATCCCTGCAGCTGACTGCTCCTCTGCCCAGGTTCCTGGCTTTTAATCCCCTTTCTCCCGCTCTCCCATCCTGCTGCTTTGGGTGTGCCTGGGTTCTCTCTCCTCACCTGGATCCCTGTGGCTGACTGCAGGATAGTTGGTTGTGATAGTCTTCCTTATTCTGGCCAAGGGTGGCAGTGTGGGTGCTCACTTTGGGTGGCTGAGGGAGAGGCCAGGAGAAGGAAGCTCCTGAGGGGTGGCAGGAGTCCAGGCAGCTACAGCCCTCGGCTTGACACCCCTCTTCCCCCACACTACTATCCTCATCACTGTCATCATCTGCACTGGCTTTCCAACTAGCCAGCCAAGAAGTGAGGGCAGCCTGTGTTTGCAGTAGTGTCTGCCTCTGGCATTCAGACACCCACTCCAAGCCCTACAGACATCGGGGCTCCAGCTGGGTCTGACCTGAGGTCTTCATTCATCCCATTCTGTTTTTTAACCTTGGCCCTGCCACTTCCTGGCAGGACTTCACTGGAGAAGTTACATAGCCTACCTGGCCCTCAGTACTTTCATCCACCAAGAGGATGCCTCCTGGAAGGATGGCTGTGGGGTGAGGAATGTGAACCTCCATCAGTTAGTGGGGTATTCACTCTGTCCATCCTTCCCCCCTCCTGCTTCACCTGTTACTTCTAATCTCTGTTCTGTAGTTAGCAGCCACAGACAGTAGCCTGCTGACGGCCTCTCTGAGGCCCTAGAGTGCACACACAGACACACACACACAAACACATACACATCTGTCCATCTGTATAGAGGTGCACACAGTCAGTCCATCCCAGCACTGCTCTGTGACTTTCTTGCTTTGCATGCATGCTCCATGTAACATGTGACACAGGACCCCACGCCACGGCCTTCCTCGAATCCAGAGGTCCTGGTGGGTGAACAATTCTGTTCTGAGCTGAGTTGCCAGGACCTCCTCTGGCACCTCCCAGACACCGCCTTGTGCTCAAGGCTTCCCTGCTCCTGGCCATCCCAGTCCCTGCAGCGACTGCAATAAGGTGGTGGCTTAGATACCTAGTGCTGCTGTGACAGACATCAACAAGGGGGTGGCTTTGAAGAGCAGAAATGTCTATTCTCACAGTTGAGGCTGAAATCAGGCGCCAGCTCTAAGGGAAGACTATCTCTGTGGGTGCTGAGGTGGGTCCTGGGGGAAGGCCCTTGTCTCTTTCGGCTTCTGTTCCTTGTCCTTGGTGACCTCATGTGTATCTGCCCTCCCCGATCTCTGTCCTAACCTTCTCCCTTATATCTCAGTGGTGACTGGTTTCAGACCCACCTGACACTGCCATGGCCTCATTCACATGACAGAGAAAGGCTGTTCCCCAGTGGAGTTGCGTTTACAGGTATAGGGTTAGGACGTACCCTGTGTATTTTGGGGCCACAATTTAATCTGTAGTGGGTGGGATTGGCAGATTCTCCCTGGCCTGTGTTCCCTCCAGAGAGGTCTTTCCTATCTCGTGTCTGGGCCCCTGTGGCCTCTTTGCTCAGCAGCCTTGTAGGATGTCTGTGAACATGAGTAACATGTTTGTGGATACAGTAACAGTGCTGGTGAACATGTTAGGGCTTTTCCTTTTTAATTGTCATCTATTTTATTTATTTTCTTGTCTTGTTCCACTGGACTGGAGTCCCTTGAATTGGTCTAGATTTTGAAGAGAAGGTGTCAAGAGGTTTTATTCTAAGTATGGAATTCGCTGCTGATTTGTAAAGATCACTGACAACAAGTTAGGGAAATTCTCTGCTCTTAGTCATTGTTTTCTCCCAGCTTTTATTAAGAAAGGGGTTAAATTTCTTTTAAAAATGTTCCTTTCTGCCTCTATTCCAGTTATCTTGCAGTTTCTCTGTGTGGCTTGGGAGGTGACTTCAGTGCTGTCAGTTTCTGTATCATTGGCTCGGACTCATGGTGACCTTGTGGACGTCAGAAGGACACACCGCACAGCCCTGAGCCATCCCCATGATGGCTGCTGTGCCTGAGTCCAGTGTCGTGGCCATGATGTCAGTACATTGCATGAGGGGCTGTCCTTGTCTCCGCTGGCCTCTGCTTTACCAAACATCATGTCCTTCTCTAGTGACTGGTCCTTCCTAGTGAGTGTCCAGACTGAGGGAGCCAAAGTCTCACCATCCTTGCCTCGAAGGCCCATTGTGGTGTATTCCTTGTAAGTGATGTGTTCTTTCTTCTGGTGCCAACAGTGTATTCAGTATTCTTCACCACACCACCGTTCAAATGCATCAGTTCTTCACCCTGTCTTTCCCATTGTCCAGCATTCCTGTGCACGTGAGAGAGGCAACTGCCAGGGCTCAAACCACTCTCCACCCTTAGGTTGGCTGGTTCACTTGGAAAAATTCCTGTAATTTCTGGAAACTTCTGCTCCGTCATCTGAAAAAGGGTGATGACAACTTTGCCCATCCCCTGGATCGTCTGAGGGTCCCACAAGCTGGCTCTCAAGACACACACCCCTAACAAGTAAACACCAGTCTTGCTTCCTTCAAACAAAGACACCCTGGGCGTGGTTGCCCTTTGGACCGGACCAGCCAAGTTCAGTGGAAGTTGAACTCACACACGTCTCTGTGCCTGGCTTATGACTAGATCTAATCTAATTCAGCACTTCAGTTCCTGTGATCTAAGACTGCAGCCTCACGCTGTGCCTCACAAGCAGATTGGCACAGGAGGGACCAAGCCACTCCACTGGCCAGGAACACTGTGGCACGGAGCATAGGCTTTCTTCTTTCTTTTTCTTCTTCTTCTTCTTCTAAACAATTTATTTTATTTCTGATGTTCTTATTGAGAATACACACACACACACACACAAACTCACTACCGTGAGATCGATACACAGAGCAGAACACACACTAGTTCAACGGTATCTGCCTGTGCGACTCAGTGACACTGATAGCATTCAAATTGTACAAGCACCTCCCACCCTCCGGGTACTTCCTCCCCATGAACATACACTCACCACCCCCCAAGCCTCCCCGGTCATCACTCAAGGTGCTTTCGTCAGTTGGATTCCATCGAGATAGATCTTAAAAGAGCGCAGGCTCAGAGAGTGAAGCCAGACAATTGTTTGGTGTTCAAAAGACTTCAGGGGATATTTTTGGTTTAAACTTTAAAGGGTAATAGTTTTGGGAGTTCATGCAGCCTCCGTGGATGCAGGAAGTCTGGAGTCTATGGGAATTTGAAATCCTGCTGTGCATTTTCTCCCTTTTGATCAAGAGCTTCTACTGAATCTCTGATCAAAATGTGCAGTCCTGATAGGCTGGCCCAAGCCTAGGCTGAAGCTGCGTACTGGTGCCTGCTGGGGCCACTCACTGGGTCTCCCAGTGGGCAGGGGTGGGTCAGCCGGGCAGCCTGCGATGGGGCCGGTCCTGCCCCTGAGGACTTGGGGCTGAGAGTCCTGGGCAGAGGGAGGGTGGCACAGAGGAGCCTGCACCTGGGCCTCTGGGAGCCCCAGAACACTGCAAAGCACCCCAGAAGCGGAAGTTGAGCTGACCACCCCCAGGCCAAGTGTGGTCCCTGCTAGTTCCTGCCAGACTGAGTCTGAGCCCTTTCTTCCTTCACCCCCACCCTACTGGGCACTGGTGGAGAGAGACGAGCGCAGCTGGAGGGTCAGTCCTCTGAATCTCCCTCAGGGCTTTTTGGTTCCTCATCAGCACTCCGTTCTGCACAAGGTTACAGGTGGCGTGGGCTTTTCTGTACCTGTTGTTGTTGTTGTTGTTAGATGCAGTTGAATTGGCTCCAATTCTTAGACACCCCATGTACAACAGAACAAAACCCTGCCCAGTCCTGTTTCAGCCTCACAATCCTTGCCACACCCGATCCCATTGTTGCAGCCACCATGTCAATCCATCTCATTGAGGGCCTTCCTCTTTTTTGTTGACCCTCCACTTTATCAAGCATGACATCCTTCTTCAGGGAAGGGTCTCTTTTGACAGCATGGCCAAAGTAGGTCAAATGAAGTCTGGCCATTCTTGCTTCCAGGAAGCATTCTGGCTGCTCTCCCTCCAGGATGGATTTATTCATTCTTTTGACAGTCCATGGTACTTTCTGCATTCTTCACCAACACCATGACTCGAAAGCATCAACTCGTCTTTGGTTTTCCTTATTCATTGTTAATGCATATGAGGCGATTGAAAACACCATGACTTGGGTTAGGCACACCGTAGTCTTCAAAGAGTCAGCTTTGCTCTTCAGCACTTGAACGAGGTCTTTTGCAGCAGATTTCCAAGTGTGATAAGTCATCTGAGTTCTTGACTGCTGCTTCCATGGGTGTTGATTGTGGATTCAAGTAATATGAAATCTTTGGCAACTTCCATCTTTTCTCCATCCATCGTGAAGCTGTTTATTGGACCAGTTGTGAGGATTTTTGTTTTCTTTATATTGAGGTGTAATCCATACTGCAGACTGTAGTCTTTAATCTTCTTCAGTAAGTGCTTCAAGTCATCCTCACTTTCAGCAAGCAAAGTTGTGTAATCTGCACATCGCAGGTTGTTAATGAGTCTTCCTTCAATCTTGATGCCACACTCTTCTTCATATAGTCCAGCTTCTTGAATTTTATGCTCAGCATACAGATTGGATGAGTGTGGTGAAAGGATACAACCCAGACACACTCCCTTCCTGAGTTTAAACCATGCAGTGTCCCCTTGTTCTATTCGAATGACAGCCTCCTGGTCTATGTACAGGTTCCTCGTGAGCACAATTAAGTGTTCTGGACATTCTTTCTCATTGTTATCCACAACTTGTTAAGATGCACAAAATTGAATACTTTTGCATAGTCAATAAAACACAAGTAACCATCTTTCTGGTATTATTTGCTTTTAGCCAAGATCCATCTGACAGCAGCAGTGATATCCCTTGTTCCCCGTCCTCTTGCATTTCAGGAAGTTCTCTGTCAGTGTACTGTTGCAGCCCGTTTTTCATTATCTTCACCAAGATTTTACTTGCGTGTGATATTAATGATATTGTTCGATAATTTCCACATTCTGTGGGGTAACCTTTCTTTGGACCTTTTCCAATCAGTTGGTCAGGTGGTTGTGTTCCAAATCTCTTGGCATAGCCGAGTGAGTGCCTCCAGTGCAGTGTCCATTTTGGGTATTTCATCAGTTCCTGGAGTGTTATTCTTCACCAATTCCTTCAGTGCCTAGAAGTGACTAAAATAACCAAGGAAGCTTCTAGAATCTGCCCTCCTGAACAGGGAGAGAAGCACAGTTGTATTTTGATTCTAGCCCACACTGGCCCAACACACCTGCAGCGGTTCTAGGAGGAGTTCAGGTGAGAAGCCACAGGATGAGTGCTCCCTCCAGGATGTTTCCAGCCACACTTCCTCCACACACCTGCAGTGTCCAGATTCCTGAGTCTGTGGTTGCACCCACACAGCGGTGACCACAGATGAGGTGGTCCCTTTGGCTGGGGAGGAGGTGCAGGTGGAGCCTCAGCTCCTGCCTTCCTGGCCATGGGACAGAGGTGTCCTGGGCCCCATTCCTGCAGCCCCAGGCTTGGCAAGGGCTTGCAAGGTGGAGGGCTCTGAGCCCCACTCAGAGGAAGGCCCCTCTCCTCCAGGTCCCGCACTGCAGAACGGACCTTCCCCTCCACACTCTGGCACCAGCTCTGCCTCCTGCCCCACTGTCCACTCGCCGCCACCTGGTCACACACCCAAGCCCTGCTCCTCCACGTGAATCGTGGCAACTCGCCTTTAAGGGAAGGATTTGTCCCTCACCCTCCATTGACCTAAATTGTCTTTATTATAACGTTGCCAAAATGCAAACAAGTGCAGCGCTGAGGACCCTCACCTGACCATAAAGCTGGTATAAAGCAAAACCCGTCTGCAAATTAAACACAGACAAAACTGCAAAACCAGTCAAATTCAAATTGGCAGCATTGTCTTAACAGGCAGATTTTCCCCTGCGACTGAGGCAGGAGTGAGGAGCCGGGTGGGGTTGCCTGCCAGGCGGTGAACATCCTCGTGCGTGGGACCCCACCTATGGGGGGTGGCCTGAGAGCCCGTGGCCACCCCTCTAGGTGCTGTGCGTCAGGCTCCCACCTCATCTTGGCCAGGAGCCTACTGGCAGCCACTGTGAACACAGCCTTCCCCAAAACTCAGGCCCGCTGCCCTGCTCCTGTGATGAGCTCAGCCAATTGAATGCTACTCCAAACACGAATAAACCAGTTATGCAGCCTCATGGCCGGAACTCATTCTCCCCGGGGTACTGATTGCTCTTGATGGGGTGTGACTGACGCCCTGCAGGGTGAGCCGGGACTCCGTGACCCTGTGTCCACACGTCTTGTGGCGCATGGGCCTCCTGCACCTGCCGCTGGATCTCCACCCCACAGTCATGGGATGAAGGCAGCTGCCTCCACCTGACGAGAAGGCACCCCTGTTCACTCACCCACGTGTGTGCACACCCACACACAGGCACGCACACACACGTGCACGCACAAGCTGGTGGGCAGATCTTGGAGGGGAGGTTTACATATACATGCACACACACACGCACATGGGCTGGTGGACAGTGCTTGGGGAGGTTTGCACGCACCCGCACACCCACACACCCACAAACACGCTGGTGGGCAGTACTTGGAGAGGAGGTGTGCATCCACACATGCACACGTGGGCTGGTGAGCAGTACTCGGAGGGGAGGTTTACATTCACACACAAACACCCATGGGCTGGTGGGGAAAATTGCAGGAGAGGTACCCATCTTGATTGCCCGTGTAGAACATGTCTGTTGGTTGCATGTTTCTGTGGGCTTTGATAGAAATTCCTGCCCCTGGAGAGAATTCCTGGCCCCTGGGGATGCCCGAGAGCTGACAAGCAGCTGCTTCCTGGCAATGCTGTCACCCAGTGTTCTGGGCGAGGGGAGCAGGATGAGACACACAGCCACCATGGACTTCAGGGTCCCATGGGCCACTGTCCCACTCACACCTTTTTGTCATCGACCCCTGCACCTGCCAACCCTGCCGGCACCTCTACCCCACGAGTTCCGCACAGACGTGTTCACGCCTCCGCAGGGCAGTGTCCCTCTCACACCTGTGTGCCCTCACCTGAGATCCTTCTGGAAGCTTCTCCCCAGTCCTTCCTCTCTGCCCCCCAGTGCCACCTCTGAGGGCCCGACGTCCCAGTGTACTCGAGTTGACTTGTTCAGGAAAACTCGGGCAAAAGCCAAGGACTCGGTGTCTTGGGTGCATATGGATTTGTCTAGAATGCTTACCTAAGTATATTAGTTATCTTAAGAGCAGACTACCCTGGGGGCTAGAGTTCTCACAGCCAAGAGAAGACTAGAGATGGAGCAGGGAGGGAACCACTCTATTTTCCTTCTCCATAGACGGCTAAGCAGAGGCGCTGTGCCTGTCCCTGCAGGTGTGGACGCTGGACACTGTAGGGCACCGTGACAAGCCACAGGACGAGTGCTCCCTCCAGGATGTTTCTGGCTGAGGTCATAAGAGTCTCTCTGGACTCTCTTAGTAGCAAGGTGACCTCATTCCAGTAATTATGTGAACAATAAAACTATCACTTAACTATGTTTGTTAACAGTTGTGTTCTTTACACTGTGTGTTTTGAATTACACTGTTACTACTGGGGTCCCTGCATGGCACAGACAGTTCAGAGCTTAGCTCTTAGCAAAAAGTTGGAGGTTAGAGTCCACCTACAGGTGCTGCCAAAGAAAGACCTGGCAATCTACTTCCAAAAAGCCATCCACTGGAAACTGTCAGCATGGTTCTGTTTGAACACACGTGGGTCACCATGAACCAGGGTTGACTCGAGGGCAACAGGTACCAATAAAATTATAATAAAAATGGACCGTAAGCACCCCCCCCCATTTTCCTTCAGCGGTGAGGTGTGGACATGTGTGTGTGCAAGCACATGTGTGTGCTACGTGTATGTGCACATGCATGTGGAGGAAGACCGTGGCAGGAACTGGAGAGCACCTGTTGGACACCAACAACTGCACCTTTCGGTGGAGGTGGAGTGGTGGGGTGGGGAGGAAAAGGGTGGGGGAAGTGAAATGCGCCCCAGGATCTGAGCTGGCCCTGGTGCAGGGGACATGAGGCTGTCAGAGCGCAGGGTGGCAGGGCCAGCCCCCTCTGCCCTGCAGTCAAGTGTCACAGATACCCTGTCCCCCTGAGGCCACTCATCTCTGGTCTGTGACTCTGGTATCTCCCCCTAGGCTGCTCTCCCATGCGCCTGCTATCCACCTGGCCCCGGGACATGGTGAGGAGTGGGGCCTGTGCCCCTGGTCCTCTGTGCCCTCCAGGAGCCCTTGTAGTTATGGAATGGGAGCAGGCTGTGATCCTGCCGTGTGCCCTGATGTGTTCACCCAGGAGACTGGCTGTCGGCCTGTCACTCCCCACTAAGGAGCCCAGCCCCAGAACGCTGGAGGCCAGGCCTCGCCCAGGCCTTGCCAGGAGGAAATGAAGTTGTATCATGTAGCATGAAAGGCCCCTTTGTCCCTGCGATGAGGAGGCAGCACTGTGCCTGTGACCACCTGGAGCAGGAAGTGGGCTGGGCGAGTGGAGATCCTGTAGCAGACAAGGGTGGTGTGTGCTCGGCTGGCCTGCCGGGGCCTCGGGAGCACTGGTGTCGCACGCCCAGGACATGGCAGGGCAGCCTGCCGGGGCAACAGGAGGCCTGGTGCCACATGCCCAGTACATGGAGGCTGCGGCTCACCAGGGCCTCAGAAGGGCTGGTGCCTCATGCCCGGGACTTGGGGGAGTGGTTCGCCGGGACCTCAGGAGGGCTGGTGCTTGCCCAGGATGTGGGGGGTGGGCAAGGAGCTGAGGAGTGTACACACCAGTCTATTCACGTTACAAATGCTTCTACGCTTGCTACCTCAGGCCAGGGCGGGTGTGGGGGGTGAACGTGGGCATATGTGCCTGTGTGCATGTTCACAGGAGTGTTGATGTGTGTATGTGTATCCATGTGTGCCGTTGCATAAGTGCCTTATGTACACGTTCACAGTGCATGCATATGTGTGAACTTGTGAGGGTGTTCACGTGCAAATATGTGCACATGTGTGCGTTTGGTTGTAAACTCATATTTGTATGCTTGTGGGCCTGTGTGTATGTGCATGTGCTTGTGTGCCATTGTGTGTGTTTATATACACATGTGTATGTGCATGTGTAGGAGCTCTGGTGGTGTAGCACCTAAAGCATTTGACTGCTAACCAGAAGGCTGGCGGTTCAAACCCACCAGCTACTCCTCGGAAGGAAGGATGGGCAATCTACTTCCATAGTGATAACACCTCGGAAACCCAAGGAGGGGTTGCTATGAGTCAGGTCCAACTTGACAGCATGAAACAACAACAATAACATGTGCATGTGTGTGCAGTTGTGTGCCCATGTATGTGCATGGGTGTGTACTTTTGTGTGTATGTATGTAATTGTGTATATGTTTGTATGCATGTGTACATGTACATGTGTGTACCTGTGTGTATGTGTAGGAGTGTAAATGTGTATGTCTTTGTCCATCTGTATATGTGTTTGCATGTGTATGCACATGTGTGTGTGAGTGTGCATATGTCAGTGTGCATCTGTGATGTATTTGTATTATGTATGTATGTGTATTGCATATCTGTGTACTTGCATGTGCATGTGTGATCAACCATACAGGTGTGTTTCTATGTGTGCACTCGTGTGTGTGAACATACATCTGCATGCATCTGTGGTATGTATTTGTACGCATATGTGTAGGTACTTCCATGTGTGTATGTGTGAGTGTGCATGTGTGTATGTATGTGTGCATATATGTGTATACATGCATTTGTGTGTGGATGCAGCATGGACTGGACCTTGCAGCGTGCCCTCTGACCTCATGCCCTCAGGCTGTGTTTCCTAGAGCACAGGTCTCCCTCAGTCAAGGTCCCAGTGCATGAGGCCACTTGGGGTTTGAACCAGGCCAAGCCCTTCAGTGCCATCCTGGGTGTCCAGAACCTGCGTGTGACATCGGGCCCTGTAGTTGAGCCAGACCTGCCCTCTGGCCTCCCAGGAACACTCTGCCCACCTCGGGGAGCCCTACCTCTGTGCAGCATTGCAGGGAGAGCCACAGCCTCCCTCCTTAGGAAACTGGCATTTCAGTGGAAGGCCAGTCTGTCCCTGGGCAGGAAGGGGCCAGTGGCCCCAGGCCACCCTCAGCATGCCCAGGTAAAGGATCTCGCTGAAAGAGCTCCCTAGGTGGGGCCAGTCTCCCAGTGTCTTAGTTCTACAGCAGCGACGCAGTGGTGTGGCTGAGAAGATGAGTGTGTTTGCAGAGTTCAGGAGGCCACTGGTCTGAGTTCAGGTCACTAGCTGTCTGTCAGCTCTGGTGGAAGGTCTTTGTTGCGGCTGCTCTGGTTGGGCATCCTCTGATCTCCTGGGCCCCGTCGTCCTGACCCTGTGTCTGGGTGCTCTGTGCCAAATCTGCCTTATGTCACAGAAGGGATTGGCTTAAGACACCCTCTGCGATGACCAGGCCTCAGTAACACAGCAAAGAAAACCCATCCCCAGATGGGACCACAGCCACACATTGGGGTGAGGGTTCCATCATAGTTTGGGGAGACCCAATTGAATGGAGAGCTTGCATGCCCCCTGGGGTGGAGGGAGGCAGAGGCTAGATGCCCCTTCAGCCATGCCTGCCTCTCTCTCGCTCCCCGCTTGGTAGCCAGAGAAAAGTTCCCTTTCTCTTGATTTGTTAGGTTCCTTCCCAGCTGGCCATCCAGGTGTGGGTTTTAAACCTGGAGCCTCTTTGTGGTTTAAGGTTTTGTATTCATTGATGTCCAACAAGGTCTCATGCCATTTTCTACTCTCACCAGTCAGAGGAGGCCCAGTGAGCAGCTGACAGGCCACTGTTGGGTTCCTCCCGCCCTATCCAGGAGGGCAGCAAACAGTGGTCTTTGCTTTTTCTGCAACATCCGTGCCTTTCACCACTGGCCTGGAAGCCGCATCCTGGATTATGGCATCCCTCTTGGGGAAGATTCTGCAGGAAGCTAAGACAGCCCCTCCCCCCGACCCTCTCAGGGACCAGCATTGAGAGTGAGGAAACCTGTTCTCAGCCTTGGTATTTTTCCAATTCTGACTTCAGTGAGGTCTTCCTGGCCCAGCAGGGGCTGGCCTCTGGGATGACCATCTGATGGACAGCCTAGGTGGGCAGGTGAGCAGGACTGGCCAGTGTAAGCACACACGCACCCAGCCGCACCGTGCTGGGCAGGCATGGCTTGGCCTGTTGGTGCTGACGCAGACAGCTCCCACAGGTTGGTCAGAGTTAGCTCACAAGAGGAGAGCCCTTCTCAGCAGCTGGTCACTCGAGCAGGAAGGCTGTCACTTAGTCCGTCTTCCAGACCGTCCCCAGCCTCCCAAGCCCACCCCTGTGGGAAGTCTCCCAAATCCACCTGTCCCAGAAGCACCCCAAGGCCCAGGCCCTCACCAGCTGTGAGCTCTCTCCCAGGTCGCCTGTCACCTCTTATCCATTCTTTCCCTGTGGCTGTGCCTATTGCCTTACTTCCTGCAGAGCCCGCTACTGCACTGTTGGTGTTGAGTGCCTGCAGTCCAGTCGGCTCTGACTCCTAGTGGCCCTGTGTGCCGCAGAAGAACGAAATGCTGACTGGTTGGGCACCAGCCTCACCATCCTTGCTGTGCCTGAGCCCATCATCACAGTCACCGGGTCAACCCATCTCATTGAGGGTCTTCCCCTTCTAAGCTGACCCTGTACTTTACCCACTATGATGTCCCTCTCCAGGGAATGGGCCCTCCTTACAGCATGACCAAAGTGTGTGAGACCAAGTCTGGCCAGTCTTGTTGCCAAGGAGCATTCTGGCTGCACTTCTTCCAGGACAGATTTGTTCATTCTTCTGGCGGTGCATGGTGCTTTCCGCATTCTTCTCCAACACCACACCTCAAAAGCATCAACTCTTCCATAGTCTTCCTTACTCATTGTCCAGTTTTCACATGCATATGAAGCCATTGCAAACACCATGGCTTGGGTTAGGTGCATCTTAGTCTTCAGAGTGGCATCCTTGCTCTTCAGTGCTTAGCTCCTTAACCAGTATGGTGGGCAGTGCAAGATCAAACTGCCTGGCCCCGAGTTCAAACACCCTGAGCAATACCTGCAGTGGTGGCCTCAGAGCATTAAGTGAAGGGTGAGGCCTTTCTGAGTATGGGGCCTGGGCAGCGTCAGGTCATGCACCCAATGACCTGCTGGCCTGCCGTTGGGCGGGTGCCAGCTCATAACACACAGTACCTGTTTATAGAGCAGTGGTTTCTCCTGACTGAGATATGGGGGGACATTGGCAATAAATGAAGGGCTGGGAGCTGTGAGGGCGGGCACCACCCTGACTGCCTCTGCTTGGGAGCACTGCTCCTCATGCCTTCCCTGGCTCTCTAGAGACTCCAGACAAAGGGGACACCTAGATTGTCCCCTCTCCGAGAAGGGGCCATCTGTTGGTCTTTCACAGCCCTGCACTACTGGTGGGTAGAGGAGTGAGGCACGGGCCCTCACCTGGGGCACCAGGATGGATGCGGCTTCCCGGTCGGCCATGAGCTGCCTGTGGGGCCTCCGCCCTGCAGTGAGGCCCCCACCCTGCTGGCCCATGGTGCTGTCACCCAACCCTGGAGTGCCACTGGGCTATGCCAGCGCCCTGACCTGCTCCCCCACCCCACAGTACCTGTCCCCTCAGGCCCACAGCTCTGACACCCAGCCCCGAGGGCCCCACTGGGCTGTGCCCTCACCCAGCCTGCAGCACCCTGACCTGCTCTCTCTCTCTCTCCCTACAGCCCGGATCATCAAGACAAAGCAGTGGTGTGACATGCTTCCGTGCCTGGAGGGGGAAGGCTGCGACCTGCTCATCAACCGTTCCGGCTGGACCTGCACGCAGCCTGGTGGACGGATCAAGACCACCACGGTAGGTGGCTGCATGCCCTGCGCCGCACCAAGGTGGGCAGGAAGGGGGCAGATGCCACTGTCAGGGCACCCGGAGCATGTGCGGGGTTTGGTAAATACTGTGCATCTACCAGGGCTCTCTGGTGGGACCGAGCCAGCAGGATAGAGCTGTACAGCCCCATGTACACACGCATCTGTGTGTGTGTCTATAGCTGTCTATCCATCAGCTATCCATCTGTCTCTCACCTGTGGATCTCTCTAACCATCTACCACCTGCCTGCCAGTCATTCTGTCTCTGTGTCTATCTGTTTATCAGTCTGTCTCTACCCACCTGTCTATCATCTATCTGCCAGGTATCTTTCTATCAAGTAGCTGTCCGTCTGTCTGTCTATCTTCTATCTTTCTGTCAGCTCTCATTCATCTTCCTATAAAGAGAGAGAGATTTATTTTAAGGACTTGGCTCATGCGATGGTAGAGACTGATAAGGCTGGCTTCTGTAGGGCAAGGGATGGCCCGGAACTTGGTAGGAATTCTAGATGTCTATGCTATAGTTTTTTTTGTTTGTTTTTGTTTTCTCACTTTTATTGTGATGAAAACATACACAACAAGACATTCACCAACATACCAACTTCCCCGTTTACGGCTCAGGGACACTGATGACATTTTTCACATTGTGCCACCATTATTACTATCCTTTTCCAAAGTATTTCATTACCATTAGCATAAACTCATTGTCCCTCAAACAAAAGCTTCCCCTTTCCCCCTCCCTCCTACCCCTGGTAACCACTAATAATCTTTGGTTTCTATAATTTTTTTTTTAGCCTATCTAGGAATTTTCCCTCCCCTCTCCTCCTACCCCTGATAGTCAACAAAGAAAGTTTCCTTCCATGTATAAACCTTTCCTTGACTTTTTACAATAGTGGACTAATACAATATTTGACCTCCTGTGATTGACTTATTTCACTCAGCATAATGTCCTACAAGGTTATCCACATTATGTGGTGTTTTGAAGATTCTACATTGTTCTTTAGGGTTGCATAGTATTCTGTTCCTTTGTGTGTGTACCACAGTTTGTTTAGCCATTCTTCAGTTGATGGGCACTTAGGTTGTTTCCATCTCTTTGCTGTTGTAAATAGTGCTGCGATGAACATGGGTGTGCATATATCTGTTCTTGTCCTGGCTTTCACTTCTTTAGGATATATACCTAGCAATGGGATTGCTGGATCAAATGGTATTTCCATTTCAAACTTTTTAAGGGATCACCATACCAATTTTCACAGTGGTTGTACCATTTTACAGTCCCACCAGCAATGTATGAGAGTCCCAATCTGTACACATCCTCACCAGCATTTGTTATTTTCTGTCTTGTTGAACTTTGCTAGTAGTGCTGGGGTGAGATGGTATCTCGTGGTTGTTTTGATTTGCATCTCTTTAATGGCTAATGATTGTGAACATTTCATGTGTTTGTTGGCTGCCTGAATCTCTTCTTTGGTGAAGTATCTGTTCATGTCTTCTGCCTATTTTTTAATTGGATTGTGTGTCTTTTTGATGTTGAGGTGTTGGAGTTTTCTATAAATTTTAGAGATAAGTCCTTTGTCCAACATGTCACTGCCAAATATTTTTTCCCATTCTGTAGGTTCTCTTTTCACTCTTTTGGCGAAGTCTTTTGATGCACATAAGAATTTAATTTTTAGAAGGTCCCATTCATCTAGTTGATCTGCTGTTTATGCATTTTGGGTTATGCTTGATCGTCTAGTTATGCCATTAATTAGGGCCCCTAAATTTGTCCCTATTTTTTCCTTGAGGCACTCTATAGTTTTAGGTTTCACATTTAAGTCTTTGATTCATCTGGAGTTACTTTTTGTGTATGGTGTGAGGTATGGATCTTATTTCATTTTTCTGCAAATGGATATCCAGTTTTGCCAGCACCATTTGTGAAAGAGACTGTCTTCTTCCCCATTTAATGGATTTCAGCCCTTTGTCAAAGATGAGTTGACCAAAGGTCAATGGATCTATTTCTGGGTTCTTGATTTTGTCCCACTGGTCTGTGTGTCTGCTGTTGTACCAATACCAGGCAGTTTTGACTACTGTGGCTGGCTGTATAGTAGGTTTTGAGATCCAGGAGTATGAGACTTTCTTCTTTCTTTTTCTTCTTCAATAGTGCTTTGCTTATCTGAGGTCTTTTTCCTTTCCATATAAAGTTAGTGATTGGTTTTTCCATATCCTTAAAGAATGTTGATGGGATCTGGATTATGCTATAGTCTTGAGACAGACTCCTTCAAAGAACTGCTCTTGAGACCTTCAATTGAGTGGATGAACCCCCCCATCACTGAATGTGGAGAGCAAGCTCCTTGACTCACAGTCAGTGATGTACATGTTAATTACACCTGCTGACCACAGAACACTAGACAGTTTGTGGCTAGGTCCCTGGGCACCAGGGCCCAGCCTGGTGGACATATAGCATTTACTGTCACAGACTGGGACATGCGATAGCTGGTCACCAGCTTCCTGATGCAGAGCTGGGACCAACCAGCACCACCTGCCTACTCTCCCACCTGCCTGCTCTCCCTCAAGGACTAAGGCTCCTTCCCTAAGGAGGTAGTTGACGAGGGTGGGCCATGGTTTCCTTGTCTTGCTTCCTGGCTCAGTGGGCAGGAAGGTTGATTCAGCAGAAGGAATCAGAAAGCCCCTATGGCTCTGAGTCCTGCAGAGTTTACCCAGAGCTTGGGGCTGCCTGCCTCCTCTGAAATTTGTCCAGGGACACAGCCAGACTCCCTTCCCTGTTTCCAGCTGAGGGCCCAGCAGCACCCCTAGTTGCACAGGGTGATTCAGACAAGCTGTTCCTGCCACCTTTTCAAGAGGCTGATTGGTGTACCTACTCCACAGAGAGCTGCTAGTCACCCAATTCATGGCCAGGCAGGGAAGTTGAGTGTGAACAGGTTCAGGGCCCTTTGTGGTATATTCTGAGGCCAGTATGGTGGAGCCACCCTGTAGGCCCCTCTCCAGGTCCTCAGGACCTTTGGTGTTGTGGGGACTCTGGACAAATCTATAACTGCAGCCTTCCCTCCACTGCCTGAGATCAGCCTGGTGGTGCTTATGGCTGGAGGGTAGTGCCGCCCCAAGGAGTACGTATTGCCATGCGTGATTCCTACCATGCCCTGTGCTCTGGCTGCCATGTATGCTTGTTTATTCTGTGTTAACACAAAAGCCATCAGCCCTGTTACCGCACCTGCTGAGGTGTGAGGCACCTGCGAGCTCATTACCAGCACCTGCTCAGCCCGGGAGGAGGGAGGTGAGCGACTGGGGTGCTGCTACAGCTCTGGAGGGCGTCCTCCCCAGGCTTCCCCTCATCCACACTGTTTTGAAAGGCACTATAGTGCCTAAAGCACTTGACTGCTAACCAGAAGGCTGGCGGTTCAAACCCACCAGCCACTCCTCAGAAGGAAGGTTGGGCAATCTGCTTCCATAGTGATAGCACCTCGGAAACCCAAGGAGGGGTCGCTATGAGTCCAGTCTGACCCAACAGCACATAACAACAACGACAACTACATTGTTGAAAGGAGCTCTGGTGGCCTGCTGCCTAAAGCATTTGACTGCTAACCTTTTGGCTGGCGGTTCAAACCTACCAGCCACTCCTCAGAAGGAAGACTGGGCAATTTACTGCCATAGAGATACCGACCTGGAAACCCAAGGAGGAGTCACTGTGAGTCCAATTGAGTTGACGGCAGTGCATTTGGTGTTTTTGGTTTATTGTGGAAAGGGGCCTTGTGGGCAGCGGTCACTTTCACAAGTTAGTATGGTGGGACAGTGTTGGATACCGGGGAACCTTGGGCACCCTTCTTGTGATGGGAACAAGGCAGAAGATGCCTTGTTCATGAGACAGGCAGCCCCTATACTACCATCTGGGAAAGGTGAGCCTGGACTGGCTGGCAGTGTCCCTCATGAGTGTCCCTAAGCATCCAAGCGCTCTTGACCTACCCTCCCCAACTGCTGGGTCATACAGGGAGCACACAACATGGGCTCCTCCCTCTCCTCACTGTGCACAGAGGGTGTGGTCCTAAGCACCCTCCCTCATTGTGGGTGTCCTGTGCAGCAAGGTTGTGGCCCTGGGCTTCCCCAGCCTCCTGTGGTGCCTTGTGCAGTGAGGGCATGGCTGTGCTTAGGGTATTCCTTTGTGCAGGTGGCTGAAGTGGGCCGGCCCTGAGCAGTGGCCAACGTGGCCCCAAGCGGTGGCATTGGGGGAGGGGTACTGTGGGGGATACTGGCAGACTCTCCACACCCACCTTCTCCTTGTCGGTGGACCAGGGCTTTTCATCTCATGAAATCTCAGGGCCTCTCTCTCTGCTCTCTTCTGGCTGAAGGGACTTAGGAGAGATTGGATGAGCACCTGGGCCCTGGAAGGGGGTGAGACTGAGCAGACAGCTGTCCCGTCCTCCCAATGCTCCCTCTCTCCAGCCTGCTGCCCAGGGTGCCAAGCCATCTGAAACTCAGCCCCCAAATAAAGCCGGGTGCCAGTGAGGCGAGTCGACTCCACCACACAGTGCTACCATGTGTGCAGAACAGACCTGGCTGGTTTTTCAGGAGTAGATCACCAGGCCTTTCTTCCGAGGCACCTCCAGGTGTACTCAAACGTCCAACCTTTCAGTGAGCAGCCGAGCTCATTCACTGTTCAAAGCCCCAGGGACTCCAGCAATCCCGTATGTTCCCCAATTCATAGATCTTCTGTGTCCGGGCCCCAGTGGACTGCAGAAATGCAGGCTTCCCATTTGTTAGGTGGGAGCCTGCATCCCCGCGAGCTGTTGCCTGAGCCCTGGATGTGCAGGGAGATTGGTTTTAGTATCGTAGTGCGTCTCTGTTGTCAATGACCCATCGCTCCTTAATTACCACATAATGAATTCCTTCTTTTCCTTGGTGTGATTCTGATGCGCGGACTGTGAGCATCCACAGGCTGCATCCTCTGGAGTTTACTCGTATCAGCCTCTGTGATTTCACTGCAGAACTAGCTGGAGTGGGAGCTGGAGGCTCTGGAGATGCTCAGAGAGAGCTCACTGTGGGCAGCATGTGGTTACTGTGACACAGTGACATGTGGGGACCAGCCACCCCAACAGTGACCAGCTCTGTCCTCTCTAAGGCAGAGAGAAAAGCAATCGGAATGGGATTCTGTCCTTACTTAGAGGCTGTCCGCATCAGCCAGACTTTCATGGGGTTTTCGATTACTCTTCACTCCCTACTTCCACACAGATGTGTACGCTCCCTTATTGGCAAATCTATGTTACATGAAAGCAATTAGGAAAAAAAAAGAGTTGTTGTGGAGTCAAGTCCAGCTCATGGCGACCTTGAATGTATCAGAGTAGAACTCCCTAGGATTTCCAACAGCTGCCTTTTTTCAGAAGTATCTTGCCAGGCTTTACTTCTGAGGCACCTGTGTATGACCTGAAACCTCCAACTCTGTGGTTAGCAACCGAGCGTGTTCACCATACACAGCACTAGGGAACTCCAAAATCTATCAATAAGTTTCCCAGCATGCAGGGCCTAAGTGCTGGGCAAGCCAGAGGACAAGGCAGTGCCCCTGCCTCAGCATCTCATGCCAGTGGAAAAGGATTTGGTCTGTGGGCTTGTAATATTTTTATTTCTTCCCAGGTGGTCCAACATTGGAATTAAGACCCTGCTACTCCTTTCTCTTGCATTTCCCTAGGATACCTTCCTCCTCCTCATTTTCTTATTCCCATTCAATCCCTCAGAGCTTGAGTCTTCTGTCTAAACAGCAGCTTCCCTAACCTACCCCAGAAATAGAACAAGACCTGCCAGTCAACATGGCCTCCATGTATTGCTAGAGAGAGCCCTAAAACCAAGTTCCCTTACATTAGCTCAGTCCAAGCCCAGCAGGGTCTGCCCAGGATTGGGGGAGCAGCCCATTCAGGAGTATTTATGGGGTAGGTTGCTCACTTCCTAAGGATGCTGGAAAGGCTTGTGTATCTTCTTCAGCATTTGGCATAGTAGCTACGTCGTGAAGGACTTAATTTACCCAATGAACTTTGTTGAGATTGGTCAACACACTCATTTTCTGTTTGGCCAGGGAAGCAGTATTCTCATCTCACTTTTACAGCCATAAAATCCACAGCTTGGAGAGGTTGGGTCACTCTTAATGGTCCTGTGGTAGGTAAGATGTGGAGGTAGAATTTGCATCTTGCTGGGGTTGCCCAACTCCAAAGCTGGCCCTGTGCATGAAATAGTGGTTCTCAGATGTGCCCACTCTCCGAAACCTTTTGTCTCAGTGCCTCCACTGTTGTAATCAGGTGCACAGCCAGGTACATATGTTGGTCCAGGGACAGCAGGAGACACCACTGTTCAGGCAAAGGAAGGAGGACTGCCCCATCTGGGCAAATTGAGGAAGGGATGTTTCCTCTCAGGGGTTGTCAGTTCACCTAGAGGGTGACATGGCTCACACCTAGAGGGACACCCACCCTCCTTTCAGAGGCAACCTCATTCCTATGAGCTGACCCATGGTGTTACACTCCCTCATCATAGCCATGTCTGTGGGGACCCAAGGCATGTGGGTTGGCTCTTGGGTTGGCAGAGCTCCTTGAGTGAGTTTGTGCTGATTCTGGGGACCATGGCAGCTCTGTAATCTTCTCGAATATCTCCAAAGGTGTCCCTGGGAGCAACATGCAATCTGGTTCCTAACAGAATTCTTGGCCCATGGTGACCTATTTAGAAAGCTTTCTTTAAAGGTTAGTTGAGCTCTTAAACCAAACACTGTATAAGTGGAGCTTATAATCTCAGTTCCGTGATTGCATCTTGGTTCCCTTATAGATGGTAAATTAGTACTGTGCAGTTTCATGCTTTACTTTAAATTGCTCTTCTATAAGGTAGGCTTTGAGAAATCTGATTATTACCTGGCCACATTACTGCCAACTCCATCCCAGCCAGCACAGTCTCAGGCCAGCCTCTCTTCCCTCAGCACAGCCCCACATCTGGGATTTTCAGAGCTCTGGTGCAGACCCTATGGGGCAGTTCTACCCTAACACACACGGGGTCACCGCGAGTCAGAACAGACTCAATAGAAACATGTTTGATCTGTTGGGTGTAGCCAGCTGTCCCTACCTCCACTCACTCTAGCCCCGGCTCTAGCTGAGCCCATGCTGTCATGCCCACCCCACTGCTCCGTGTTGAGCCACTCAGGTGTCTCTGTGGCCTCTCAGACTGGGCTGCTCAGGAGCAGAGATTGGGCCTGGTGTGAGTATTTGTGATAAATCAATTAATTGATGAACAGAATGCAGGCTCAAACGTGTGCTGGTTTGTGCACTTCCTAGATCAATGCCCTTCAAAATGCAGGTCTCCACCCCATTAAGGGCCATGAAGTTCATTCAGAACTTCGTGATCAGCATTTAGAAGACAGAAGAAGAAAGAGATGAAAACATTAGAGTGTATTCTGGGTCACAAGGGTGACTGCCATTTAATGAGGCATGGGGAGACTTGGACCTCACACACACATGCACACACAGAGATACATACGTATGCATACACACACTTACACATACACAGTCACAAAACACATGTACACATACAACTACATACGTATGCATACACACGGTCACGAAACACACACAGAGAGACACACATGCATAGACACATACACAGAGACACAGACTCTCACACACACATGCATACAGATGCACACAGACACATGCTTACACGCAAAGATGAAGACACGTACCCATAGACACACACAGATTCACTACTTTCACACAAATACATACACAGACATACATGCATATACCCCAGAGACACACAGACTGAGTGTGCCACGTGCCTCTGGGTGGATTTGCATCACTGCCCTTTTGGTTGGTGGCACCAGAGCACTTCACCATCTCAGCTACTCAGGGACTTTCATACACACATTTGTTTGTTTATTATTCATGTATATGAGTGAGTGTGAGTGTGTGTAAAGCAGCAAAAACTACAGTAAGATGTTACGGGCATAAAATTGGGGAAATTATCCAAAAAGCCGGAGAGTCCTTTTAAAAATAGGAAGCAGGGAGAAAGAAAGATGGAGGATGGACTCAGGAGGTCTGAGAATGAACAAGTTCCAAACATGAAGGAAAACGGGGAAGAGGAAATTACCAAAGAAATATTTTCTGAAAAATTTCCGGCACTCAGTGAGGTGAATGCCCACGTGCATGTTCTCCCTCAGGGCCCAGGCGGGATGGAGGGAATAAAGCCCCCCCGACAGGAATCAGCACGAAATCTCAGCCCCTAGAGGGAAAACACTCCCTGAATCTCACAGAGGGAGAAATGGGTCAGCGACAGGGACCTCGCCATCTGGTGATGTCTGGCATCCCCGCGGAGTCTCTCAGAGCCAGGAACCAGTTCTGCAGATTCCAGGCTGGGACTGCCCTGCAGCCCGTGGGCAGCACATGGGCCATGGCGAGCAGAGGGGAAAGAGGCTGCAGACATGTGCCAGCATCTGCTCAGTGCCCGATTTGGGAAGCTCTTGTGTGTCAGCTGCTGTCCCCCAGCAAGCAGTTCCCAAACTCAGTGGCTCACCACAACAACGGTTGCCATTCTCCTCTCCAGTCTGCACCTTGGGGAGGGAGATGCTCCGAGAGATTACACAGGGCCCTGGAATGAGGGGGGCAGACCACAGGAGCTGAGGGGAGGTGGAAGGTGGCCTGGGAGCAGCTGGGCAGTGGCCCGCAGAGCAGCCCCCAGTTCAGGATGGTCCCCACAAGGCGTGTCTCTGAGGACGGGGAGCAGTGAACAAGCCCAGTGCGTGTGGTAGCTGAGAGGAAGGCAGCCCACAGTATATTCACTGTTCTTCACCAACATTGCGATTCAAAGGCATCAACTCTTCTTTGGTCTCCATTGTTCATTGACCAGTTTTCACACGCACATGAGATGATTAAAAATGCTATGGCTTGGATCAGGCACACCTTGGTCCTCAAAGTGATATCTTCGCTTTCTAACACTTTAAAGAGGTCTTTGGCAGCAGATTTGCCCAGTGTAATACTTGGTTCGATTTTTGTTCTTGTTAGATGGCATCAATCCGGCTCCCACTCCCAGTGACCCTGTGTACAACAGAACAGCACACTGCCTGGTCCTGCACCATTCTCATGGTCATTGCTGTGCTTGAGCCCATTGTCACAGCCACCATGTCAATCCATCTCATTGAGGGGCTTCTCCTTTTACACTGACCCTCTACTGCACCAAGCATGGTATCCTTCTCCAGAGGCAGGTCCCTCTGGCAACATGGCTACAATGTGAGAGATGAAGTCACTGTGTTCACTTCTAAGAAACATTCTAGCTGTAACAAAACATGGTTTGACTATAGCCCAGAAAACTCAATGGGTCAGTTCCACTTTTCATGTGATGTCACTGTGAGTTGGAATGGACTCAACAGCAACATACTACATGGTGGAGATGTGAGAGCATTTGACCTGACCCAGAATCTCTTCACCATGGACTCACTCGCTTTCCATTGCAGACAAAGCCGTGCAACTTGTAGGCTCTGTGGTTGCCATTAGAGAGTCCAGCCATGCCTGGATGGACACTGCCCTGTCATGTGGTCCTTAGCCTCACATGGGTCAGCAGTCCATCTTCCAGGGGTGGTGGCAGCTCTGCTGAATAGGAATGAGCCCAAGGCAGGAAGACCTTCCGGGCCATCCTGGTGCCCTGAACTGAGAGCCTCACTTCCCAGGAGATCCAAGGGACTGGGCACTGGGAGAGTGAGAGCACTCCTGGCAAGACAGGGCCCAAGGGCATCTGAATGCTGGAGCCCATCCAACAGAAGGATTTCAGTGGAGAATGACCCTATCAAGACCAGTCGGCCCCAGACCTGTTGGCGACCCATACAACCAATGACTCCTGCTGACATGGAGAACAGCATGATAAGTGCTTGCACCAGAGGAGAGAGGGGTTTGGGGCAGCCAGACCAGGACCATGCCCACCAGTGGCTGCCTAGGGGAGCATACCCTCTGAAAGAGCTCTGGCTGGGGATGGGAGGGATGCAAGCTATACTGGAATCAGGACGTCACAATGTCCTTCCCCACAGTATGTGGCCTGGGGACCACAGGGACACATCAAGAACAAGGCAGAGCCTTAGAAGGAGAGAGCCCACATGGGCCATAGGATCAGTTTGTCACGGGACATACCCACGGATGAGCATCACACACCTGCTACAGGTGAGCAGGAAACTCAAAGTCCCTGACATGGGGTTCACTCAGGAAGGGGCCCTAGAACAGAGGCTGTTGACGAAGCAGACAGGGCCCATCTGGGTGCTCAGGGACAACATGGCAGGCCCCATAACCCTCCATGTGGCCCTGAAAGTGAGGGCAGCTCCCAGCCTTGCATAAGTGGCAACGAGGAGCCCCTGAGGGAGATATAATCTGCCAAGCCTGTGCCACACATGGAGAAGAGGCGGCCGAGGCTGTGCGAGTCAGAGAGAACAGGTGGCCAAGGCTGTGCCACGAACAGAGAAGAGGCAATGATAGACCTGAGACTGCCTGTGCTGAGAGCAAAGTCTAGGCAGCCCTAGGCACCCCCATCCCCGACCCCCACTGTAGCCCATTGGGCACTCAGCTCAGCACATGGCCCCAAAGCAGACCTGCCCAAGGTGGGAAGTATTGAGCAGATCAGTCACTGGGAGCAGGGAGAAGAGCAGCAATCTGTTCCCCAAAGCACCATGCCCTGATGAGGCACTCTGACTGCAGACCCCAGAGCGTAGCTGAGCCCTCTCCTCGTTCTGGAGACCAGCGAGCAGAAAGTGAGTCTGAGTCTCCAGCAAGGTGGAATGGGGAAGGATGGGCAGGCTCCGTGCTGGCTGTCCTGAGTTATTCCGTCCTGCCTTTGGGAAAAGGAGCGGGCCATCCTTGAGGGCTTGCTGGTGGCCAGTCCTACAGGAATGTCTCTGGTCCCTGGTGGTGGCCTTACACCAAGGCAGCAACCTCAGTGGAGTTCCTGTGCTGCCCAACAGAGACCCCTCTCTCCCATGCTTCTCCCTCTGCTTCCTGCATCTCCAAGCCCAGAGCAGTCCCCTCAGGTCAAGCCCGCATCTAGATGGATCTTTGCCTCCCAAGAAGGTCTTGCAGCAGAAAGATGGTGGCAGTAGACAATGTGTGTGCCGTCTTGATCTGGTGATCCAAGAAGCAAACCAGGTTGCCCCCCACCTCCCCTTCCCCACTGCACTCTCAGGAGATAGGCAGCCAAAACAAGGAGGGCTTAGGGAAGCTGCCCACTGGGAAAAGACACCTCCTCTCCCCCTGGATGCTCAGGCCACAGGAGTCAGTGGCCACAGCCTCAGGGGGTGCATGGAGGCCCTTCTCCTGGCCCTGGGGCGTGTCCTCCACTGATGGTGCCTCCTGCTGGCCCTCTACCTGGAGGCCACTCTGCCTCTTGGAAGGTGTTATGGATGAAAGTGTGTCTCCCAGGAGGTTATGTGGACGCCCTTGTCCCTGTGCGTGTGACATGTGACCCTATTTGGAAATAAGGTTTGTCTTTGGTTATGTTAATGAGGTCATAGCACTGCAGGGTGGGTCCTAACCCCATTGCCTTCTGACTGCCATTGATAAAATGAACAGACTAGACACACTCACGAGGAAGAGAGACACCACCTTAGGAACTCCATAAGCAGCCAGGAACATCAGGAAATGCCCTGCGCTACAGAATTGGGAGTGATAAGCCTCTTCCCCCAGAGCCCACAGACAGAGAGAGCCTAGCCCTGTCCATGCCCTGGCTTGCACTCCTCCCTCCAGAACTGTGAGAAATAACCCTTTGTTCTTTAAATGTACCTACTTGAAGCATTTTTGTTATGGCAGCACTAGGTTACTAGGACAGAAGGATTGAGGTGGCAAGAGGGCCAGGCCCCTTGTGAGGGCCTGGCAGGTGCAGCTCCTTGAGGCAGGGCTTGGAGGCTGCCATCCACCATCTTGAATTTGATCCTATGGAGCCCACAAGGTGGGTGCCACATGTATTGGGTGGATCAGACAAGCAGGGGCTTGAACCTCAGGAAGAGCTGTGGAAGGAGGCCAGGCAAACAGAACCCTCCCTAAGGGAGCATAAAGAAGCAGGAGAGAGATGACAGGCCCTTCCCTTTCACCACCTGGAGACAGTAGGGCCAAGCAGTGCAGGGGCCAGACCCCCTCATCTGCCCCGAGACGGCACCTTGAAGTCAATGTGGATCCTGTCTGAATGCAATATCCTTTCAAGGACAAAGAAGGCTTTGTAAGAGAGGTTTGAGGATTAAAAGTGTCACAAGGGACATAGGGATGATGGGTACTCACCCAGAAGTAACTCGGCACCTGCACCTAACTAATTCTTTGTTCTGCACAAACAATGAAAAATACCGAGTCATTACTCTGATCCCTGTCTGCAATCCATTCCTTGGGCTTCTGAATCACGGCTATTCATCACCACAATAACAGCTGGACATTTTAATAGATTCTGTGTGTAAACAAAATCATAGATGGCCGTGCAGCACCCAGCAGAATTGTAAGTGGTGACATTCTTCATTTCCTCAGAAGAAATGAGCCTGGGAGCAAAAAATTGGTTTGACCAAGCCCATATTATTTCTGTCGGCACTTTTGGCCAATTTCATAATCGGAGACATTACACGCTGGTAGCTATTTACGGTAATTGTACTGCATTAGTCTCAATTTTCCTTAAAGCAGTTGTTCTTTGAATCATTTTAAATCCATAAGTGGCAAATGGTTAAACACCCAAGAGCACCATCCAGTGGAGAAGGGGAGATGGAGCCCCCCTTGTAAAATCCAGCAGACGTGGGTGAGGCCAACCAGAGATGGCCCGGGAGGGGTCTCCATGCCACTTGTCTGAAGGTTATGTCAGATTGGTTAGGGTTAGAGTTAGGGCAAAGAACTCTCATGGCACAAGGGTTAAGGGCTAGGCTGCTGTCAGAAAAGTTGGTGGTTCAAACCTGCTCAGTGGTTCCATGGTTAAAAGACCTGGAGATCAATCAACTCCCATAAAAATTAAAGCCTAGGAAACCCTATGGGGTAGTTCTACTCTGTCACTGGGGTCCCTATGAGTTTGAATTGACTCGATGGCACCAAACAACCACAGGGTTGGGGCTACTGTTAGGTTTAGAGTTACCGTTAGGGTTAGGGCTACTGTTAGAATTAGGGTTATAGTTACTGATAAGGCTAGGGTTAGGTCTACTGACAGGATTAGAGTTAGGGTTACTGTTAGGCTTAGGGGTTAGGGTTAGAGGTTAAGGTTAGGCACCAACTCCAGCGTGGACCCAGGGAATTGCATTGTGATCCAACCCCTCCATACCTTGAGGCCATCCCCTCACCCCGACCTGTGCAGAGCACTGGGTCTTATGACCAATAATTTTGTTGTGCTGTTCCCTCTCCCCTCAACCACTGGTCTGTTTCCACCTCCACCCCGTGGTACACTTTAGCACCATGTTGGATGCAAAGGATACAGTGAGGAAGCCCCCAAGGATCCACAGGCATCTGCAGGAACTAGGAGAGAGGGTGCTTCTTGATGCCAAATGGGCCTGTGAGGGGGGCTCAGAATCTGCCATATTGTTTTGAATGCATGGTCAAGAGTATTTGAGGAACAAGATAGATGGATGGACAGGCTGAATGATTAGGTATGTCTATGCAGGGGGTGTGCCCATGACCATGTATAGGGTTGGCAGACAATGTTTCTACAAGTGTATTTGTATGTTCTATAAGAATATCCAGGTATATAGTAGAGCTGACAAGGGACAATGTTGTAGTCTCTTCTTGGCCACAGTCAACTACCTAGAGGAAGCAAGTAGTTGGACCTGTGGACTCAGGACCATGGTCACAGGGGATATCATGCTCAATTGGCATAACATACTACATAAAACGTTGTTCCACATCCTACTTTGATGAATAGCTACTGGGATCTTTAAAGCTTGCAAGTGGCCATTTAGATGCAACAATGGGTCTCTCCTCATCCAGAGCAAAGAAGAATGAAGAAAACCAATGACACATGGAAACAATTAGTCCAAGGGACTGGTACACCATATGATCCTCAACCTATATGACTATGAGACCAGAAGAACTAGATGGTGCCCCACTACGACTGTCAACCACTCAGAGGGGGATATATGTAGGAGATCCTGTAGAGAGTGGGAGAGCAATGTGGAACAAAACTCAAAATCATTAAAAAAAAAAAAAA